>NC_139219.1:330690621-331195081 GCF_055691185.1 Crinia signifera | reverse complement strand
TTCTAGGCTGTGTTAGCAGGTGCCGCGCCCTGCCTGTCTAGTCTAGGCTGTGTTAGCAGGTGCCGCGCCCCGCCTGTCTAGTCTAGGCTGTGTTAGCAGGTGCCGCGCCCTGCCTGTCTAGTCTAGGCTGTGTTAGCAGGTGCCGCGCCCTGCCTGTCTAGTCTAGGCTGTGTTAGCAGGTGCCGCGCCCGCCTGTCTAGTCTAGGCTGTGTTAGCAGGTGCCGCGCCCTGCCTGTCTAGTCTAGGCTGTGTTAGCAGGTGCCGCGCCCTGCCTGTCTAGTCTAGGCTGTGTTAGCAGGTGCCGCGCCCCTGCCTGTCTAGTCTAGGCTGTGTTAGCAGGTGCCGCGCCCCTGCCTGTCTAGTCTAGGCTGTGTTAGCAGGTGCCGCGCCCCGCCTGTCTAGTCTAGGCTGTGTTAGCAGGTGCCGCGCCCCGCCTGTCTAGTCTAGGCTGTGTTAGCAGGTGCCGCGCCCTGCCTGTCTAGTCTAGGCTGTGTTAGCAGGTGCCGCGCCCTGCCTGTCTAGTCTAGGCTGTGTTAGCAGGTGCCGCGCCCTGCCTGTCTAGTCTAGGCTGTGTTAGCAGGTGCCGCGCCCTGCCTGTCTAGTCTAGGCTGTGTTAGCAGGTGCCGCGCCCTGCCTGTCTAGTCTAGGCTGTGTTAGCAGGTGCCCCGCCTGTCTAGTCTAGGATGTGTTAGCAGGTGCCGCGCCCTGCCTGTCTAGGCTGTGTTAGCAGGTGCCGCGCCCTGCCTGTCTAGTCTAGGCTGTGTTAGCAGGTGCCGCGCCCTGCCTGTCTAGTCTAGGCTGTGTTAGCAGGTGCCGCGCCCTGCCTGTCTAGTCTAGGCTGTGTTAGCAGGTGCCGCGCCCTGCCTGTCTAGTCTAGGCTGTGTTAGCAGGTGCCGCGCCCTGCCTGTCTAGTCTAGGCTGTGTTAGCAGGTGCCCCGCCTGTCTAGTCTAGGATGTGTTAGCAGGTGCCGCGCCCTGCCTGTCTAGGCTGTGTTAGCAGGTGCCGCGCCCTGCCTGTCTAGTCTAGGCTGTGTTAGCAGGTGCCTCGCCCCGCCTGTCTAGTCTAGGCTGTGTTAGCAGGTGCCGCGCCCCGCCTGTCTAGTCTAGGCTGTGTTAGCAGGTGCCGCGCCCCGCCTGTCTAGTCTAGGATGTGTTAGCAGGTGCCCCGCCTGTCTAGTCTAGGATGTGTTAGCAGGTGCCGCGCCCTGCCTGTCTAGTCTAGGCTGTGTTAGCAGGTGCCGCGCCCTGCCTGTCTAGTCTAGGCTGTGTTAGCAGGTGCCGCGCCCTGCCTGTCTAGTCTAGGCTGTGTTAGCAGGTGCCGCGCCCCGCCTGTCTAGTCTAGGCTGTGTTAGCAGGTGCCGCGCCCCGCCTGTCTAGTCTAGGATGTGTTAGCAGGTGCCCCGCCTGTCTAGTCTAGGATGTGTTAGCAGGTGCCGCGCCCTGCCTGTCTAGTCTAGGCTGTGTTAGCAGGTGCCGCGCCCTGCCTGTCTAGTCTAGGCTGTGTTAGCAGGTGCCGCGCCCTGCCTGTCTAGTCTAGGCTGTGTTAGCAGGTGCCGCGCCCTGCCTGTCTAGTCTAGGCTGTGTTAGCAGGTGCCGCGCCCTGCCTGTCTAGTCTAGGCTGTGTTTGCAGGTGCCGCGCCCTGCCTGTCTAGTCTAGGCTGTGTTAGCAGGTGCCGCGCCCCGCCTGTCTAGTCTAGGCTGTGTTAGCAGGTGCCGCGCCCCGCCTGTCTAGTCTAGGCTGTGTTAGCAGGTGCCGCGCCCCGCCTGTCTAGTCTAGGCTGTGTTAGCAGGTGCCGCGCCCTGCCTGTCTAGTCTAGGCTGTGTTAGCAGGTGCCGCGCCTGTCTAGTCTAGGCTGTGTTAGCAGGTGCCGCGCCCCGCCTGTCTAGTCTAGGCTGTGTTAGCAGGTGCCGCGCCCCGCCTGTCTAGTCTAGGCTGTGTTAGCAGGTGCCGCGCCCTGCCTGTTCTGCGGCATCCTGCTGAAACAGCTGAGCCTTTCTATCTTACCACTGGGTGCTGGGGTGCTGGGGGGAAGCCCTTGACCTACATAGTTGCCGGGCCTGCCCCCAAACTGAGACATTGGCGGGCCCAATTTTAAAGTGCCCCTTTCCCCAGTGCCCTGCCCTCCTGTGATCTAATGCTTCCTTCCAACCAGCCTGATCGGACGAATGACCCCAGATACTTATAATGTTGGGAAGTTAGGATCCAGTTGTGCATCACATCAGCTGCCCTTCCTACCAAGTTCCCAGAAAGCCATTTCTTGCAGATTGTCTAAGGGCAAAGTGACTTCTCTGCCCCCTTCAGGCTGTGTAGGGAATAAGTGCACCCGGAGGCCTCGTGCAGATTACAAGAGGTGTGTAATTATGGCATCTACCCGGTAATGGTCTCTATCTGTCTATATATCTGTAACAGGTTTTTCTAGAAGTAGCTGCTGTTTCTCTGTATCCCGGGGGCTTTGCAGCAGGACTGCGCCCTAGTGACTGTTGTTACAACAGTCGTGAAGTAACTATTCAGGACGGGCGGAGGAAAGTATTGGTGGATACAGTGCAGATAGAACCAGGAGCCCAGGTGTGTCTAAGATGTGATAGTGGATAGCTTTGTACACCGCTGACTCCTGGGGCTGGTGTATGTGCGGAGCTGTCCCACCGCTAGCGGTCCTACTCTTGTCCTATACCCAGCAGTCCTTACGTCCTGTTACAGGACACTATCACCGGCTGTATGAAAGGTGCGACGACTGTGCAGCGTGTTCAGAGATTTTATTGTCTTCAGCTTAAATTTCTTCTTCCTTTTCAATTTTTTTTTATTATTATTATTTATGTTCTCGGCCCAGGTTACACCCTTACATCCATCCTGATTGCTCAACCACTGAAAGTAACATGTAGTAACACAATCACACAGCTGCTCCGTGTTGCAGAGTCTCTCACCTTATCCACAGGTCATCCTGTTCTCATTGCACATGACGCTCCCTACGTTCCCAGGCTGGACTGTGACCTCTCGCGTGGCTGGTGCAGATCTGTGTTTGGTTGCTGCCCCCACATCAGAAAATAATTGGACAGTCAGATGAAAGAAAATATTATTTATATCAGTTATTCTCTGAGGTACGCTACAACAGGATCAAGCTTGGCTCCATCTGTAGGGCCAGCTCTTGTTCCTGCTTGCAGATCCTAACCCCACTATCTATTAGTATTTATTACCAGTTTCATATATAGCGCATACATATTCCGCAGCGCTGTACAGAGTATAGATGAACATTCACATCAGGCCCTGCCCCAGTGGAGCTTACAATCTATATTCCCTACCACATGTACACGCACACACAGACATTGTAGGGTTAATTTTCTTATGAGCAAATTAACCTATCAGTATATTTTTGCATTGTGGGAGGAAACCAAAGTACCCGGAGGAAACCCACGCAAGCACAGGGAGAACATACAAACTCCGCACAGTAAGGGCCATGGTGGGAATGGAACCCATGACCTCAGCGCTGTGAGGCAGTAATGCTAACCATTACACCATCCGTACTGCCCCGTATATATAACACATGGTGGGGATAGAACACCATCCGTACTGCCCCATATATATAATAGTGTTCCCGCTAGGCTGTTTTAGCGGGGCGCTGCGCCCTGCCCGATTTCTAAAGGGCAAAATGCGCCCTGCCCCTCCAGCAGCGCCCCGCTAAAAGAGCCTGCTGCCTGTGCCTGGGGAAGCTCCAGGCACCGCAATCTCGGCGGCGCTAGGCTTCCCCGGCAGCTCTCTGATTTCGGCGGGGGCCAGGTCCGCCCCCTTGTGTGACGGAGGAAGCCCGGACACGCCCGCTTTAGTGACGTGGCGGCCCGGGCACGCCTCCTTTGTTGATGCGGCGGCCCGGGCACGCCTCCTTTATTGACGCGGCGGCCCGGGCACGCCTCCTTTAGTGAAGCGGCGGCCCGGGCACGCCTTCTTTAGTGACGTCGGCGTGCCCGGTCCGCCCCCATTGCGCTGCCCCCGTGCAGCGGCGCCCTGCCCCCAAAAATTTCTAGGGGGAACACTATATAACACATGGTGGGAATAGAACCCATGACCTCAGTGCTGTGAGGCAGTAATGTAACCATTACACCATCCGTACTGCCCCGTATATATAACACCTGGTGGGAATAGAACCCATGACCTCAGCGCTGAGCGGCAGTAATGCTAACCATTACACCATCCCTGTATATATAACACATGGTGGGAATAGAACCCATGACCTCAGTGCTGTGAGGCAGTAATGCTAACCATTACACCATCCGTACTGCCCCGTATATATAACACATGGTCGGGATAGAACCCATGACCTCAGTGCTGTGAGGCAGTAATGTAACCATTACACCATTCGCACTGCCCCGTATATATAACACATGGTTTGAATAGAACCCATGACCTCAGTGCTGTGAGGCCGTAATACTAACCATTACACCATCCGTACTGCCCCGTATATTTAACACATGGTGGGAATAGAACCCATAACCTCAGTGCTGTGAGGCAGTAATGCTAACCATTACACCGTCCGTACTGCCCCGTATATATAACACATGGTGGGGATAGAACCCATGACCTCAGTGCTGTGAGGCAGTAATGCTAACCATTACACCGTCCGTACTGCCCCCTATACAGTATATAACACATGGTGGGGATAGAACCCATGACCTCAGTGCTGTGAGGCAGTAATGCTAACCATTACACCGTCCGTACTGCCCCCTATACAGTATATAACACATGGTGGGGATAGAACCCAGGACCTCAGTGCTGTGAGGCAGTAATGTAACCATTACACCATCCGTACTACCCCGTATATATAACACATGGTGGGGATAGAACCCATGACCTCAGCGCTGTGAGGCAGTAATACTAACCATTACACCATCCGTACTGCCCGTATATATAACACATGGTGGGGATAGAACCCATGACCTCAGGGCTGTGAGGCAGTAATACTAACCATTACACCATCCGTACTGCCCCATATATATAACACATGGTGGGAATAGAACCCATGACCTCAGTGCTGTGAGGCAGTAATGTAACCATTACACCATCCGTACTGCCCCGTATATATAACACCTGGTGGGAATAGAACCCATGACCTCAGTAGCTGAGCGGCAGTAATGCTAACCATTACACCATCCCCGTATATATAACACATGGTGGGAATAGAACCCATGACCTCAGTGCTGTGAGGCAGTAATGCTAACCATTACACCATCCGTACTGCCCCGTATATATAACACATGGTCGGGATAGAACCCATGACCTCAGTGCTGTGAGGCAGTAATGTAACCATTACACCATTCGTACTACACTGTATATATAACACATGGTTTGAATAGAACCCATGACCTCAGTGCTGTGAGGCCGTAATACTAACCATTACACCATCCGTACTGCCCCGTATATTTAACACATGGTGGGAATAGAACCCATGACCTCAGGGCTGTGAGGCAGTAATACTAACCATTACACCATCCGTACTGCCCTGTATATATAACACATGGTGGGAATATAACCCATGACCTCAGTGCTGTGAGGCAGTAATGCTAACCATTACACCGTCCGTACTGCCCCGTATATATAACACATGGTGGGAATAGAACCCATAACCTCAGTGCTGTGAGGCAGTAATGCTAACCATTACACCGTCCGTACTGCCCCGTATATATAACACATGGTGGGGATAGAACCCATGACCTCAGTGCTGTGAGGCAGTAATGCTAACCATTACACCATCCGTACTGCCCCGTATATATAACACATGGTGGGGATAAAACCCATGACCTCAGTGCTGTGAGGTAGTAATGCTAACCATTACACCGTCCGTACTGCCCCCTATACAGTATATAACACATGGTGGGGATAGAACCCATGACCTCAGTGCTGTGAGGCAGTAATGCTAACCATTACACCATCCGTACTGCCCGTATATATAACACATGGTGGGGATAGAACCCATGACCTCAGGGCTGTGAGGCAGTAATACTAACCATTACACCATCCGTACTGCCCCATATATATAACACATGGTGGGAATAGAACCCATGACCTCAGCGCTGTGAGGCAGTAATGCTAACCATTATACCATCCGTACTGCCCCATATATATAACACATGGTGGGAATAGAACCCATAACCTCAGTGCTGTGAGGCAGTAATGCTAACCATTACACCGTCCGTACTGCCCCGTATATATAACACATGGTGGGGATAGAACCCATGACCTCAGTGCTGTGAGGCAGTAATGCTAACCATTACACCATCCGTACTGCCCCGTATATATAACACATGGTGGGGATAAAACCCATGACCTCAGTGCTGTGAGGTAGTAATGCTAACCATTACACCGTCCGTACTGCCCCCTATACAGTATATAACACATGGTGGGATAGAACCCATGACCTCAGTGCTGTGAGGCAGTAATGCTAACCATTACACCATCCGTACTGCCCCATATATATAACACATGGTGGGAATAGAACCCATGACCTCAGCGCTGTGAGGCAGTAATGCTAACCATTATACCATCCGTACTGCCCCATATATATAACACATGGTGGGAATAGAACCCATGACCTCAGCGCTGTGAGGCAGTAATACTAACCATTACACCATCCGTACTGCCCCGTATATATAACACATGGTGGGGATAGAACCCATGACCTCAGTGCAGTGAGGCAGTAATGTAACCATTACACCATCCGTACTGCCCCGTATATATAACACATGGTGGGGATAGAACCCATGACCTCAGCGCTGTGAGGCAGTAATGCTAACCATTACACCGTCCGTATTGCCCCGTGTATATATAACACATGGTGGGGATAGAACCCATGACCTCAGCGCTGTGAGGCAGTAATGCTAACCATTACACCGTCCGTACTGCCCCGTATATATAACACATGGTGGGGATAGAACCCATGACCTCAGCGCTGTGAGGCAGTAATGTAACCATTACACCATCCGTACTGCCCCGTATATAACACATGGTGGGGATAGAACCCATGACCTCAGCGCTGTGAGGCAGTAATGCTAACCATTACACCGTCCGTATTGCCCCGTATATATAACACATGGTGGGGATAGAACCCATGACCTCAGCGCTGTGAGGCAGTAATGCTAACATTACACCATCCGTACTGCTCCGTATATATACACATCAGTGGTTCTCAACCTCAGGACACCCACACAGTTCACGTTTTCTTGGTCTCCCAGCAGGTACACAGGTGCACTCAATACTCACAGACACATTTTAAAAGTTCAACAGGTGTAGTTAATTATTTCACTTGTGCTTCTGTGTGGAGACCAGGAAAACATGCACTGCGTGGGGGTCCTGAGAACCACTGCATTACACCATCTGTGCTGCCCGAATTGGTGACCTATAGATGGCATAACCTCAGACCTTGGGATATCATTGAGGGTGCACCCTGAGGAACGGGATCGGCGTGGGCTTTTCCTGCTGGTTGGCTGGTTTTGCTTTGGCCTGTGTAGCATTGGAACCTCTACGTTCTCTGTGGACCTGTTTGTGGTTACTGTGTTATTTGTACCTGGTTGGCAGAACACATGGAAAGGGCCAGCACGTGTATATAGCAATATAATTATTACTTACATAAATGTTGTAGTGAGAGTGATCCATCTGGCGTTGGTATGAGCGCATGGCGCTGTATGTCTGGTACACGGTATATCTACAGAGTGTAATAATCCCATGTATGCTTGTCTTACAGTACAATGCGGTGGACACCAACCCCATCTCCCTCTACGTCATGCACCCATTCTGGAATTCCATAGTGAAAGTAAGTGGCTTTCTGTTGCATTTTAAATGATCTGCTAACAAACATCATGTCTTAGGTGATAAAATCCCTGTGTAGCGGGTAAAAACCCGATCATGGTGATTTATAAACGATGAAGGTTGAACTGTAATGGTGGGACGTAGATGCACCACTGTTAAAGCTCCTGATTTTATAAAGCAAATATTAAAAATATCAAAATTAATAATCGTTGTGCCCCCCCCTGGAAATACTAATACAATGTCTCCGTCAGTTTTTCCCCAGGTGGTTGGCGCCGAATCTGATCACGTTTAGCGGATTTCTCCTGCTAGTATTCAATTTCTTCATGATGGCCTATTTTGATCCCGACTTCTTAGCATCTGGTAAGACTACGTCCTCTTCCTCTGCTTCATCTGCTGATGGCGGTACCACCATGGCAATAACCTATTAGTGTTCCTGCTGCTGCGTATACATGTGGTTCCTCTGCTTCATCTGCTGATGGCGGTACCACCATGGCAATAACCTATTAGTGTTCCTGCTGCTGCGTATACATGTGGTTCCTCTGCTTCATCTGCGATGGCGGTACCACCATGGCAATAACCTATTAGTGTTTCTAGTGCTGCGTATACATGTGGTTCCTCTGCTTCATCTGCTGATGGCGGTACCACCATGGCAATAACCTATTAGTGTTCCTGCTGCAGCGTATACATGTGGTTCCTCTGCTTCATCTGCTGATGGCGGTACCACCATGGCAATAACCTATTAGTGTTCCTGCTGTTGTGTATACATGTGGTTCCTCTGCTTCATCTGCTGATGGCGGTACCACCATGGCAATAACCTATTAGTGTTCCTGCTGCTGCGTATACATGTGGTTCCTCTGCTTCATCTGCTGATGGCGGTACCACCATGGCAATAACCTATTAGTGTTCCTGCTGCTGCGTATACATGTGGTTCCTCTGCTTCATCTGCTGATGGCGGTACCACCATGGCAATAACCTATTAGTGTTCCTGCTGCTGCGTATACATGTGGTTCCTCTGCTTCATCTGCTGATGGCGGTACCACCATGGCAATAACCTATTAGTGTTCCTGCTGCTGCGTATACATGTGGTTCCTCTGCTTCATCTGCTGATGGCGGTACCACCATGGCAATAACCTATTAGTGTTCCTGCTGCTGCATATACATGTGGTTCCTCTGCTTCATCTGCTGATGGCGGTACCACCATGGCAATAACCTATTAGTGTTCCTGCTGCTGCGTATACATGTGGTTCCTCTGCTTCATCAGTGATGGCGGTACCACCATGGCAATAACCTATTAGTGTTCCTGCTGCTGCGTATACATGTGGTTCCTCTGCTTCATCTGCTGATGGTACCACCATGGCAATAACCTATTAGTGTTCCTGCTGCTGCATATACATGTGGTTCCTCTGCTTCATCAGTGATGGCGGTACCACCATGGCAATAACCTATTAGTGTTCCTGCTGCTGCGTATACATGTGGTTCCTCTGCTTCATCTGCTGATGGCGGTACCACCATGGCAATAACCTATTAGTGTTCCTGCTGCTGCATATACATGTGGTTCCTCTGCTTCATCTGCTGATGGCGGTACCACCATGGCAATAACCTATTAGTGTTCCTGCTGCTGCGTATACATGTGGTTCCTCTGCTTCATCTGCTGATGGTGGTACCACCATGGCAATAACCTATTAGTGTTCCTGCTGCTGCGTATACATGTGTTTCCTCTGCTTCATCTGCTGATGGCGGTACCACCATGGCAATAACCTATTAGTGTTCCTGCTGCTGCGTATACATGTGGTTCCTCTGCTTCATCTGCTGATGGTACCACCATGGCAATAACCTATTAATGTTCCTGCTGCTGCATATACATGTGGTTCCTCTGCTTCATCTGCTGATGGCGGTACCACCATGGCAATAACCTATTAGTGTTCCTGCTGCTGCGTATACATGTGTTTCCTCTGCTTCATCTGCCGATGGCGGTACCACCATGGCAATAACCTATTAGTGTTCCTGCTGCTGCGTATACATGTGGTTCCTCTGCTTCATCTGCTGATGGTACCACCATGGCAATAACCTATTAATGTTCCTGCTGCTGCATATACATGTGGTTCCTCTGCTTCATCTGCTGATGGCGGTACCACCATGGCAATAACCTATTAGTGTTCCTGCTGCTGCGTATACATGTGTTTCCTCTGCTTCATCTGCTGATGGCGGTACCACCATGGCAATAACCTATTAGTGTTCCTGCTGCTACGTATACATGTGGTTCATCTGCTGATGGCGGTACCACCATGGCAATGACCTATTAGTGTTCCTGCTGCTGCGTATACATGTGGTTCCTCTGCTTCATCTGCTGATGGTGGTACCACCATGGCAATAACCTATTAGTGTTCCTGCTGCTGCGTATACATGTGGTTCCTCTGCTTCATCTGCTGATGGCGGTACCACCATGGCAATAACCTATTAGTGTTCCTGCTGCTACGTATACATGTGGTTCCTCTGCTTCATCTGCTATGGCGGTACCACCATGGCAATAACCTATTAGTGTTCCTGCTGCTGCGTATACATGTGGTTCCTCTGCTTCATCTGCTGATGGCGGTACCACCATGGCATTAACCTATTAGTGTTCCTGCTGCTGCTGTGTATACATGTGGTTCCTCTGCTTCATCTGCTGATGGCGGTACCACCATGGCATTAACCTATTAGTGTTCCTGCTGCTGCGTATACATGTGGTTCCTCTGCTTCATCTGCTGATGGCGGTACCACCATGGCAATCACCTATTATGTTCCTGCTGCTGCGTATACATGTGGTACCTCTGCTTCATCTGCTGATGGCGGTACCACCATGGCAATAACCTATTAGTGTTCCTGCTGCTGCGTATACATGTGGTTCCTCTGCCTAATCTGCTGATGGCGGTACCACCATGGCAATAACCTATTAGTGTTCCTGCTGCTGCGTATACATGTGGTTCCTCTGCTTCATCTGCTGATGGCGGTACCACCATGGCAATAACCTATTAGTGTTCCTGCTGCTGCGTATACATGTGGTTCCTCTGCTTCATCTGCTGATGGCGGTACCACCATGGCAATAACCTATTAGTGTTCCTGCTGCTGCATGTGGTTCCTCTGCTTCATCTGCTGATGGCGGTACCACCATGGCAATAACCTATTAGTGTTCCTGCTGCTGCGTATACATGTGGTTCATCTGCTGATGGCGGTACCACCATGGCAGTAACCTATTAGTGTTCCTGGTGCTGCGTATACATGTGGTTCCTCTGCTTCATCTGCTGATGGCGGTACCACCATGGCAATAACCTATTAGTGTTCCTGCTGCTGCGTATACATGTGGTTCCTCTGCTTCATCTGCTGATGGCGGTACCACCATGGCAATAGCCTATTAGTGTTCCTGCTGCTGCGTATACATGTGGTTCCTCTGCTTCATCTGCTGATGGCGGTACCACCATGGCAATAACCTATTAGTGTTCCTGCTGCTGCGTATACATGTGGTTCCTCTGCTTCATCTGCTGATGGCGGTACCACCATGGCAATAACCTATTAGTGTTCCTGCTGCTGCGTATACATGTGGTTCCTCTGCTTCATCTGCTGATGGCGGTACCACCATGGCAGTAACCTATTAGTGTTCCTGCTGCTGCGTATACATGTGGTTCCTCTGCTTCATCTGCTGATGGCGGTACCACCATGGCAATAACTTATTAGTGTTCCTGCTGCTGCGTATACATGTGGTTCCTCTGCTTCATCTGCTGATGGCGGTACCACCATGGCAATAACTTATTAGTGTTCCTCCTGCTGCTGTGTATACATGTGGTTCCTCTGCTTCATCTGCTGATGGCGGTACCACCATGGCAATAACCTATTAGTGTTCCTAGTGCTGCGTATACATGTGGTTCCTCTGCTTCATCTGCTGATGGCGGTACCACCATGGCAATAACCTATTAGTGTTCCTGCTGCTGCGTATACATGTGGTTCATCTGCTGATGGCGGTACCACCATGGCAATAACCTATTAGTGTTCCTGCTGTTGCGTATACATGTGGTTCCTCTGCTTCATCTGCTGATGGCGGTACCACCATGGCAATAACCTATTAGTGTTCCTGCTGCTGCGTATACATGTGGTTCATCTGCTGATGGCGGTACCACCATGGCAGTAACCTATTAGTGTTCCTGGTGCTGCGTATACATGTGGTTCCTCTGCCTAATCTGCTGATGGCGGTACCACCATGGCAATAACCTATTAGTGTTCCTGCTGCTGCGTATACATGTGGTTCCTCTGCTTCACCTGCTGATGGCGGTACCACCATGGCAATAACCTATTAGTGTTCCTGCTGCTGCGTATACATGTGGTTCCTCTGCTTCATCTGCTGATGGCGGTACCACCATGGCAATAACCTATTAGTGTTCCTGCTGCTGCGTATACATGTGGTTCCTCTGCTTCATCTGCTGATGGTACCACCATGGCAATAACCTATTAGTGTTCCTGCTGCTGCGTATACATGTGGTTCCTCTGCTTCATCTGCTGATGGCGGTACCACCATGGCAATAGCCTATTAGTGTTCCTGCTGCTGCGTATACATGTGGTTCCTCTGCTTCACCTGCTGATGGCGGTACCACCATGGCAATAACCTATTAGTGTTCCTGCTGCTGCGTATACATGTGGTTCCTCTGCTTCATCTGCTGATGGCGGTACCACCATGGCAATAACCTATTAGTGTTCCTGCTGCTGCGTATACATGTGGTTCCTCTGCTTCATCTGCTGATGGCGGTACCACCATGGCAATAGCCTATTAGTGTTCCTGCTGCTGCGTATACATGTGGTTCCTCTGCTTCATCTGCTGATGGCGGTACCACCATGGCAGTAACCTATTAGTGTTCCTGCTGCTGCGTATACATGTGGTTCCTCTGCTTCATCTGCTGATGGCGGTACCACCATGGCAATAGCCTATTAGTGTTCCTGCTGCTGCGTATACATGTGGTTCCTCTGCTTCACCTGCTGATGGCGGTACCACCATGGCAATAACCTATTAGTGTTCCTGCTGCTGCGTATACATGTGGTTCCTCTGCTTCATCTGCTGATGGCGGTACCACCATGGCAATAACCTATTAGTGTTCCTGCTGCTGCGTATACATGTGGTTCCTCTGCTTCATCTGCTGATGGCGGTACCACCATGGCAATAGCCTATTAGTGTTCCTGCTGCTGCGTATACATGTGGTTCCTCTGCTTCATCTGCTGATGGCGGTACCACCATGGCAGTAACCTATTAGTGTTCCTGCTGCTGCGTTTACATGTGGTTCCTCTGCTTCATCTGCTGATGGCGGTACCACCATGGCAGTAACCTATTAGTGTTCCTGCTGCTGCGTATACATGTGGTTCCTCTGCTTCATCTGCTGATGGCGGTACCACCATGGCAATAACTTATTAGTGTTCCTGCTGCTGCGTATACATGTGGTTCCTCTGCTTCATCTGCTGATGGCGGTACCACCATGGCAATAACTTATTAGTGTTCCTGCTGCTGCGTATACATGTGGTTCCTCTGCTTCATCTGCTGATGGCGGTACCACCATGGCAATAACTTATTAGTGTTCCTCCTGCTGCTGTGTATACATGTGGTTCCTCTGCTTCATCTGCTGATGGCGGTACCACCATGGCAATAACCTATTAGTGTTCCTGCTGCTGCGTATACATGTGGTTCCTCTGCTTCATCTGCTGATGGCGGTACCACCATGGCAATAACCTATTAGTGTTCCTCCTGCTGCTGTGTATACATGTGGTTCCTCTGCTTCATCTGCTGATGGCGGTACCACCATGGCAATAACCTATTAGTGTTCCTAGTGCTGCGTATACATGTGGTTCCTCTGCTTCATCTGCTGATGGCGGTACCACCATGGCAATAACCTATTAGTGTTCCTGCTGCTGCGTATACATGTGGTTCATCTGCTGATGGCGGTACCACCATGGCAATAAACCTATTAGTGTTCCTGCTGTTGCGTATACATGTGGTTCCTCTGCTTCATCTGCTGATGGCGGTACCACCATGGCAATAACCTATTAGTGTTCCTGCTGCTGCGTATACATGTGGTTCATCTGCTGATGGCGGTACCACCATGGCAGTAACCTATTAGTGTTCCTGGTGCTGCGTATACATGTGGTTCCTCTGCCTAATCTGCTGATGGCGGTACCACCATGGCAATAACCTATTAGTGTTCCTGCTGCTGCGTATACATGTGGTTCCTCTGCTTCACCTGCTGATGGCGGTACCACCATGGCAATAACCTATTAGTGTTCCTGCTGCTGCGTATACATGTGATTCATCTGCTTCATCTGCTGATGGCGGTACCACCATGGCAGTAACCTATTAGTGTTCCTGCTGCTGCGTATACATGTGGTTCCTCTGCTTCATCTGCTGATGGCGGTACCACCATGGCAATAACCTATTAGTGTTCCTGCTGCTGCGTATACATGTGGTTCCTCTGCTGATGGCGGTACCACCATGGCAATAACCTATTAGTGTTCCTGCTGCTGCGTATACATGTGGTTCCTCTGCTTCATCTGCTGATGGTACCACCATGGCAATAACCTATTAGTGTTCCTGCTGCTGCGTATACATGTGGTTCCTCTGCTTCATCTGCTGATGGTACCACCATGGCAATAACCTATTAGTGTTCCTGCTGCTGCGTATACATGTGGTTCCTCTGCTTCATCTGCTGATGGCGGTACCACCATGGCAATAGCCTATTAGTGTTCCTGCTGCTGCGTATACATGTGGTTCCTCTGCTTCACCTGCTGATGGCGGTACCACCATGGCAATAACCTATTAGTGTTCCTGCTGCTGCGTATACATGTGGTTCCTCTGCTTCATCTGCTGATGGCGGTACCACCATGGCAATAACCTATTAGTGTTCCTGCTGCTGCGTATACATGTGGTTCCTCTGCTTCACCTGCTGATGGCGGTACCACCATGGCAATAACCTATTAGTGTTCCTGCTGCTGCGTATACATGTGGTTTCTCTGCTTCATCTGCTGATGGCGGTACCACCATGGCAATAACCTATTAGTGTTCCTGCTGCTGCGTATACATGTGGTTCCTCTGCTTGATCTGCTGATGGCGGTACCACCATGGCAATAACCTATTAGTGTTCCTGCTGCTGCGTATACATGTGGTTCCTCTGCTTCATCTGCTGATGGCGGTACCACCATTGCAATAACCTAGTAGTGTTCCTGCTGCTGCGTATACATGTGGTTCCTCTGCTTCATCTGCTGATGGCGGTACCACCATGGCAGTAACCTATTAGTGTTCCTAGTGCTGCATGTGGTTCTCCCCCGACCGCAAGGCGATGTTCCTGACTTGTTACTACTGAGGCCAGAGCTGACGGTCATTAGCTGCCGGGGTAGCATGTTGCTGCTCAGGGGGATGCTGTTATGAAGTGATTGAACATGGCGGCATCTGCTGAGCCTGCATGGGCCGGCACAGTAGTGTTAGGCAGTAGGAGGAGGGTAAAGGTGTGTACACACGGTCCGATTTGGTCACTGAGCGATTTTGCCTTCTCATTCAGTGACTATCACAGTGTACCAGGGTTTTCTGTTTTTCCAGCAACTTCTCAATTTTGACTGACAGCACTGAAAAGTCAAAATCACAGGAGCATTCTCCCACAACCAGTGACCAGTACAGGGCTGGTTGTGGGAGCGCTCGCTCCTAGCAATCTCTCTGAAAACACGGGCGATATTGTCTCTTAGCAATTTGGGTTAATATCTTCCCGTGTGTGTACAGAGCTTTAGGGTTAGGCACTGTTTGTGTGTGTTGGGGGGGGGGGGGGGAGTAATGATACAGGAGCGGAGGTTAGACTATAGCAGTGATTGGGAACCTTGGCACTCCGGCTGTTGAACTGCACATCCCATCATGCCCTGCAACAGTTTTGCTATTTGGCCATGCTAAAACTGTTGCAGGGCATGCTGGGATGTGTAGTTCAGCATCGGCTGCAGGGCCAAGGTTCCCCCATCACCGGGCTGTAGTAACGGAGGTTAGGGATATGCACTGGGTAGGTAATAGAATACGGTTTTGCTGACAGAAAGGCTGCACGGTTTTTAAGTCACGATGACCTCACCGCTGGCGCTGCTGCGCCACCACTACATCACCAGGGACATTTTTTCATTTGAACCATAATGATAGTGCATCAATGTGGTCATGCCAAGCATATGGACGTTACAAATGTTGACATGAATGCTGATACAATATGCCATGTTTATCTGTGCCGAGGTAGAACTCCTGTATAACTGTGTGCAGGTGGAACTTGTATGATGGGCACAGAGGCATGCCTAATCTGCTACATGGCCACGTAGTGTTTCCGTCCCACAGAGAGCAGGTCTGACCTGGTTCCACAGAGTTCTCTGCATCCTCGTTGTAGATAGGCCCCATGTGACTGTATTAGGGATCCGGCTCTGCTCCTTCCATCCGATGGCAGCTCCAGGTCCTCCCATCCCACACAGAGCAGGTCTGACTGGTTCCACAGAGTTCTCTGCCTCTTTTCCTCCTTGTAGATAGGTCCCATGTGACTGTATTAGGGATACTGCTCTGCTCCTTCCATCAGATGGCGGCTCCAGGTCCTCCCATCCCACAGAGGGCAGGTCTGACTGGTTCCACAGCGTTCTCTGCATCCTCCTTGTAGATAGGCCCCATGTGACTGTATTAGGGATACGGCTCTGCTCCTTCCATCCGATGGCAGCTCCAGGTCCTCCCATCCCACACAGAGCAGGTCTGACTGGTTCCACATAGTTCACTGCATCTCTTCCTCCTTGTAGATAGGCCCCATGTGACTGTATTAGGGATACGGCTCTGCTCCTTCCATCAGATGGCCGCTCCAGGTCTTCCCATCCCACAGAGAGCAGGTCTGACTGGTTCCACAGAGTTCTCTGCATCCTCCTTGTAGATAGGCCCCATGTGACTGTATTAGGGATACGGCTCTGCTCCTTCCATCAGATGGCCGCTCCAGGTCCTCCCATCCCACAGAGAGCAGGTCTGACTGGTTCCACAGAGTTCTCTGCATCCTCCTTGTAGATAGGTCCCATGTGACTGTATTAGGGATCCGGCTCTGCTCCTTCCATCAGATGGCAGCTCCAGGTCCTCCTATCCCACAGAGAGCAGGTCTGACTGGTTCCACAGAGTTCTCTGCATCTCTTCCTCCTTGTAGATAGGCCCCATGTGACTATTAGGGATACGGCTCTGCTCCTTCCATCTGATGGCAGCTCCAGGTCCTCCCATCCCACAGAGAGCAGGTCTGACTGGTTCCACAGAGTTCTCTGCATCTCTTCCTCCTTGTAGATAGGCCCCATGTGACTATTAGGGATCCGGCTCTGCTCCTTCCATTAGATGGCGGCTCCAGGTCCTCCCATCCCACAGAGGACAGGTCTGACTGGTTCCACAGAGTTCTCTGCATCTCTTCCTCCTTGTAGATAGGCCCCATTTGTCTGTATTAGGGATCCGGCTCTGCTCCTTCCATTAGATGGCGGCTCCAGGTCCTCCCATCCCACAGAGAGCAGGTCTGACTGGTTCTACAGAGTTCTCTGCATCTCTTCCTCCTTGTAGATAGGCCCCATGTGACTGTATTAGGGATACGGCTCTGCTCCTTCCATCCGATGGCAGCTCCAGGTCCTCCCATCCCACAGAGAGCAGGTCTGACTGGTTCCACAGAGTTCTCTGCATCCTCCTTGTAGATAGGCCCCATTTGACTGTATTAGGGATATGGCTCTGCTCCTTCCATCAGATGGCAGCTCCAGGTCCTCCCGTCCCACAGAGAGCAGGTCTGACTGGTTTCACAGAGTTCTCTGCATCTCTTGCTCCTTGTAGATAGGCCCCATGTGACTGTATTAGGGATACGGCTCTGCTCCTTCCATCAGATGGCAACTCCAGGTCCTCCCATCCCACAGAGATCAGGTCTGACTGGTACCACAGAGTTCTCTGCATCTCTTCCTCCTTGTAGATAGGCCCCATGTTACTATTAGGGATACGGCTCTGCTCCTTCCATCTGATGGTAGCTCCAGGTCCTCCCATCCCACAGAGAGCAGGTCTGACTTGTTCCACAGAGTTCTCTGCATCTCTACCTCCTTGTAGATAGGCCCCATGTTACTATTAGGGATACGGCTCTGCTCCTTCCATCTGATGGCAGCTCCAGGTCCTCCCATCCCACAGAGAGCAGGTCTGACTTGTTCCACAGAGTTCTCTGCATCTCTTCCTCTTTGTAGATAGGCCCCATGTGACTGTATTAGGGATCCGGCTCTGCTCCTTCCATTAGATGGCGGCTCCAGGTCCTCCCATCCCACAGAGGGCAGGTCTGACTGGTTCCACAGAGTTCTCTGCATCGCTTCCTCCTTGTAGATAGGCCCCATGTGACTGTATTAGGGATACGGCTCTGCTCCTTCCATCCGATGGCAGCTCCAGGTCCTCCCATTCCACAGAGAGCAGGTCTGACTGGTTCCACAGAGTTCTCTGCATCTCTTCCTCCTTGTAGATAGGCCACATGTGACTGTATTAGGGATCCGGCTCTGCTCCTTCCATTAAATGGCAGCTCCAGGTCCTCCCGTCCCACAGAGAGCAGGTCTGACTGGTTCCACAGAGTTCTCTGCATCCTCCTTGTAGATAGGCCCCATGTGACTGTATTAGGGATACGGCTCTGCTCCTTCCATCAGATGGCCGCTCCAGGTCTTCCCATCCCACAGAGAGCCGGTCTAACTGGTTCCACAGAGTTCTCTGTATCCCTTACTCCTTGTAGATAGGCCCCATGTGACTGTATTCGGAATACGGCTCTGCTCCTACCATCAGATGGCAGCTCCAGGTCCTCCCATCCCACAGAGAGCAGGTCTGACTGGTTCCACAGAGTTCTCTGCATCCTCCTTGTAGATAGGCCCCATGTGACTGTATTAGGGATCCGGCTCTGCTCCTTCCTATAGATGGCGGCTCCAGGTCCTCCCATCCCACAGAGGGCAGGTCTGACTGGTTCCACAGAGTTCTCTGCATCCTCCTTGTAGATAGGCCCCATGTGACTGTATTAGGGATACGGCTCTCCTCCTTCCATCAGATGGCCGCTCCAGGTCTTCCCATCCCACAGAGAGCCGGTCTAACTGGTTCCACAGAGTTCTCTGTATCCCTTACTCCTTGTAGATAGGCCCCATGTGACTGTATTCGGAATACAGCTCTGCTCCTTCCATCAGATGGCAGCTCCAGGTCCTCCCATCCCACAGAGAGCAGGTCTGACTGGTTCCACAGAGTTCTCTGCATCCTCCTTGTAGATAGGCCCCATGTGACTGGATTAGGGATCCGGCTCTGCTCCTTCCATCAGATGGCAGCTCAAGGTCCTCCCATCCTACAGAGAGCAGGTCTGACTGGTTCCACAGAGTTCTCTGCATCTCTTCTTCCTTGTAGATAGGCCCCATGTGACTGTATTAGGGATACAGCTCTGCTCCTTCCATCAGATGGCGGCTCCAGGTCCTCCCGTCCTACAGAGAGCAGGTCTGACTGGTTCCACAGAGTTCTCTGCATCCTCCTTGTAGATAGGCCCCATGTGACTGGATTAGGGATACGGCTCTACTCCTTCCATCAGATGGCCGCTCCAGGTCCTCCCATCCCACAGAGGGCAGGTCTGACTGGTTCCAGAGTTCTCTGCGTCTCTTCCTCCTTGTAGATAGGCCCCATGTGACTGTATTAGGGATACGGCTCTGCTCTTTCCATCCGATGGCAGCTCCAGGTCCCCCCATCCCACAGAGAGCAGGTCTGACTGGTTCCACAGAGTTCTCTGCATCCTCCTTGTAGATAGGTCCCATGTGACTGTATTAGGGATCCGGCTCTGCTCCTTCCATCAGATGGCGGCTCCAGGTCCCCCCCATCCCACAGAGAGCAGGTCTGACTGGTTCCACAGAGTTCTCTGCATCCTCCTTGTAGATAGGCCCCATGTGACTGTATTAGGGATACGGCTCTGCTCTTTCCATCCGATGGCAGCTCCAGGTCCTCCCATCCCACAGAATGATTCCTCACGACTAAACAAGGCCGGAGCTGTAATACCTAACCGTACAGAGAGCATGGTATATCCACAGATTTCGGGATGCCAATTCCAGGATCACTATACCAGGATTTTGAGCATTTTGTTGCCAGCATTTCAGGCCCGGGATTGGAACCTCTAATCCCAAAATTTCAGGATTGAAATGCGCATTCCATCCCATACTGCTGGGTAGCGTTGAACACCAGCCAGCGCACAGCTCAGGCGCTGCCTGGAAAACATGCTCTGCGCAGCGTGATGTTAGAGGCACGCCATGTGTCCCCTGCTTCTTCCCGCCCTCTCCACTGCCTCCTGCCCGCTACGCCGCCTGGAGGCCAATTTCAGGACTGGTATTTAATATTGGGATTGGCCACCCTTCACGGAATGCAGTGAGAACACTGGCGGTCTGACTAGATTGTGACTGCAGTATACATTTAGTCTGGTGATAGCGCATTTAAGCCAAACATGCAGAATGTAGATGTAAATGTCCTCTTCCAGCCTCAGCCAAGCATAAGGCCACGAGTACATCTGCAGCATTTCTCATTAATGGCTTTGCTGTGTTGGCACAAGAGCTGACACTTCATATCTAGAGGTTTTCTGCAGATCAATATATCCTGTGAAGAATGATACAGATAACCCACATGGACAATGATCTGTAGGTTTCTCCTATTGGGTTACAGACTATAAGTAAGCATTAATTTTTATTTTCTGGGATGCTGCAGCTGGATTTACAATAGATGACAGGGTTTCGGCTCTGTTTAGGCCAATAGGTAGGGAATGATCGTATGTGGTAGATAATGAGCTGTAGTGTGAGGCCTGGCGGGGGGGGGGGGGGTCATTAATAGGTGGCCGAATCTCTGGAAACACTGGTTTCACATTGTGATTAATGATAAATAGACTCTTGACACACAATGAAATGATTGGGAGCAAAGGTGGCTCCTGAGTCAGATGGCACCCAGGCAGGGAGCTTGGGGTATGGAGGTGGCAGCATCACCTGCTGGCTGACTGGTGGCACTGGGACAGGTTTATTAAAGTACAAGCTGCTTTATCACTTCACTAGCACTGGCCAATCAGCTCCTCTCTGTCATTTTTCAATCCCAGCCTGCAATTTAACAGTTAAAAGCTGATTGGCCGGTGATGAAGTACCGGCCCCTCTATAACTTCACCGAGCTTAATACATGTGCCCCTCAGTCTCTGGAGGGTTATTTTGAGTGATGACAGATAGACATGCGGCAGCGTGAAGCACAACAGGTTGCTACGGCAATAATGGACAATTGCCGCATCAGGGAAACATTTCTGCTTGGAATAAACCATGTTGCAGCGTGAGGGGTGCCCCGGGATTTACACGGACATTTACCAGGGAGGTCAGTTGTTGTATTTTAGTGTGTCTAAGAAATGGGGGCCGAATGGGCAAAGGATGCATGGCAACCTTTTTCATGACCTATGGCCTGTCGACAAGTAGTGGTCAACCCAATGACTTGTCCTTCTTATAGTCGACCCTATGACCCATTCCCACGGGTGATATTCAGCGAGTGCTGACGGCACCAATTCTGCTTGTCGCACCCAAATGCACTGGGTTTAGTCATTTAAAGCCGCTGCATCAAGTGCTTAGAAATCCCGACTTCTCGTACATTCACTCGACACCTCAGAAAGCTGCACACAGATATAATGGGTACTGGATGGGGAAACGGAATGGTTCTAGTCAGATGTCCAAAAACAATTGAGTTTCCCTGCTTGGGTTTGATAGGACATGTCCCTATTGTTCGCCCCCCGCAGTGCAGGTCTGTTACCCAGGTGCACATTCCTCCGATCTGCTCTAACCTGTGAATCAGGCCTTTCACGCCAGCGTTCTTCCTCTGGTACCAAGGCAAGTCCCGGATTACGGCAACACACCGGCTGGTCCGAGAATCCAGATCAGGGAAAGTACACACATGGGTAACCGGGTCCGCTTCCAGGCCACATGGGCGGGAGACGGGTGACAGGCATGTAGGTGGGTCTGTAGTCCTGGCCTGCTATCACACAGGTTCCGGCTGAGTCCACAATCAGGGTTTATATAACCTGGACAAGGCATAGGGCATGCTGGTGGCATTCCTGGATGTGTATTATGTGAGGGACACACAATGGTGCCTATGCCAGAGATGGGGGTGACTGTGATATGTATTCTATCACCAGCTGCTTACAGCATGGCAGGAAGCAGTCTCTTGGCACAGCACAGTGAAGCAGCAGGGACTGGTGTTGGATGGCAGCGGAGGTGGCAATGGGCGCCAGGCAGGTTCATGGGCAAATAATAACGTCATCTAGGGGATTAGTATAAGAAACACCTGTGCTATGCGATAGGCATGTAAGTGAGTGGCGAGGAACCAAGGCAGATAACAGGAAAGATGAGCTGTATAATCAGCTGGGGACATAATCCAGGGCTCTCTGCAGTGCGCGGTGTAACGGTGACTGTAAGGGACGGAGCATTGCTGCGAGTTATAGTGCGGCTTCTGTACATGAACGTCTCCTCCAGACCATATTGTGTGACACTACATGAGCGTCTCCTCCAGACCATACTGTGTGACACTACCTGAGCGTCTCCTCCAGACCATACTGTGTGACACTACCTGAGCGTCTCCTCCAGACCATATCGTGTGACACTACATGAGCGTCTCCTCCAGACCATATTGTGTGACACTACATGAGCGTCTCCTCCAGACCATACTGTGTGACACCACATGAGCGTCTCCTCCAGACCATACTGTGTGACACTACATGAACGTCTCCTCCAGACCATAATGTGTGACACTACATGAGCGTCTCCTCCAGACCATACTGTGTGACACTACATGAGCGTCTCCTCCAGACCATACTGTGTGACACTACATGAGCGTCTCCTCCAGACCATAATGTGTGACAACTACATGAGCGTCTCCTCCAGACCATACTGTGTGACACTACATGAGCGTCTCCTCCAGACCATTAATGTGTGACACTACATGAGCGTCTCCTCCAGACCATACTGTGTGACACTACATGAGCGTCTCCTCCAGACCATACTGTGTGACACTACATGAGCGTCTCCTCCAGACCATAATGTGTGACAACTACATGAGCGTCTCCTCCAGACCATACTGTGTGACACTACATGAACGTCTCCTCCAGACCATACTGTGTGACACTACCTGAGCGTCTCCTCCAGACCATACTGTGTGACACTACATGAACGTCTCCTCCAGACCATAATGTGTGACACTACATGAGCGTCTCCTCCAGACCATACTGTGTGACACTACATGAACGTCTCCTCCAGACCATAATGTGTGACACTACATGAGCGTCTCCTCCAGACCATACTGTGTGACACTACATGAACGTCTCCTCCAGACCATAATGTGTGACACTACATGAGCGTCTCCTCCAGACCATACTGTGTGACACTACCTGAGCGTCTCCTCCAGACCATACTGTGTGACACTACCTGAGCGTCTCCTCCAGACCATACTGTGTGACACTACATGAACGTCTCCTCCAGACCATACTGTGTGACACTACCTGAGCGTCTCCTCCAGACCATAATGTGTGACACTACATGAGCGTCTCCTCCAGACCATACTGTGTGACACTACATGAACGTCTCCTCCAGACCATAATGTGTGACACTACATGAGCGTCTCCTCCAGACCATACTGTGTGACACTACATGAATGTCTCCTCCAGACCATAATGTGTGACACTACATGAGCGTCTCCTCCAGACCATACTGTGTGACACTACATGAGCGTCTCCTCCAGACCATACTGTGTGACACTACATGAATGTCTCCTCCAGACCATAATGTGTGACACTACATGAGCGTCTCCTCCAGACCATACTGTGTGACACTACATGAGCGTCTCCTCCAGACCATATTGTGTGACACTACATGAGCGTCTCCTCCAGACCATACTGTGTGACACTACATGAACGTCTCCTCCAGACCATACTGTGTGACACTACATGAACGTCTCCTCCAGACCATATTGTGTGACACTACATGAGCGTCTCCTCCAGACCATAATGTGTGACACTACATGAGCGTCTCCTCCAGACCATACTGTGTGACACTACCTGAGCCTCTCCTCCAGACCATACTGTGTGACACTACCTGAACGTCTCCTCAAGACCATACTGTGTGACACTACATGAACGTCTCCTCCAGACCATATTGTGTGACACTACATGAGCGTGATCTATTCCAGGCATCTATATTATTTATCGCTGGTGTAAACGTGATTGTTTGATGGTGGGCGCAGTACTGGATCGATCTCTTTAGAGCAGAGGGATGCCAGCCTGCCCACCCACAATGGGCACAAGCATCTGCTGGTGTATGGGTGGTGGGTGAGCTGCACCGTGATTGCTCAGACTGCATGACTGTCTGTACACTGGAGGTACGTATTCACAGGGTGCTGCAAGATTACAACTCCAGCAGGAAGCCGGCAGCCTGATTGCTGACAGAGAGGCCCTGGCCAACCTCCAGCTGCTGCAGCGTAGGTTCTAAGCTACCCTGCAGCATGCGGATGGGGCTCTGCCACCCGCAGAGCCCCTGCCATCGCCTGCAGAGCCTTAAGCTAAGACAGTAAAGTCTCATGGGAAAGCGCGCAGGGTGCCTGGCCTGTATTGTCCTCCCTCATCGGTGACTGAGCCTCATTACCATGTGTTACATTAAGGCCACATGGGGTTCTGTATGTGTTGGCAGAGTCATTACTGCTTAGTAACTAGTTTCATTCTAAGATTCCAGAAGAAGCCACTTCTCTGTTCCTATAGAAATGTGTGTGTGCGTATGATATATATCTCTCTCATGCCATACATATATAACACCCAGTGTACAGCGCGAGCCTAGTGCCAGCCCCATGTAGTATAATATGTGGATCAGGATGGCGGCGGGAATGTTTGCTCTGTGTGCTAATCCTTTATGTAAGCATCTGATCTGTAACATTTACTATTGTATGTCTCATTGTGCAGCACCGAATCACCAGCACATTCCCAACTGGGTGTGGATCGCAGCCGGCCTGCTGAACTTCACCGCGTATACACTAGGTGAGCGTCTGTGGGGCCGTGTGTGCGGCCGGGTACTATGTATATGTAAGACCGCTTCGTGTCCACCTCCTGTAAGATGAATTCTAGAAGATGACCAGTAATAGACCGCGCTGTGGCACCTGACAAGCCGCCATACACTCGCCCGCCATACACTATGTGCCATTTATACCCTTAGTCACATGTGTAGGTGTTACTAGGCCGGCACAAATCTCTGCCTTCATCAAGCTGGTTACACTCTGGCGCGATCAGACCAATTTCATAAGGCAACTCCCACGTTCGCTAGCGGCGGGTGCTCTGATGGGATGTGAATCGGACCCAGCAATATCACTAGCACCCTTGTCTATACTTAAGGTGGAACGTGACCATTCCATCCTCCTTAAACCCGTTCCGGTGTGTACATGCAATCTGGGCTCAAGGTCGTCCGTCTGATGTCAGAACGAGTGTCTGACGCTCCAGTGTGGAGCCATAAAGCTATAAGCAGGGGTCAGTTGGCATGTCCCAGTCATGTGATTGCTGAAGCCCCTCCCCCTCACCACCCTTGCAACCATGTTATCTACTGGAAGATGTGAGGCGCATGCTTAGGGTGCCCGTACACAGTGCGTTATCGCCGTACGATGCGCGCTCCCGCAGCCATCTCATCCCACAGTACAGAAAGTATATGCTGCACATACTATTTGTATTGCCCTTGCATCGCATGCATCTAGCCCATAATGGGTGGGATCACCGCACCGTGTATGGGCACCTTGCGTTGTAAGGGGTGAAGCATAAACTGTGGTTATGGTAATACAGGTATTTAGGGGATCTTATAACCTAAGACTACACAATAGCGTGTCTCTTGCATGCAGACAGGCTCTCTATGCATACTCCTATTGTGCTTTCCCGAGCCTCAGTATTGTGCATGGAAACTCATTGCTATTTCTTTGCAGATGGTGTAGACGGCAAGCAAGCCCGCAGGACCAACTCCAGCACGCCGCTGGGGGAGCTGTTTGACCACGGGCTGGACAGCTGGGCCTGCATATACTTCGTGGTGACCGTTTACTCCATCTTTGGCCGCGGGGATACGGGGGTCAGTGTCCTGGTTCTTTACCTCCTCCTGTGGGTGGTGCTGTTCTCCTTCATCCTGTCTCACTGGGAGAAATATAACACTGGAATCCTCTTCCTGCCTTGGGGCTATGACCTGAGCCAAGTGGTAAGTGCCGCCTGGTGGAGACGCGTCCCTTGTGCTGATCACCGCCATGTCCCGCTAGTGTCAGGCTAACACAATGATCTCTGTTTCAGACCATTTCCTTTGTGTACCTGGTAACCGCTGTGGTTGGAGTTGAGGCCTGGTACAAACCTGTGGTCTTTAACATATTATACCGTGATCTATTCACTACGATGATTGTCGGTAAGACCCTCTCTGTACATAATGCAGTCCGTGTAATTCTGTCTGTAGACTGTGCCCAGCAATCGGACGGTTTCCTGTGCCTCCGTTTGTCATGGGCCTACTGTATTTCTGTCCCCAGGGCCCTACTAGAATTTGTGTGATGATCACGTGTCCTTAGCGTGTTTGAGGTTACAGGTCCCACTGGCCCTTAGCACAAAAGGCACTAAACTATGTTCCGGACATGGATCTAAAGTAAAATGATTTATGTAGGATTGTGTATCACATAGTAGTATTTCCAGCTGCAATGGATTTATTCATGTTGATTACTTTCTTTTCAGTAGTCTACAGCAGTGGTTCTCAACCTTGGTCCTCAGGGACCCCCAACAGTGCACATTTTTGTATATAGGCTATGATATAGGCTTATGTATGATGTATTCTGATAGTGAAGGTGGAGAACATCTGTATTGATACACTGACTTTGTCCTGCAGGTTGTGCTCTGTCAATCACCCTTCCGATGAGTCTCTACAATGTTATCAAGTAAGTTTATGAATGAAGTCTTTCGAATGTACGGGGCAGTCAGTACACAGAGGGACAAATGTATTAATAATGCAGTAACCAATCTGCTCCTAACTGCCATGGAACAGGCCAGGTTTTGAAAAATAACAGTTATGAGCTGATTGGCTCATAACAGTCATTACACTTTTGCTTAATCCAGGGGTTCCCAAACTTTTTTGAATCACAGCACCCTAGTGTATCGGAATTTTTTCGCGGCACCCCTAGGCCCAAAAACAATGAATTAGATTGGGTTTATATGCGATTCTTAGGGTCAGTTATGTGCTAAAGGGCAGGATTTGCTTCTGTTTGTACACATATTATGATTGGCAGCCACCAGCATTGGTTTTGTCAATAAATAATTAACCATAAATAAATTGAATTGGTCCTGAACCACCAACCTGGGGCACCCCTGCAAGTGTCCCGAGGCACCCCAGGGAGCCACGGCACACAGTTTGGGAACCACTGGCTTAATCACTTGTCCAGGCTTAATACATCTGCCCCAGAGCCTGAGGGTGCGGTAAGGCTAAGGGTGCAAAAGGCTGCCACGAATAAACCCCAACATTGCATTTATACAGAGAGCTGTACTCTCACCTTTAGCTGTGTCTCCAGGAGATGAGAACGGCCTGTTAGGTGTGTGTGCGTGTAGATCTGCCATCTCTACTCAATATTGCTTCATCATTTCCTTTCGTTTCTAGGGCCTATCGCAATAACACTCTGAAACAAAAGACTTTCTACGAGTCCATGCTCCCACTCATCTCCCCCGTGCTGCTGTTTATACTCTCCACCCTCTGGATCTTCGCCTCCCCCAACCAGATCCTGGAGGCTCACCCTCGCCTCTTCTACTTCATGGTGGGAACGACGTTTGCTAATATTACAGTAAGTCGCCATTTGGTAGTGTGTTGGTGGTTCTTATCCAGCCTGTTTGCCAGTTTGTGTACTGGAATTGCAAAAGCTGTTTTGGATTCGCTGCACAGTCGCCGTGTTCCACAGGGCTGGAGGAGCCTTTGCTGCCAGCCCTCGCTGTGCCCGTATTCAATGCCGCAGAGGCTTGCTGCCCCTGACGGCGATTGAGCCGGGGGACAGTGGCAGGCAGGGAAATGGAAGTCTGTATGTAGGGGGGGGGGGGGGGGGGGGGCGGACTCCCCGGGACCCAGGCAGCACAAGCTGCCCCCCAGGAGAGCTAGCAGGGGACCAGGTAGGGAGCCGCTAGCACTGCTCCCGTTCGTGCATATGTAATCGGGAGCAGTGAATATGTAATGAGCGGCTCTCGGCCCCTGCTGGCTGTTATGTGTAAAAAATATATATATATATATATATAATAATAATTTTTAAATTAAATATATATTCATGTGCTGTAAGCACATTAATAAAAATAGCATGCCCCTTCACATAATAAAATGATTTTTTTGACACCAAAAAAAAACAAAAAACTTTTATTTTAAAAGATCACATTCCAGTTCACCACAAAAAGATGGCGATTGCTACACGGTGACATACGGCGAAAATCACTTAGAAAGCAATTCGCCATCTGATCATTGAATACGCTCACGGCGAATCACATTGAAAAACCAATTGAAAAAAAAACAGCGAATTGCAGAGACTATCAGACGGTGAATTGTCCGTCATTCACTGTCTCGCCGTCTGCGAATATTGCGCATTGAATGGGGTGATTCACTTTTTCAGTAAAAAGATTCACCTTAGAGCATGAAAATAGCGCACATTCGCCGTAGAACATGGCGAATCAGCCTCATTGAATACTGCCCTTATTGTAGTGCTTAATAATGGATGCTGGGTACATAGAGACCACTAGGGGGCCACAGTTTGTGAATATCCCAGCTTCCTTTTGTGCTCTAGCATAAGAACATAGAATAAGTATTCTATATGTTGTAAACTTGTGCCCTATGTAGAATTAAAGGGGCTATTGCCTGATCTAAGGAAATGCCAGTCGCCTGGTCACTAGATACCAGCGGGCCCACAGAACCGCCCCGTGTAACGCTCCTACTCTTAGATCAGCTGTTGCCATCCTGTTTGCTGCGTCACTGCATCCAGTGCTTTCGCATTGTACTTACGTGTCTGCTGTTTGTGTTCCAGTGCCAGCTGATCGTGTGCCAGATGAGTAACACCAGATGTCAGCCTCTTAGTTGGCTCCTCTTCCCCCTGGCACTAGTGGTGCTGGTTGTGGTCTCCGGGTTTGCCAGCGAGGTAGAATCTCTGCTCCTGATTCTGATGACGGCACTTGTGACGTGTGCACACTTACACTACGGAGTAAGAGTGGTAAGTCCTGCACCCCGCTGCGCTTTACCGCCCGCCGCCTGTCCTCTCGGGTGAGAAACAGTAATACAGTGTGCAGAGGTTGCAGATGAAGGTACATACTGGTTATAGCAATCGCAGCCATTGTGAAGTACAAGCAGTTTCATAGGAACACAACGGCCACTGGCTGAAATCATTTCATCCTTTCGGATTGTTTGAATGTTGCGGAAATGCTGATAATTAGACGGTAAATCTGTTTGCCTACGTGTACAAGAGTCCAGTCATTAAATGCGTGATTCTCTCCCATCTCTTTCAGGTCTCCCAGTTGAGTAAACACTTCAACATTTTGCCTTTCTCACTTCAAAAACCCAACACTGACTGACTAGACGAGGAAGAGAAGATCAGCTTGCAGTCCGCGGAAGTGGTGTAATGTCTCCACTTCTGACCATTCGTCCATCACCACACAGGAAAGCGTCAGCCCACTGGGCCAACAGTCCCCTCTGCGGAGACACTGGAGGAACTGATGACACTGCTTTCCTGTAAACAGACCAACTGAATGTTTTTTGGACCGGCCTGACCCCCTTCCGCCTTCCCGATGTGCTCTTACGCACATCAGCTGTGCTGGGATTGTTCTCCAAAGGGACCTGCGCTGTTATACGCCAACAGAGTCCTTCTCCGAGACACTGGAGCACAATCAGCAATGAAGCTGTTTTACCGAGACCACGTGTGTGTGTGTGTGTGTCGTGCAAAACACATCGACCAACCCTTTTATTTCTTTTATACCTACGGATTATGGTAACATTTTAAGTTTGTCCTTGTAAAGATCATGTGATACTCGGTTATTCGAGAGCGTCGGCCATCTTTCCAACACCATCTTGTGTCAGATTTGGGTTTAGTGTCCAATTTCTCAGTGTCAGTAGCTTTTGGTGTGTCTTAAGCATAGGAAAAGGGACGCTTCCTCCGGCCGGTTCTTCCGGCACCTTCTGCTGACAGAGGAGTTTATGTCGGTATCTGGAAGGTTCCATGTCCGAGCCTCACTTCAGTCGGTACTAGGCTCCCCCCCCCCCTGTTTCAGGCTACGGTTGTCCCTGTGTCTGGTGCTAATTCTTAGTTGGTGGTGGGAAGGAATAGCATGCTGGTTTTCTTTGGTCATTCTGTCTTCTAGGGTTTTTTATGTTTGTGTATATATATTTTTTTTAATACATAAAGCCTTCTTCCCCGTACTTGAATGAAGAGTGTATCTAAACCCATTGCTTCTATTTGGACAGGGTACACTTGGAGGTAGCAAGTGCGGCCAAGTGGTATTGTAATGTAACGACGTTGCTCGGTATCGTTAACGTGACATCTGCGAATACTTCCTGTGGGAGCGTGCTTAGTGGCGGATTCTGATTTAAACCACGAGAAATACTTGTCCATTAATTCCCCTCATACCGATATGTACATTAGGTCTCGCATTTAATGGTTTTTTTTTTTTTAACTGTACGGATTTCATTCACACGTTTTACCTCCTGGGAGAGGACCTAATATAAGTCCTCTCGCCTGCAGAGATCTCTCATCATGGCCATCTGTAATTAATGGTACGCTCTGGGTTTTCTATGACTGGAATAATATGATTCCCCCCCCCCCCCTCCTGTCTGATTGTGACATTATCTATACCAGGGGTAGGACGCGCGCAGCCCTCTGAGCTGCAGCGGAACTACACATCCCAGCATACCCCACGGCAGTTTTGCTGTTGGAGCATGCTGAATCTGTGGCAAGGCATGCTGGGATGCGTAGTTCCACAGCTGCAGGAGTGCCACGTGCCTGCTCTCTCGACAGACAGTAGTGTATTCATGTATGTAGTATTTAAGTATTATTTTAGGTTTGTACATGAGGGACTGTCATGTAATGATGTGTTAAATGTGAAATGTGTGCATTAACTGGCATTTTTTTATTGTTTTATTTCTAAATGGAACAAGAAGTGTAAATATATTTGATGAATATACATATGTAGGATAAACAATTGCATATCTTTCACACGGTGTAACTGTGTGTGGCCTTGTTGTGGCAGACTCTGCGTAAGGTGCATCATGTAAGTTATCTGTGGCCTGATTTGTATTAGATGTGCCATAACCCTTTATCTGTGCTAGTGTTTCTGTATGATTGTGATGTCATTAATATATGGATTCTTTCTGAGGAAATCTCTGATGTCACTTTATTGGCTTTATACTTGGACGCGATCAGTGCAATCTGCTGCTACGGAGGAAATATTCCCGCGCCTGTCACTGCTGGGTATTGTGTATTTCCCGGGTCTAGGAATGCCCGCTACACACTAACATCTGAAATATTCCCGTGCCTGTCACTGCTGGGTATTGTGTATTTCCCGGGTCTAGGAATGCCCGCTACACACTAACATCTGAAATATTCCCGCGCCTGTCACTGCTGGGTATTGTGTATTTCCTCTACCTCATCCCTGGCAGCCAAACACTGGGTTCCTCCTTACTGGGCAGTACTCATGGAAAGGAAAAAAAGACCTCCTTCTTGTATATAAACGCCCCTTTCTCCTCCCTTCAGTGTCTTTTTTTCCTTTCCATGGGCAGTAAGCAGGTACCCCGTGAAGCGTGCTATAAGTATTGGATTCCCCCGTGTACCTCTTAGATTCGGGGAAGGGAGAGCGAAGGCGGCCTCCAACGGGCAGGGAGCCCGGGTGCTGGATGCCGTCAGAACGGCTGAACGGCGGCGTCCACAGGCGGCGTGGGTGCGCGCGGCAGCCTGGCCTCCGTTCATCCACTGGGAAAGGAGGCGGACGTCATCGGCGGGCGCTAGCGTCACAGGGACGCGACGGCGCCCTGGACGCGGGAGAATGACGCGGACGTCAGTGACGCGGCAGCCGGCGTATAAGGCGGAAGTGCCTATGCGCGCGGCTGCTGTGTAGTCCTTGGCAGGCTGTACGGACGTCTTCCTGGATCCCTCTTATTGCATTACCGCTGTGATTACACTACCGCTGTGATTACATTACCGCTGTGAGTACATTACCGCTGTGATTACATTACCAGAAGCATTCATCATATGGCAACTGTGAGTAACCTGCACATAGATAAGAAAGCAGTTAATTTGGTCATTATGGCTCATGAGGGGTGTGTTCTTGTAGGACACCTCCTCTGATAGGAGCAAGTGGCAGCATCTTTATAATCTTCAAGCGCCCGTCTGATACCATGGATGAAGACAAACGGCCTAGCACTAAAAAATCGGGGTAAGGACCATGTTTTTTCTTGCCTTAGAAGCTGGATTGTTTTTTGGTTTTTTGGTTTTTTCTATTATTATACTTAAAGTGTGATATTATGTGCCTAGGTCCGAAGCGAGCAAGGACAGCACAAAAACTAAGCACAGGAGAGTTCACACTTCTAAATGTGCGAAGTGTGACGAGATTGCCGGAGGGCTATAAGGAGGATGTCTGTGAAGCCTGTAAAAATCCTCAAATGTTTTCACCTGGCCAAATGGCAGGCCTAGTGGAGATGCTGAGTACAGCATTATCCGGGAAGTTTGTAACCAAGGAGGACTTGGCTAAACTAAGCACCAAAAGGAAGCATGCTGTGCTATCAGACTCTGAGGATTCTCAGGCTGGGCCAGCAGAAGGGCCATCTACGGGCCTGCAGGACATAGATCCTGATGATGATCCGCAGGATAAGACGGATATGGACTATAACCCAGTAATGGTGGAAAACCTACTGGAGTTAATACATAAATCATTAAAGATTGAGGATCAACAGGAAGACTTGAATTTACAGGAGCTTTTGTTCCAAGATAAAAAGAAGAAAGGGAAGAAATTCCCGCTTTCAGTTTCCCTTAAGGGAATCATCGAGGAGGAGTGGAAACACCCCGATAGGAGGGTGGCGGTTCCACCAAAAATTAACCGGATGTATCCTTTTGATCAGGCTCAGGTGTCAGCATGGGAGGAGCTGCCTAAGATCGACGCAGCTATAACACGGATATCAAGGAAGACGACGCTGCCTCTCGAGGAGGCAAACGTATTTAAGGACCCAATGGAGAGACGCATTGAGCTGGGTCTCAGAAAGCAACACCTGATTTCGGGAGCAGCTCTTAGACCATCGGCAGCAATGGCGGTGACATCCCGGGTCCTTAGAAGTTGGTGTCAACAACTTGAGGGCGATATGCTAGACGGCATACGGAGGTCAGACTTGATAAAGTCCATTCAGGACATTCAGCTGGCGGTGGAGTTTCTGTGCGAGGCTTCAGTGGATGCCGTGAAACTAGCAGCCCGGTCTACGGCCACGGCAGCAGTAATCAGGAGAGCACTCTGGCTTAAGCCATGGGCGGCAGATGTACAATCAAAAAATAAACTCCTGTCTCTGCCTTTTCAGGGCAGCTACTTGTTCGGTAAGCAACTGGACGAAATCATATCAAAGATATCAGGTGGAAAGTCGGTCTGGCTACCACAAGAGAAGGCTACAAGGAAGCCAGTGTCGACCAGGCCGTTCAGATACCAAGTACAGGATTTCAAGGACGCCAGAGCATACAGACCAGGAAGGAGTTACAGGAGGACTCCCTGGCAATCGAGGGGTAATTTTCGTGCCCAAAGAGGCAGGGAAGGAAGATTCCCCTCAAAGAGAGAGCAGCAATGACGACGAGCCAATTGCTGTGGGAGCCAGGTTGTTGCAGTATTACCACGCCTGGGAAGAGACTACCACAGACAAATGGGTGCTAGAAGTAATACAAACAGGATACAAGATCGAGTTTTTTAAAAAACCAGGGTCATTCTTCACAGAATCCCCTGTCCCACGCAATCAAGAGGAAAGAATAGCATTGATGACAAGTCTAGAGGAAATGCGAAGGCAAAAAGTAGTGGTAAAGGTACAGGAAGATCAGAGAGGGACAGGATGGTATTCGAGATTCTTCATAGTCAGAAAAGCGTCCGGAGGATTCCGGACCATCCTGGATCTCAGAAGGTTGAACCGGTATGTAGAGACGAAACCATTCAAGATGGTGTCTGTGAAGTCCATACTACCGGACATCAAAAAAGGATCCTTTATGACATCAGTGGACATAAAGGACGCATACCAACACGTACCGATCTTTCTGGGACACCAGAAATTTCTAAGATTCTCAATAGGGGGATCGGATTACCAGTTTGTAGCCCTCCCATTCGGGCTATCAACGTCCCCCAGGACCTTTTCGAAAGTACTGGTAGTGATAATCGCGAGATTGAGACAGGAAGGTATCACTATATGGCCATACCTCGACGATCTGCTGATCATGGCAAATTCAGAACAGGAAGCAGAACGACACACAGAAAGAGCCCTGAGGTGCCTAGAGCAACACGGATGGCTGGTCAACAGAAAGAAGAGCCAACTAAAGCCAACCAAGGTGATAAAATATCTAGGGGCTTTAATAGACTCACACAAAATGAGGGTCGCGTTAACGCCCGAAAGAAGGACAAGGATAATACAGAAGACTGCGGTACTGATACCAAGGACCATTGTGTCAGCAGGACAATGTATGGAAATACTGGGGCTAATGTCAGCAGCGCTAGAGATGGTACCGTGGGCTCGATTTCACCTCAGAAAACTGCAAGGATGTTTCCTATCCCAGTGGAATGGGGATGGAAAGAACTTGTCACAAAGGATTCTACTATCAAAAAGGGCCAAGGAAGACCTGCGATGGTGGCAGGACAGCGGCAGGTTGGCCGAAGGCAAATCATTCGACCAAGCCAGGCAGGTAGTGATTACAACCGACGCCAGCAGTACAGGCTGGGGAGCGGTATGTGGAGCAGATACGGCTCAAGGCGAGTGGTCGGAGTACTGGAGAGAAAAGCACTCGAACCTAAGAGAAATGCGAGCAGTAGTCCTGGCATGCAAGTACTTTCAGGACAAGCTCATGGAATCAGAGGTGGTCGTCCGGACGGACAATCAAGCAGTGGTTTCATACATCAACCATCAAGGGGGGACAAGGAGCCGAACGATGATGAAGGAGGTATCAGAGCTGTTAGAATGGGCCGAACTAAGGGTAGTAAACTTGCTAGCAGTACATCTAGCAGGAAGAGAGAATGTGACGGCAGACAGGCTAAGCAGACACATGTGCAGGCCAGGAGAATGGAAACTCAACGAGGAAGTATTCCAAACATTGGTGACCAGGTGGGGCACACCACAGGTGGACCTCATGGCAACATCTCAGAACAATCAGGTGCCAACATTTTTTTCCAGATTTCGGGACCCCCGGGCAGCACAGACAGATGCACTGACATCCAAATGGGACATGGAGATAGCTTACGTATTTCCGCCAATTCCAATAGTTGCCCGGGTGCTAAGAAAAATACAGAGGGAGAAAGCAAGGGTGATAGCGATACTCCCCTTCTGGCCACGCAGGGCATGGTTCGCAAAGCTATTACAGCTGGCAGTGGACGGCCCAATAAGACTCCCGGACAGGGCAGACCTGCTGTCTCAAGGGGTGATAACTCAACGGCAGCCTCCATCATGGCAATTGACGGCGTGGCTGCTGAGTCCGAGACACTGAGGAGCAAGGGGTTTTCACGAAAGGTCATAACAACCCTACTTAAAGCCAGGAAACAGTCGACATCAAGCGTCTACTATAAAACGTGGAAAAAATTCAGGATCTGGTGTTTGGAAAACCACAGTCCACCAAAGAGTATTCCCTCAATATTAGCTTTTCTGCAAGCCGGGCTAGAGAAAGGTCTGGCTACCAATTCATTGAAGGTACAGATTGCGGCGTTGGGGGCCATGCTGGACATGGAAGTGGCCAATAACAAATACGTCAAAAGGTTTGTACAGGCCGCAGGCAAGATTAGGCCAAGGATTAGGCAACCCATAGCGCCTTGGGACCTCAATTTGGTCCTAGGGGCGCTCATGGAGCCTCCATTCGAGCCCTTACAGGACATTTCAGTAAAGCTACTTTCGTGGAAGGTTGCTTTTCTTGTTGCAATTACCTCTGCAAGGAGGGTCTCGGAGATACAAGCATTATGGGCAGAAGAGCCATATATGAACTTCTTCGAGGATAAGGTGGTGCTTCGCACCAATCCGCTGTTCCTTCCTAAGATGGTCTCTGACTTCCATATTAATAGAGAAATCATACTACCTTCCTTGTGTGCAAAACCAAGCAATGCAAGAGAAGAGAAACTGAATAAACTGGATTTGGTCAGAGCTCTCAAAATTTATGTGCAGCGGTCAGGAACGTGGCGAAAGACGAAGAACCTGTTCGTTCTTACTGAAGGAAGTAGGATAGGACAGAGAGCCTCCAAGGATACGATTGCGAGGTGGATCAAAAGCTGCATCCAAAAAGCATATGAGGTAAAAGGGCAAACCCTTCCTCCAGGATTGAAAGCCCACTCTACCAGGGCTATCGCCACATCGTGGGCAGAGAAGGGATCTGCCTCGATAGATGACTTGTGCAAAGCAGCAGGTTGGGCCTCGGCCCACACTTTCTCCAAGCATTACAGAGTGGACGTCTGGTCCTCAGCAGATGCGAAATTTGGGAGAAAGGTGCTCAGTGCCGCGGTGGCATGAGCAAAAGGAGTGAAGAAGTTCGTTTCGTCAGTTATGAAGACGAACAGGCGGATGCCTGATATCCTTAGTTATGGTTTGTAGCCCGCCCGTGAGTATGGACTGCTGGGGCATTACCCAGTGTTTGGCTGCCAGGGATGAGGTAGAGGAAATATCAGATTTTTACCTGATAATGTGTTTTCCTCTACTCATCCCTGGCAGCATATATTCCCTACCCTATTGCTAAATGCGTGATTAATGATCTGTGTTTTGTATTGAAGCTTGAGAAAATGAAGACACTGAAGGGAGGAGAAAGGGGCGTTTATATACAAGAAGGAGGTCTTTTTTTCCTTTCCATGAGTACTGCCCAGTAAGGAGGAACCCAGTGTTTGGCTGCCAGGGATGAGTAGAGGAAAACACATTATCAGGTAAAAATCTGATATTTCCCGGGTCTAGGAATGCCTGCTACACACTAACATCTGAAATATTCCCGCGCCTGTCACTGCTGGGTATTGTGTATTTCCCGGGTCTAGCAATGCCCGCTACACACTAACATCTGAAATATTCCCGCGCCTGTCACTGCTGGGTATTGTGTATTTCCCGGCTCTAGCAATGCCCGCTACACACTAACAATCTGAAATATTCCCGCGCCTGTCACTGCTGGGTATTGTGTATTTCCCGGTTCTAGGAATGCCTGCTACACACTTACATCTGAAATATTCCCGCGCCTGTCACTGCTGGGTATTGTGTATTTCCCGGGTCTAGGAATGCCCGCTACACACTTACATCTGAAATATTCCCGCGCCTGTCACTGCTGGGTATTGTGTATTTCCCGGGTCTAGGAATGCCCGCTACACACTTACATCTGAAATATTCCCGCGCCTGTCACTGCTGGGTATTGTGTATTTCCCGGGTCTAGGAATGCCCGCTGCACACTAACATCTGAAATATTCCCGTGCCTGTCACTGCTGGGTATTGTGTATTTCCCGGGTCTAGCAATGCCAGCTACACACTTACATCTGAAATATTCCCGCGCCTGTCACTGCTGGGTATTGTGTATTTCCCGGGTCTAGGAATGCCCGCTACACACTTACATCTGAAATATTCCCGCGCCTGTCACTGCTGGGTATTGTGTATTTCCCGGGTCTAGGAATGCCCGCTACACACTTACATCTGAAATATTCCCGCGCCTGTCACTGCTGGGTATTGTGTATTTCCCGGGTCTAGGAATGCCCGCTACACACTAACATCTGAAATATTCCCGCGCCTGTCACTGCTGGGTATTGTGTATTTCCCGGGTCTAGCAATGCCCGCTACACGCTAACATCTGAAATATTCCCGCGCCTGTCACTGCTGGGTATTGTGTATTTCCCGGGTCTAGGAATGCCCGCTACACACTAACATCTGAAATATTCCCGCGCCTGTCACTGCTGGGTATTGTGTATTTCCCGGGTCTAGGAATGCCCGCTACACACTAACATCTGAAATATTCCTGCGCCTGTCACTGCTGGGTATTGTGTATTTCCCGGGTCTAGCAATGCCCGCTACACACTAACATCTGAAACTGCTAAAAACAATTATAAGCTGTCTGCGTATCTAAGTCTGCGTGAGTGAAGTGTAAGGCAGGGGTGGCAAAACCAGTCTTGGAGATCCACGTCTTCCAGACCACCTAGCTGGTGCAAAGGTGTAGTACAGGCATTCCCAACCACGGTCCTCAAGGCACACCAACAGTGCAGGTTTTAGTGATATCCAGGCTTCAGCACAGATGGTTTAATCAGAATCCCTCAGATACTAATTAAGTCACCTGTGCTCATGCCTGGATATCTACAAAACCTGCACTGTTGGTGTGCCTTGAGGACTGTGGTTGGGAATGCCTGGTGTAGTAATTACTAACTGTCACATTTCCCAGATCACCTATCTGGTGCACAGGTGTAGTCACGACTAACTGTCATATTGCCCAGATCACCTAGCTGATGCACAAGTTCAGTCATTACTAAATCTCACATTACCCAGATCACCTAGCTGAAGCACAGGTGTAGTCATTACTGTCACATTTCCCAGGTCACCTATCTGGTGCACAGGTGTAGTCACGACTAACTGTCATATTGCCCAGATCACCTAGCTGATGCACAAGTTCAGTCATTACTAAATCTCACATTACCCAGATCACCTAGCTGAAGCACAGGTGTAGTCATTACTGTCACATTTCCCAGGTCACCTAGCTGGTGCAAAGGTGTAGTAATTACTAACCGTCACATTTCCCAGATCACCTAGCTGGTGCAAAGGTGTAGTAATTACTAACCGTCACATTTCCCAGATCACCTAGCTGGTGCAAAGGTGTAGTAATTACTAACCGTCACATTTCCCAGATCACCTATCTGGTGCACAGGTGTAGTCACGACTAACTGTCATATTGCCCAGATCACCTAGCTGGTGCACAAGTTCAGTCATTACTAAATCTCACATTACCCAGATCACCTAGCTGAAGCACAGGTGAAGTCATTACTGTCACATTTCCCAGGTCACCTAGCTGGTGCACATTACTAACGGTCACATTTCCCAGGTCATCTAGCTGAAGCACAGGTGTAGTTATGACTAACTGTCACATTTTCCAGATCACCTAACTGGTGCACAGGTGCAGTCATTACTAAATCTCACATTACCCAGATCACCTAGCTGGTGCACAGGAGTAGTCATTACTGTCACATTGCCCAGATCACCTAGCTGGTGCACAGGTGCAGTCATTACTAAATCTCACATTCCCCAGATCACCTAGCTGGTGCACAGGTGCAGTCATTACTAAATCTCACATTCCCCAGATCACCTAGCTGGTGCACAGGTGCAGTCATGACTAACTGTCACATTCCCCAGATCACCTAGCTGGTGCACAGGTGCAGTCATGACTAACTGTCACATTCCCCAGATCACCTAGCTGTTGCACAGGTGCAGTCATTACTAAATCTCACATTCCCCAGATCACCTAGCTGGTGCACAGGTGCAGTCATTACTAACTGTCACATTCCCCAGATCACCTAGCTGGTGCACAGGAGTAGTCATTACTAACTGCAGTGGTGTCAAACTCATAACACAAAAGCTGTTGTGTAACTACACATCCCAGCATGCCCTGCCACAGATTTTATATAATGGATTGCTAAAACTTTTGCAGGGCATGCTGGGATGTGTAGTTCCACAACAGATAGAGGGCCAAGAGTTTGACACCACTGACTAACTCACATTATCAATCCTGCTGCAGTCATTCCTACTATAGATCCACAGCTTGCCTGCAACACATGAACTGTGTAGGTAGAACTTGAGGACAGGTTTGGTCACCCCTGGTGTGAGGTTTAGTGAGAGCTAAAGTAGCAGACAATCAACAGTCTTCTAGAATCTACCGTCATCCTAAGCAGTAGTGTAACCGCCCCTGGACTTTCCCTCACCTACCCCAAGTGCCCCAAACAGTCCTCGTTGGATGGTTTGGCCTGGAGGAATGGAGTCCGGATGATAGAGTAACAGTCAGTAGGTGACTGTGCACCAGGGTGACCAGAGCTTTTCACAACCCTTTTTTTAAAACATTTTTGGGCTTTTTCATACTGTATCATCCGTTTGGATTCTGTTTGAGACCTGTCAAGTGTGCCGAGTGAGGGGACTGTGGAAGCATGGGCGAGCAAATGCGTTACACTAATTAGGGGTCCAAGTGTTCAAACAACATGAAGAACTTATGTGGACCCCATTCCATGCACACCTGTTAGTGGTGACCTGGGCACTGTCCGTCCTTTGTGCCACATCCGGAAGGAGAACAGGACTACAATAGGGCATCGTTGTGTATTATGTCCTGCCCGTCTGCTGTCCAACAGGTAATATATGGGCTTTTTACTTCGCCCTGAGATACACCTCAGTCTGCGATAGTCCAATATATAATGGGCTGGGTGACAGGTGATCAGACCTAAATCACCAAGTGTTACAGACCAGCTTCCATCCTCCTGCCCTGTACTCAGCTCGTGTGTACATTGTCCTGACATAGTATAGGTGCAGCATGCTGGATAAACCTCCTTAATCGCCGGTCAGGGCCAGTGTTCTCATCGGAGACCGCTCACTCGGCACACATCGCTGACACATCTGATCTAGCACCGCTCAGAACATTCCGCACCTCTCCCCGGATGTAGGTCCCTTAAGGCTTCCTTCCCGGGTGCTGCAGTTGTCATGTTCTCCTCCCTCAGGTAACCGAGACGTAATCAGCTTCCACAGCTCCCACCTTTGTATGTTGAACAGATTACGTAGTGTGTAATAACTCTCCATTATTATTATTAGACCAGTAGTGCTGCTCAGGTCATATCATGTGTAGGGTGATGAACACGTAATGCGGTAACTTCCAGCAATGGATTTACTTACAGGAAACTGTGACTGAAGCTAATGGAGGAAATACCCTTCTAAATATCTGCATCCTTTTCTATTCGCTTTCCTGGAAAGGCCGATCTTTGTGCCTTACTCACAAACTGGTTGTCTTTCCATAAAATGTATGACACGTAAGTGTGTGTGTGTGTGTGTGTGTGTGTGTGTGTTTTATGTTCCATGATGTTATCAGTGTGACGTTTATAATCACCAGGATTATGCAGAGAGATATCGCTTTATTGATGTGTGTCTGTACAGCTGCATGGGTGAGGTTAGATGTTGGGTGGTGATACCTGTCTGGCAGTGTGTTCCTCCAACACAAGGGCGTTTGATGGGGTTGAGGACGTTGCTCTGTGCCGGCCTGTCAGATTTCCCACACAAGGGCGTTTGGTGGGGTGGAGGACATTGCCCTGTGCCGGCCTGTCAGATTTCCCACACAAGGGCGTTTGGTGGGGTTGAGGACATCGCTCTGTGCCGGCCTGTCGGATTTCCCACACAAGGGCGACATCGATCTGTGCCGGCCTGTCAATTTCCCACACAAGGGTGTTTGGTGGGGTTGAGGACATCGCTCTGTGCCAGCCTGTCGGATTTCCCAAACAAGGGCGTTTGGTGGGGTGGAGGACGTTGCCCTGTGCCGGCCTGTCCGATTTCCCACACAAGGGTGTTTGGTGGGGTTGAGGATGTTGCTCTGTGCCGGCCTGTCAGATTTCCCACACAAGGGCGTTTGGTGGGGTTGAGGACATCGCTCTGTGCCGGCCTGTCGGATTTCCCACACAAGGGCGACATCGCTCTGTGCCGGCCTGTCAGATTTCCCACACAAGGGCGTTTGGTGGGGTTGAGGACATCGCTCTGTGCCGGCCTGTCGGATTTCCCACACAAGGGCGTTTGGTGGGGTGGAGGACGTTGCCCTGTGCCGGTCTGTCCGATTTCCCACACAAGGGCGACATCGCTCTGTGCCGGCCGGTCAGATTTCCCACACAAGGGCGTTTGGTGGGGTTGAGGACATCGCTCTGTGCCGGCCTGTCTGATTTCCCACACAAGGGCGTTTGGTGGGGTGGAGGACGTTGCCCTGTGCCGGCCTGTCCGATTTCCCACACAAGGGCGACATCGCTCTGTGCCGGCCGGTCAGATTTCCCACACAAGGGCGTTTGGTGGGGTTGAGGACATCGCTCTGTGCCGGCCTGTCAGATTTCCCACACAAGGGCGGCATCGCTCTGTGCCGGCCGGTCAGATTTCCCACACAAGGGCGTTTGGTGGGGTTGAGGACATCGCTCTGTGCCGGCCTGTCGGATTTCCCACACAAGGGCGTTTGGTGGGGTGGAGGACGTTGCCCTGTGCCGGCCTGTCCGATTTCCCACACAAGGGCGACATCGCTCTGTGCCGGCCGGTCAGATTTCCCACACAAGGGCATTTGGTGGGGTTGAGGACATCGCTCTGTGCCTGCCTGTCGGATTTCCCACACAAGGGCGTTTGGTGGGGTTGAGGACATCGCTCTGTGCCGGCCTGTCGGATTTCCCACACAAGGGCGTTTGGTGGGGTTGAGGACATCGCTCTGTGCCGGTCTGTCGGATTTCCCACACAAGGGCGTTTGGTGGGGTTGAGGACATCGCTCTGTGCCAGCCTGTCAGATTTCCCACACAAGGGCATTTGGAGTGGTTGAGGACATCGCTCTGTGCCGGCCTGTCGGATTTCCCACACAAGGGCGTTGGGTGGGGTGGAGGACATCGCCCTGTACCGGCCTGTCTGAGTTCCCACACAAGGGTGTTTGGTGGGGTTGAGGACATTGCTCTGTGCCGGCCTGTATGATTTCCCACACAAGGGCGTTGGGTGGGGTGGAGGACATTGCTCTGTGCCGGTCTGTCTGATTTCCCACACAAGGGTGTTGGGTGGGGTGGAGGACATTGCTCTGTGCCGGCCTGTCTGATTTCCCACACAAGGGCGTTGGGTGGGGTGGAGGACATTGCTCTGTGCCGGTCTGTCTGATTTCCCACACAAGGGTGTTGGGTGGGGTGGAGGACATTGCTCTGTGCCGGCCTGTCGGATTTCCCACACAAGGGCGTTGGGTGGGGTGGAGGACATCGCCCTGTACCGGCCTGTCTGAGTTCCCACACAAGGGTGTTTGGTGGGGTTGAGGACATTGCTCTGTGCCGGCCTGTATGATTTCCCACACAAGGGCGTTGGGTGGGGTGGAGGACATTGCTCTGTGCCGGTCTGTCTGATTTCCCACACAAGGGTGTTGGGTGGGGTGGAGGACATTGCTCTGTGCCGGCCTGTCTGATTTCCCACACAAGGGCGTTGGGTGGGGTGGAGGACATTGCTCTGTGCCGGTCTGTCTGATTTCCCACACAAGGGCGTTTGGTGGGGTGGAGGACATCGCCCTGTACCGGCCTGTCTGAGTTCCCACACAAGGGTGTTTGGTGGGGTGGAGGACATTGCCCTGTGCCGGCCGGTCAGATTTCTCACACAAGGGTGTTTGGTGGGGTGGAGGACATTGCTCTGTGCCGGCCTGTCCGATTTCCCACACAAGGGCGTTGGGTGGGGTGGAGGACATTGCTCTGTGCCGGCCTGTCCGATTTCCCACACAAGGGTGTTTGGTGGGGTGGAGGACATTGCCCTGTGCCGGCCTGTCGGATTGCCCACACAAGGGTGTTTGGTGGGGTGGAGGACATCGCTCTGTGCCGGCCTGTCCGATTTCCCACACAAGGGTGTTTGGTGGGGTTGAGGATGTTGCCCTGTGCCGGCCTGTATGATCTATAAGGTGTCCATACTCGGTACAGTATTCCCAGTGCGGTTTGAACTAGATCACATTGCATGCGCTCAAATCGGGACCTAGTTCAAAAACCTCAGGTTGCATAGACTTCATGTGTTGTGATGTCTGTGGGGAGCGCTCATCGCATTGCACAGCACCATTGTACCATGTATGGACATTGTTAGATGGGAAGAGATCAGACCTTTGCGGGCTGCACCATATGGGTAGAGTAGGCTTTGTGCACAGGAGCATTATATTGCTGAGACAGAAAATAGCCCTAAGGGGCATACACATGGGGCGATTTCAGACCCTCTTCTAAGCGATCTACGTGTATTATTTAGAACAGGAGCACGGAACGCTCAGTGTGTATGCCCTGATGCTGTTGTGCCGGTCCTGTACATTGGTATCACCGGCTGGGTAAGCCGGTGATTTCACTGGCTTTCCTAAGATCTCGGGGCTTTGCTTGTAAAAATAGGCAAAGGCGTGTTCAGAACGAACATTCTGCATCACAGTGTGCTGAGGGTTTGTGCTGCAGCACATTGCTCAGCCAGTAAAGCTGGGTCGCGTCCTGTGTATGAAGCTAAACAGATGCACATAATGCTCTTCTAGATAATGGCTCCAAAACTCCTCACAAGAACCCCCAGCCGTCCAGATTTTCCAAGTTTTCTCACAGAAGTGAAATAATTAGCTCCGCCTTTTAATAATGGACCTGGACAACATGATCTGTGCAAGGTGGTTGAGGATGGAGTTTGGGAATAATTGCTGTAGATGGTGTTCAATACTATAGCCGTAAGGTGTCCCATGGCTGGAATTAAGGAGTCCAGGGCTACCCAATCAGATGCAGTCCCTGACCGTTATGGCTGGTATTTACTATTCCAGAATCTTCGTAGAAGTTTTAAAATATCACTTACATTTAGATAAGTTTAAAAGGTGATGGAGTGTAGTCAATAAGTATGAAATACAGAAAACACATTATTACACCTATGCATACAGTGACGTGTAAATGGGGAAGGGGGATAGACAGGTTGGAGTAAACATGTCCAACCTGCGGCCCTCTAGCTGTTGTGAAACTACACATCCCAGCATGCCTTGCCATAGTTTTAGCATTCCCCAATAGCAGAACTGTGGCAAGGCATGATGGGACTTGTAGTTTAACAGCTGGAGGTCCATAGTTTCGCCTTGCCTGGGTTAGAGTTTAGGCCAATGTCCTGTGACCTTGGACAAGTATCTTCTATGACCCATGCCTAGATTGGAAAGATTCAGCCTAAATCCAAAGGTTGTAGTAGTAAAATGGAAATGTATTCCCTAATGTAATCCCCACCTTCCCCCTCAGCCTATGGCCCAGCTGGTAACACGCATTGCGAACCTTCACCCTCTGCTCTGGGCAAACATAACAGGAAGAAACAGGTATTGATAATTAGCAGACAGTGATTCACAATACATCTTCGGAAACCTAGGATTGGATTTCACTAGCGCTGATACTGTTCTTTTCATTCACCTGCTGCGGAAGTATGCTGTCCCTGCCAGGTACAACGAAGTGGTACAGGGGAACAATGGACAACATCTTTGAGGCAGGGGAGGCTGTGTGCTTTAGCGGAGCGGAGAATGGGTGAGTGCAACGGGAGAGGAGCTCAGAGATGTAAGTGGGAGAGGAGTCGGTGAGAGCTTTGTGAGTTTTTAAAGGCTTATACACCCTAGATCAGGGGTGGCCAAACCTGTCCTCAAGATCTACCAACGGTGCTTGTTATCCAGGCAACCTGTGGATCTATAGTAGGAATCAATGCAGCAGGTTTTAAAATATGACAGTTAGTAATGACTACAGCTGTGCACCAGCTAGGTGATCTGGAAAACGTGGACCACTGGTAGAGCCCGAGGACTGGTTTGGCCACCCCTGCCCTAGATGATAGGGGCTGCGGCCGATAGCTATAACAATATCATCCATGGTCCCGATATTGTGCGTACACACTGAATGATATCCTGGTGTATTATACTTCATTGAGATGAATTAGGAAATATAACCGCATCTCAAGACTGCAGCCCGGAAAGTGCCCAAAGGGAATACCAATCCCAAACGAGGTACAAGCATTGGGAACAAATGGACAAATTCAAAGGCGCTGGTTTATTCTAACATAGGACAACCTGATCCATAGATCCCAGAAGTCTTTGTTAGTGGAGGTGTGTAAGCAGCAACACAAAGGGAAAACAGCGTAGTCACGTTTCTTCCTCACAGCTACGAAGGTCCAGATTATATAACTGACCTCGATACAAGGCCCTATAGGCACATAAAGGTATCTTTTCTTTTTCACAAATTCCCCATATAGTCAGGATCTTACCTGAAGGCAATGCCCATTGTTCACCAAGCGGTTTCTTTGTGAATCCTCTTAGATGGATAAAAGGGTCTGGGTGAGTCCAAAGGAATTTCTGACAAAGATTTATTCCATAAAAAATACACCAAACCGATAAAAATAGTAAAAAACACAAAAAGGACAGTCATGCAACTGGGGCCGGTACACCAAAACCACGGCTCACCCTGGATAAGTAGTGGTTGGTCTCCTGAGGTGGCAGCACGGGACACAAGGACGCAAGACAAAGAGCCTCCACAACACCGATGTGTTTCGGGCACTTAAAGCACTTTTTCAAGGTGTAAGGTGGCTACTTCAGGTATTTATACCTGTGGTACTCTTGGGTCATCGAAAACCCGTAGTGGCATATCCAATATGCATGATTACATACATAACAAAGACCTGAATTCAATAGTAAAAACAGCATGCATAGTTATCATATTTATAAATACATAAATGTATAGAAAAATATATCTAAAAACACTGCAGAACACTGAAATGATGGTTACATCTGTATCTGGTCTTGACGAACGCATCTCACCGTGTGGATGACGCGTACTTCCAGGATCAGTGCTGGAGGAGGAACAGCGGACATTATAATCTCTAATTCCATGGAACCCAATGTTTCATTGGATGACACACATAGTGGTTTTACAACTTTGGTATCACAAAATGAGACGAGATGTTCAATATTAGAATTATGACGCTTCTTAAAATGGTCAGCTACATTTTGACTCTCCATTCCCTTTAATGTGTCTAACATGTTCTGCCCATCTTACTTTTAAGGCCCTGGTGGTCTTACTCACATATTGTTTATTACACTTACATTGAAGGATATATATACAATTTTCGGTGTTGCATGATATAAAATCATTAAAATGTAAATTTTGTTAGTATACATGGAGCGATATTCCTGTACGGTTGACACTGAGCCTTTGCATGCACAGCATATACCACACAACCCGCACCTATAAAATCCCTTAGATGTGATGTGGTTGTACGGAGTGGGGGTGTTGGTACCCTTAGATGTGATGTGGTTGTACGGAGTGGGGGTGTTGGTACCCTTAGATGTGATGTGGTTGTACGGAGTGGGGGTGTTGGTACCCTTAGATGTGATGTGGCTGTAAGGAGTGGGGGTGTTGGTACCCTTAGATGTGATGTGGCTGTACGAAGTGGGGGTGTTGGTACCCTTAGATGTGATGTGGTTGTACGGAGTGGGGGTGTTGGTACCCTTAGATGTGATGTGGTTGTACGGAGTGGGGGTGTTGGTACCCTTAGATGTGATGTGGCTGTAAGGAGTGGGGGTGTTGGTACCCTTAGATGTGATGTGGCTGTACGAAGTGGGGGTGTTGGTACCCTTAGATGTGATGTGATTGTACGGAGTGGGGGTGTTGGTACCCTTAGATGTGATGTGGTTGTACGGAGTGGGGGTGTTGGTACCCTTAGATGTGATGTGGCTGTACAGAGTGGGTGTGTTGGTACCCTTAGATGTGATGTGGTTGTACGGAGTGGGGGTGTTGGTACCCTTAGATGTGATGTGGCTGTACGGAGTGGGGGTGTTGGTACCCTTAGATTTGATGTGGTTGTACGGAGTGGGGGTGTTGGTACCCTTAGATTTGATGTGGTTGTACGGAGTGGGGATGTTGGTACCCTTAGACGTGATGTGGCTGTACGGAGTGGGGGTGTTGGTACCCTTAGATGTGATGTGGCTGTACGGAGTGGGGGTGTTGGTACCCTTAGACGTGATGTGGCTGTACGGAGTGGGGGTGTTGGTACCCTTAGACGTGATGTGGCTGTACGGAGTGGGGGTGTTGGTACCCTTAGACGTGATGTGGCTGTACGGAGTGGGGGTGTTAGTACCCTTAGATGTGATGTGGTTGTACGGAGTGGGGGTGTTGGTACCCTTAGATGTGATGTGGCTGTACGGAGTGGGGGTGTTGGTACCCTTAGATGTGATGTGGTTGTACGGAGTGGGTGTGCTGATACCCTTAGACGTGATGTGGTTGTACGGAGTGGGTGTGCTGATACCCTTAGACGTGATGTGGTTGTACGGAGTGGGTGTGCTGATACCCTTAGACGTGATGTGGTTGTACGGAGTGGGGGTGTTGGTTCCCTTAGACGTGATGTGGCTGTACGGAGTGGGGGTGTTGGTACCCTTAGATGTGATGTGGCTGTACGGAGTGGGGATGTTGGTACCCTTAGACGTGATGTGGCTGTACGGAGTGGGGGTGTTGGTACCCTTAGACGTGATGTGGTTGTACGGAGTGGGGGTGTTGGTACCCTTAGACGTGATGTGGTTGTACGGAGTGGGTGTGTTGGTTCCCTTAGACGTGATGTGGCTGTACGGAGTGGGGGTGTTGGTACCCTTAGATGTGATGTGGCTGTACGGAGTGGGGGTGTTGGTACCCTTAGATGTGATGTGGTTGTACGGAGTGGGGGTGTTGGTATCCTTAGACGTGATGTGGCTGTACGGAGTGGGGGTGTTGGTACCCTTAGATTTGATGTGGTTGTACGGAGTGGGGGTGTTGGTACCCTTAGATTTGATGTGGCTGTACGGAGTGGGGGTGTTGGTACCCTTAGATGTGATGTGGTTGTACGGAGTGGGGGTGTTGGTATCCTTAGACGTGATGTGGCTGTACGGAGTGGGGGTGTTGGTACCCTTAGATTTGATGTGGTTGTACGAGTGGGGGTGTTGGTACCCTTAGATTTGATGTGGTTGTACGGAGTGGGGGTGTTGGTACCCTTAGATTTGATGTGGTTGTACGGAGTGGGGGTGTTGGTACCCTTAGATGTGATGTGGTTGTACGGAGTGGGGATGTTGGTACCCTTAGACGTGATGTGGTTGTACGGAGTGGGGGTGTTGGTACCCTTAGACGTGATGTGGTTGTACGGAGTGGGGGTGTTGGTACCCTTAGACGTGATGTGGCTGTACGGAGTGGGGGTGTTGGTACCCTTAGACGTGATGTGGCTGTATGGAGTGGGGGTGTTGGTACCCTTAGACTTGATGTGGTTGTACGGAGTGGGGGTGTTGGTACCCTTAGACGTGATGTGGCTGTACGGAGTGGGGGTGTTGGTACCCTTAGACGTGATGTGGCTGTACGGAGTGGGGGTGTTGGTACCCTTAGACGTGATGTGGTTGTACGGAGTGGGGGTGTTGGTACCCTTAGACGTGATGTGGTTGTACGGAGTGGGGGTGTTGGTACCCTTAGACGTGATGTGGTTGTACGGAGTGGGGGTGTTGGTACCCTTAGACGTGATGTGGCTGTACGGAGTGGGGGTGTTGGTACCCTTAGACGTGATGTGGTTGTACGGAGTGGGGGTGTTGGTACCCTTAGACGTGATGTGGTTGTACGGAGTGGGGGTGTTGGTACCCTTAGACGTGATGTGGTTGTACGGAGTGGGGGTGTTGGTACCCTTAGATTTGATGTGGTTGTACGGAGTGGGGGTGTTGGTACCCTTAGATTTGATGTGGTTGTACGGAGTGGGGGTGTTGGTACCCTTAGACGTGATGTGGTTGTACGGAGTGGGGGTGTTGGTACCCTTAGACTTGATGTGGTTGTACGGAGTGGGGGTGTTGGTACCCTTAGACGTGATGTGGTTGTACGGAGTGGGGGTGTTGGTACCCTTAGACGTGATGTGGCTGTACGGAGTGGGGGTGTTGGTACCCTTAGACGTGATGTGGCTGTACGGAGTGGGGGTGTTGGTACCCTTAGACGTGATGTGGTTGTACGGAGTGGGGGTGTTGGTACCCTTAGATTTGATGTGGTTGTACGGAGTGGGGGTGTTGGTACCCTTAGACGTGATGTGGTTGTACGGAGTGGGGGTGTTGGTACCCTTAGACGTGATGTGGTTGTACGGAGTGGGGGTGTTGGTACCCTTAGACGTGATGTGGTTGTACGGAGTGGGGGTGTTGGTACCCTTAGACTTGATGTGGTTGTACGGAGTGGGGGTGTTGGTACCCTTAGACGTGATGTGGTTGTACGGAGTGGGGGTGTTGGTACCCTTAGACGTGATGTGGCTGTACGGAGTGGGGGTGTTGGTACCCTTAGACGTGATGTGGCTGTACGGAGTGGGGGTGTTGGTACCCTTAGACGTGATGTGGTTGTACGGAGTGGGGGTGTTGGTACCCTTAGATTTGATGTGGTTGTACGGAGTGGGGGTGTTGGTACCCTTAGACGTGATGTGGTTGTACGGAGTGGGGGTGTTGGTACCCTTAGACTTGATGTGGTTGTACGGAGTGGGGGTGTTGGTACCCTTAGATGTGATGTGGTTGTACGGAGTGGGGGTGTTGGTACCCTTAGATGTGATGTGGCTGTACGGAGTGGGGGTGTTGGTACCCTTAGACGTGATGTGGTTGTACGGAGTGGGGGTGTTGGTACCCTTAGACTTGATGTGGCTGTACGGAGTGGGGGTGTTGGTACCCTTAGACGTGATGTGGCTGTACGGAGTGGGGGTGTTGGTACCCTTAGACGTGATGTGGTTGTACGGAGTGGGGGTGTTGGTACCCTTAGATTTGATGTGCTTGTACGGAGTGGGGGTGTTGGTACCCTTAGATGTGATGTGCTTGTACGGAGTGGGGGTGTTGGTACCCTTAGATGTGATGTGGTTGTACGGAGTGGGGGTGTTGGTACCCTTAGACGTGATGTGGTTGTACGGAGTGGGGGTGTTGGTACCCTTAGACGTGATGTGGTTGTACGGAGTGGGGGTGTTGGTACCCTTAGACGTCATGTGGTTGTACGGAGTGGGGGTGTTGGTACTCTTAGATTTGATGCGGTTGTACGGAGTGGGGGTGTTGGTACCCTTAGATGTGATGTGGCTGTACGGAGTGGGGGTGTTGGTACCCTTAGACGTGATGTGGTTGTACGGAGTGGGGGTGTTGGTACCCCTAGATTTGATGTGGCTGTACGGAGTGGGGGTGTTGGTACCCTTAGACGTGATGTGGTTGTACGGAGTGGGGGTGTTGGTACCCTTAGACGTGATGTGGCTGTTCGGAGTGGGGGTGTTGGTACCCTTAGACGTGATGTGGCTGTACGGAGTGGGGGTGTTGATACCCTTAGACTTGATGTGGCTGTACGGAGTGGGTGTGTTGGTTCCCTTAGACGTGATGTGGCTGTACGGAGTGGGGGTGTTGGTACCCTTAGATTTGATGTGGCTGTACTGAGTGAGGGTGTTGGTTCCCTTAGACGTGATGTGGCTGTACGGAGTGAGGGTGTTGGTACCCTTAGATGTGATGTGGCTGTATGGAGTGGGGGTGTTGGTACCCTTAGATGTGATGTGGTTGTACGGAGTGGGGGTGTTGGTACCCTTAGATGTGATGTGGTTGTACGGAGTGGGGGTGTTGGTACCCTTAGATGTGATGTGGCTGTACGGAGTGAGGGTGTTGGTTCCCTTAGACGTGATGTGGCTGTACGGAGTGGGGGTGTTGGTACCCTTAGACGTGATGTGGCTGTTCGGAGTGGGGGTGTTGGTACCCTTAGACGTGATGTGGCTGTACGGAGTGGGGGTGTTGATACCCTTAGACTTGATGTGGCTGTACGGAGTGGGTGTGTTGGTTCCCTTAGACGTGATGTGGCTGTACGGAGTGGGGGTGTTGGTACCCTTAGATTTGATGTGGCTGTACTGAGTGAGGGTGTTGGTTCCCTTAGACGTGATGTGGCTGTACGGAGTGAGGGTGTTGGTACCCTTAGATGTGATGTGGCTGTACGGAGTGGGGGTGTTGGTACCCTTAGATGTGATGTGGTTGTACGGAGTGGGGGTGTTGGTACCCTTAGATGTGATGTGGTTGTACGGAGTGGGGGTGTTGGTACCCTTAGATGTGATGTGGTTGTACGGAGTGGGGGTGTTGGTACCCTTAGATGTGATGTGGTTGTACGGAGTGGGGGTGTTGGTACCCTTAGATGTGATGTGGCTGTACGGAGTGGGGGTGTTGGTACCCTTAGATGTGATGTGGTTGTACGGAGTGGGGGTGTTGGTACCCTTAGATGTGATGTGGTTGTACGGAGTGGGGGTGTTGGTACCCTTAGATGTGATGTGGTTGTACGGAGTGGGGGTTTTGATGGCACTATTTTGCCCATTTGTTAGTGCAGAGCTGATCTGAGGAGCAGGTATGTACTTGATATTAAGGGGGAAATATACTAAAATGGGAGTCCTATATCAGATGGGATGTTGCTATGGGCAACAATCAGATACTGTCTATTATCTTCTAGAAGGTGATAAATAAATAAGAAGTGAAATAGAACTCCCATCTTAGTAAGTGTCCACACGCTGCCTGTCAGCAATACGGTGTCTCCCTGGGCACAGCAGCCGTCTGGTGTCTCTCAGAAGCCGCTGCATGGTAGCTGTGTGCCAGTCCTGGAGCAGTCACCAATCTCCACATGAGAAAGGCAGCACAGGTGTGTGTATCCAGCACCACCACAATGGTATGTAGACCAATAAGCAGGTAAGTGTCCAGCAGCATGGGCGATCTCTGACTGGGTTCTGCCGGGTACAGAGGGCTTTTATCAATGAGAACGTTCTGGATGGACTGACGATTCAGCAGCTGGATCTGCAGAGGGAACAGGCTGTTACTGTGATTATTTCACCAGTGGCCACGATTTCTTACCAGTGGCTTAATATTTGGCTTTTATGTCTTTGCAACTCTGTGGTCTCGACGCACTCACTGCGCATGGTGGGGCACAAGCTTGCCATACCCACTGCTCATTAAGGGACGCAAGGTCGTCGTACCCACTGTGCATTCGCATGGGGTGGCGCAAGCTCGTCCTACCCACTGCGCATGGGGGACGCAAGCTCGTTGTACCCACTGCGCATGGGGCGGTGCAAGTTCGTTGTACCCACTGCGCATGGGGAGCAGCAAGCTTGTTTTACCCTCTACGCATGGGGGGCCGCAAGCTTGTACCCACTGCGCAATAGGGAGCAGCAAGCTTGTTTTACCCTCTACGCATGGGGGGCCGCAAGCTTGTACCCACTGCGCATGGGGGGGCCGCAAGCTTGTTGCACCACCCCATGCGAATGCGCAGTGGGTACTCGCTACGCATGGATGGGCCACAATTTTGTCATACTCAGTCAGCATGGGGGGGGGCAGCAAAGCTCGTCGTAGCCACTGCGTGGGGGGTTTGAGGTGTCGTACCCACAGCGCAATGCCCAGCTTCCACCCCAGTACAGCACAGGTGTGTATAGTGAGGGTCCCTGCAGGTTAGGGGGGCGCTGGTGTATATAACACGGTGACTGACGTTCTGCTACATAAGGGAGCTGTGTCTGAGTATGCGGGGGAACTAGAAGTCCCAGCACCATGACCTGAGGCCGCCTCTGATTCCATTCCTAACAGGTACACACACTACGTACTGAACTACATCTCCCACCATGCGTCACGCTTGAGCCGGACCCGCCCATCTCCTCGCGTCACTCGCTGTGCTCCACCGCCCCTCTCCGTGTCCTGATCTGTCAGTCACCAGCGGGGCGGGGCCTGCGGCGGCCGGCGTCTCCTAGCAACGGGACCCAACAGCTACGGCAGGAGAGAGAGGTGGGTGAGAGCGGCGCCCCCTGACACCCAACACAGACCCCCGACACCCTGTACCTCCCCCGACACTCCACCTCCCCCCCATTGCCATCACCTGTGGTGACACCGTTCTTATCAATGACCTAGCTCCCCACAGGTGCTGGCAATCATACCATGGCATCACATACCTCCCAACATGACCCTCTCCAGGAGGACACAATGCTCTGCTCCTACACTTCCCTCTTAATTTATAAATGCCAACACCTGTGCTGAAACATCTTTCTAAGCAATTTACCTGTTCAGCACAGGTGCTGGCAATCATACATTATGAGGAAAGCACAGGAGCAGAGCATTGTGTCCTCCTGGAGCGGGGCATGCTGGGAGATATGCAAATCTGCGTACCCCACATAGCGCTCTCCATATTATATCTGTACAGCCCCCACTGGTACTCTGCACTGTCCATGCACCGCAGCAGTCGCACTCCCTGACGCACACCTGAATTCTCCCCCCTCCTCCTACAGGCACCATGACATCCTCAGAAGGCGAGGAAGCGGCCGGCAGCGGCCCATCACTGGATTCCGAGGACCAGCAGGAGAGGATCGTGGCACGGAGGCTCCGTATCGCAGCCAGGATAGAAGCCAAGAGACGGTGAGAAGCAGGCAGGGGCCCCTACCATATAGCCAGGTGTATGCAGTGCCCCTGTTACCCCTCCTCCATTCCCCGCCTGCTACCTCACCTCCATTCCCCGCCTGCTACCTCACCTCCATTCCCCGCCTGTTACCCCTCCTCCATTCCCTGCCTGTTACCCTACATCAGGTTCCTCGCCTGCTACCCCTCCTCCATTCCCCGCCTGTTACCCCTCCTCCATTCCCCGCCTGCTACCCCTCCTCCATTCCCCGCCTGTTACCCCTCCTCCATTCCCCGCCTGTTACCCCTCCTCCATTCCCTGCCTGTTACCCCTCCTCCATTCCCTGCCTGTTACCCCTCCTCCATTCCCCACCTGTTACCCCACTTCCATTCCCCGCCTGCTACCTCACCTCCATTCCCCGCCTGTTACCCCTCCTCCATTCCCTGCCTGTTACCCTACATCAGGTTCCTCGCCTGCTACCCCTCCTCCATTCCCCACCTGTTACCCCACCTCCATTCCCCGCCTGTTACCCCTCCTCCATTCCCTGCCTGTTACCCCTCCTCCATTCCCCGCCTGTTACCCCTCCTCCATTCCCCGCCTGTTACACCTCCTCCATTCCCTGCCTGTTACCCTACATCAGGTTCCTCGTCTGTTACCCCTCCTCCATTCCCCGCCTGTTACCCCACTTCCATTTCCCGCCTGTTACCCCACCTCCATTCCCCGCCTGTTACCCCTCCTCCATTCCCCGCCTGTTACCCCTCCTCCATTCCCCGCCTGTTACCCCTCCTCCATTTCCCGCCTGTTACCCCACCTCCATTCCCCGCCTGCTACCTCACCTCCATTCCCCGCCTGTTACCCCACCACCATTCCCCGCCTGCTACCTCACCTCCATTCCCCGCCTGTTACCTCACCTCCATTCCCGCCTGTTACCTCACCTCCATTCCCGCCTGTTAGCCCACCTCCATTCCCCACCAGTTACCCCTCCTCCATTCCCTACCTGGTACCTCACCTCCATTCCCCGCCTGTTACCCCACCTCCATTCCCTACCTGGTACCTCACCTCCATTCCCCGCCTGTTACCCCACCTCCATTCCCTACCTGGTACCTCACCTCCATTCCCCACCTGTTACCCCACCTCCATTCCCCGCCTGTTACCCCACCTCCATTCCCTGCCTGCTACCTCACCTCCATTTCCAGCCTGTTACCTCACCTCCATTCCCCACCTGTTACCTCACCTCCATTCCCGCCTGTTACCTCACCTCCATTCCCCGCCTGTTACCCCACCTCCATTCCCCACCAGTTACCCCTCCTCCATTCCCTACCTGGTGCCTCACCTCCATTCCCCGCCTGTTACCCCACCTTCATTCCCTACCTGGTACCTCACCTCCATTCCCAGCCTGTTACCCCACCTCCATTCCCTACCTGGTACCTCACCTCCATTCCCCGCCTGTTACCCCACCTCCATTCCCTACCTGGTACCTCACCTCCATTCCCCGCCTGTTACCCCCCCTCCATTCCCCGCCTGTTACCCCCCCTCCATTCCTCACCTGTTACCCCTCCTCCATTCCCCGCCTGTTACCCCACCTCCATTCCCCGCCTGCTACCCCACCTCCATTTCCCGCCTGTTACCCCACCTCTATTCCCCGCCTGTTACCTCACCTCCATTCCCCGCCTGTTACCCCTCCTCCATTCCCCGCCTGTTACCCCACCTCCATTCCCCGCCTGCTACCCCACCTCCATTCCCCGCCTGCTACCCCACCTCTATTCCCCGCCTGTTACCTCACCTCCATTTCCCGCCTGTTACCCCTCCTCCATTCCCCGCCTGTTACCTTACCTCCATTCCCCGCCTGTTACCTCCCCTGTTTCCTCATCTGTTACCTCACCTCAATTCCCCGCCTGTTATCCCCCCTGTTTCCTCATCTGTTACCCCAGATCAGTTACCTCTCCTCTGTCCCACGCCTGTGTTACATTGGTCCAATATGGCCTGACTATAGAAAGGTTTTCAGAGCACCTGTTGAGTGAAATACAGATGCGGGATGTAGGGGTATAGGAATGTAGGGGTATCACCAATCCCCCCTTGGATAACTATATACCTAATAAGCACTAAATACTAGTAGCGCCTTATACCTACTCTGAAATAGTATCTGAGATATTAACAGCACTTTAATGTCAAACTAAATACACAGGAATATCAATCACTGTAATCATTCGAATGCTGGGTACAACATAGCCATGTATAATATATAATAATAATAATAATAATAATAATAATAATAATAATAATAATAATAAGTTCACACAGACCGTCAGTATTAAGTATATAGATTACCCATCTGGTACCAACAGTCTATAGCATGTAGCACCGGTACTGACACGCAGAGATAGATTTCAACAAGATATAATTGATAATAGATAATTTCATCAAGATATAATTGATCTTGTTGAAATGATAGATCCAAAGAGTGGACATCGGCTTGTGACCGGGGGTTCTGGGTACTGCACCTGCCTTACACCCCGCCCTGTGCGGTACCTAGGATAGTAATATACAGTTGGGTGCTGTACACGTGGTGCTGGCGGATCTGCCAACAGAGACCTCGGCACGTGTGTCATTATGCCGACAATGGAACAATTAATAAAATGTGAATGCTCCAAAAACATCATCAGAAAGTTCTGAAGCATTTATTGTATGTGTAAGCACAGCTTAGTAGACATAGTCAGACCATTATATGTTCTTCTTGCTGGTTCCAGAGAGGCGCTTGGTGAGCACCCCAACTCTGCGAAGAGTCAGACGGAGGAGCCCCGCCGGAGTCACAAACAGATAGAGGAAAGCAGACAGGCGAGTAGTTCACAGCCCATTCCTACCCGCACCTATACACAGGGCTGCCAAGAGAAATCCTGGGCCCCGGTACAACAACTTCCCAGGGCCCCCATGGGGGAAGGGGGGGGGGGGGGGGGGGTGAAACAGCAGTGCTATTTTTGTAGGAAAATAGGTTCAGGAACTGTGGGCGGGGGCAGAAAGTGGGCGGAGGAGATGTGGGAGGAGCTACAAAAGGGGCGGGGCATTACATTAAAAAAAAGGAGAGAGAAAAAAAAGAAAAACATAATTCCTCACTCTGTCACACTTATTATACATATGCCCCACATTGTAACGCTTATTATACATATGCCACTCACAGAGATGCCCGTTATACATATGCCCCACACCGTCAAGCCCATTATACATATGCCCCACACCGTGATGCTCCATTATACATATGCCACACACCGTGATGTCCATTATACATATGCCCCACACCGTGATGCCCATTATACATATGTCACACACCGTGATGCCCATTATACATATGCCACACACCGTGATGCCCATTATACATATGCCACTCACAGAGATGCCCGTTATACATATACCACACAGTGTGATGCTGATGATATATTTGCCACACACCGTGATGCCCATTATACATATACCACACAGTGTGATGATGATTATATATGTGCCACACACCGTGATGCCCATTATACATATGCCACACACCGTGATGCCCATTATACATATGCCCCACACCGTCAAGCCCATTATACATATGCCACACACCGTGATGTCCATTATACATATGCCCCACACGGTGATGCCCATTATACATATGCCCCACACCGTGATGCCCATTATACATATGCCACACACCGTGATGCTCCATTATACATATGCCACACACCGTGATGCCCATTATACATATGCCCCACACCGTGATGCCCATTATACATATGCCCCACACCGTGATGCCCATTATACATATGCCCCACACCGTGATGCCCATTATACATATGCCCCACACCGTGATGCCCATTATACATATGCCACACACCGTGATGCTCCATTATACATATGACGCACACCGTGATGCCCATTATACATATGCCCCACACCGTGATGTCCATTATACATATGACGCACACCGTGATGCCCATTATACATATGCCCCACACCGTGATGCCCATTATACATATGCCCCACACCGTGATGCCCATTATACATATACCACAGACCATGATGCCCATTATGCATATACCACAGACCATGATGCCCATTATACATATACCACAGACCATGATGCCCATTATACATATGCCCCACACCGTGATGTCCATTATACATATGCCCCACACCGTGATGCCCATTATACATATGCCCCACACCGTGATGCTCCATTATACATATGCCCCACACCGTGATGCCCATTATACATATGCCCCACACCGTGATGCCCATTATACATATGCCACACACCGTGATGCCCATTATACATATGCCCCACACCGTGATGTCCATTATACATATGCCACACACCGTGATGCCCATTATACATATGCCACACCGTGATGCCCATTATACATATGCCCCACACCGTCATGCCCATTATACATATGCCCCACACCGTGATGCTCATTATACATATGCCACACACCGTGATGTCCATTATACATATGCCCCACACCGTGATGCCCATTATACATATGTCACACACCGTGATGCCCATTATACATATGCCCCACACCGTGATGCCCATTATACATATACCACAGACCGTGATGCCCATTATGCATATACCACAGACCGTGATGCCCATTATACATATACCACAGACCGTGATGCCCATTATGCATATGCCCCACACCGTGATGTCCATTATACATATGCCCCACACCGTGATGCCCATTATACATATGCCACACACCGTGATGCTCCATTATACATATGCCCCACACCGTGATGCCCATTATACATATGCCCCACACCGTGATGTCCATTATACATATGCCACACACCGTGATGCCCATTATACATATGCCACACACCGTGATGCCCATTATACATATGCCACACACCGTGATGCCCATTATACATATGCCCCACACCGTGATGCCCATTATACATATGCCCCACACCGTGATGTCCATTATACATATGCCCCACACCGTGATGCCCATTATACATATGCCACACACCGTGATGCCCATTATACATATGCCACACACCGTGATGCCCATTATACATATGCCACACACCGTGATGCCCATTATACATATGCCACACACCGTGATGCCCATTATACATATGCCCCACACCGTGATGTCCATTATACATATGCCACACACCGTGATGCCCATTATACATATGCCACACCGTGATGCCCATTATACATATGCCCCACACCGTCATGCCCATTATACATATGCCCCACACCGTGATGCTCATTATACATATGCCACACACCGTGATGCCCATTATACATATGCCCCACACCGTGATGCTCCATTATACATATGCCACACACCGTGATGCTCATTAAACATATGCCCCACACCGTGATGCCCATTATACATATGCCCCACACCGTGATGCTCATTAAACATATGCCCCACACCGTGATGCCCATTATACATATGCCACACACCGTGATGCCCATTATACATATGCCCCACACCGTGATGCCCATTATACATATCCCCACACCGTGATGCCCATTATACATATGCCCCGCTCCGTAACAGTTATTATACATATGCCACACAGAGATGCCCATTATACATATGCCACAGAGATGTGTGTGTATATATATATATATATATATATATATATATATATAGAATATATATGTATATATATAGATTATATATATATATATATAGATTATATATATATATATATATATATATAATCAATATATATATATATATATAATCTATATATATATATATATAATATATATATATATATATATATAGATTATATATATATAATATATATATATATATATTTATATATATATATATATATACAAATACATCATAGAAATTAAGCCAGGCAGAGGAGAGGAGACAAGTGTACTTACTACTTGTTTTTAGACTGGGTGCACAGGGTGTTTTCTGTGTCAGTGTGTCAGACTCAGCACTTGTTCAGTGAGCTCAGCCTCTGAGCTCCTCCGGCTCCACACCGCACCTTCCCCTTCCCCTTCCTGTTGTTGTCAGACTCTCTCCCACAAGCAGGCTGCAGCATCCGGTCCCAGCTGCTGCAGTCTGCAGATCCAGGCAGGAGACCTGCGAGATGATGACATCATCTCGCGAGAGTCTCTCTGCACGGAAGCTCCGCAGCGGTGGAATGCCGCTGCCTGCACAACACACTACACACAGTGCAGTGTGTGATAGTAAGAAGCCCCCCGCTCACCGCGGCCTCTCCTTTGATGTACCGCCGCCCACGCTCCAAGTCCCGACTCCCGCTACAAGGAACCCGCACCACTTGGAGATAAAAAAAAAAAAATGTTTTTTATGTGTTCTCGGGCCCCGGGCCCCCTGATAGGCCCGGGCCCAGGTAAAATGTACCCTCCCCCCCCCCCCCCTCTCGGCGGCCATGCCTATACATACATACATCACATATACTGTACATACATCGCATACTCACCCGCACGGATACAGTACATACATCACATGCACACCCGCACGGATACTGTACATACATCACATATATACCGACAGGCGAGTAGTTCACAGCCCATTCCTACACACACCTATTCATACATACACCTGCACATATACCGTACATACATCACATATACACCTGCACATATACCGTACATACATCACATGCACACCCGCACGTATACTGTGCATACATCACATATATCCAGACACATATACCGTACATACATCACATACTCACCTGCACATATACTGTACTTACATTGCATACTCACCCGCACATATACTGTACATACATCACATATACACCTGCACATATACTGTACATACATCACATATACACCTGCACATATACTGTACATACATCACATATACACCTGCACATATACTGCACATATATTACATATACACCTGCACATATATCACATATACACCTGCACATATACTGTACATACATCGCATACTCACCCGCACGGATACTGTACATACATCACATATACACCTGCACATATACCGTACATACATCACATACACACCCGCACGTATACTGTACATACATCACATATATACCCACACATATACCGTACATACATCACATATACACCTGCACATATACCGTACATACATCACATACTCACCCGCACGTATACTGTACATACATCACATATATACCCACACATATACCGTACATACATCACATACTCACCCGCACATATACTGTACTTACATTGCATACTCACCCGCACATATACTGTACATACATCACATATATACCTGCACATATATCACATATACAACTGCACATATACTGTACTTACATTGCATACTCACATGCACATATACTGTACATACATCACATATACACCTGTACATATACTGTACATACATCACATATACACCTGCACATATACTGTACATACATCACATATACACCTGCACATATATCACATATACAACTGCACATATACTGTACATACATCGCATATACACCTGTACATATAATGTACATACATCACATACCCACCTGCACATATACTGTACATACATCACATATACACCTGCACATATACTGTACATACATCACATATACATCCACACGTACACTACATATACACCCACACTGTACATACATCACATATACACGTACACTGTACACACATCACATATACATGTAGCCTGCACATACGCCACATATACACCCACACTGTACATACATCACATATACATGTACACACATCACATATAAACCCACACATACACCACATATACACCTACACTGCACATACACCACATATACACCCACACGTACACCACATATACACCTACACTGTACACACATCACATATACATATACACCCACACGTTACATAGTTACATAGTAGGTAAGGCTGAAAAAAGACTTGCGTCCATCTAGTTCAACCTGGTATAGATATCCATTGCTGATTTGGTAGGTTCTGGTATTTTACAGACAAAGTATATTTCTTATTTGTACCCATGGATGTTTTTCTCCAGTAAATGTTTGTCCAACTTTGCCTTGAACGTATTTAATGAGCCAGCCGTTACCACCTCTCTGGGAAGAAAGTTCCAGAGTTTGACTGTTCTGACTGTAAAGAAATTCTTTCTACTAGCTGAATGAAATCTTTTTTCTTCTAATCTATACTCATGCCCTCGCGTCCTAGATTCCTTTCTAGTAGAAAATAGGGTGTGTGACAGTTCCTTATATTGGCCCTTGATATACTTGTACATGTTGAGCATGTCCCCCCTTAAACGTCTCTTTTCTAATGTAAATAGTCCAAAATTGCTTAATCTCTCCCCGTAGCTTAAATTCTCCATTCCCCTAATAAGCTTTGTTGCTCGCCTTTGGACTTTTTCTAATTCTATGATGTCCTTTTTATAGTGTGGGGCCCAGAACTGTACTCCGTACTCTAGGTGAGGTCTCACCAATGCTTTATATAGTGGCATAATTACCCTTGAGTCCCTAGTTTCCATTCCCCTCTTAATACATGCCAGAATTTTGTTGGCCTTTTTTGTAGCTACATTACAATGGGCACTACATCCTAGATTGCTGTCTATTTGGACTCCTAGATCCTTTTCAAGTATGGAATTACCCAGTTCCTCTCCGCTAAGGTTGTAACTTGCACACTGGTTGTGTCTCCCAAGGTGCATAACCTTACATTTATCTACATTGAACCTCATCTTCCATTTTTTTGCCCACTCATCTAGAATTGCAAGATCATTTTGAAGCATGGTGACATCTTCTGGTGATTTGATGACTTTGCTAAGTTTTGTATCGTCCGCAAAGATGGATACATTGCTGAGTAACCCTATCCCAATATCGTTAATAAAAATGTTAAACAAAATGGGCCCCAAAACCGAACCCTGGGGCACTCCACTTAGTACCGGTATCATATCTGATACGGCACCATTCACAACCACTCTTTGTTCTCTATTACATAGCCAATTCCCTACCCATCTGCAGATATTTTCACCCAATCCTAGGTTCTCCATTTTATTAATCAATCTCTTGTGTGGGACAGTATCAAATGCTTTAGCGAAATCTAGGAAAATCACATCTACAGCATTTCCATTATCGAGGTTTTTGCTAACCTCTTCATATAACCCTAGTAGATTAGTTTGGCATGAACGATTTTTCACGAACCCATGTTGGTTAGTACTGAGTAGACGGTGATGATCTAAATATTCCTGGATACCATCCCTTAAAAATCCTTCAAATAGTTTACCCACAATTGATGTTAAACTAACGGGTCTGTAATTAGCGGGATCTTCCTTTTTTCCTTTTTTGAATATTGGCACTACCTCTGCTATTCTCCAATCTTTTGGTACTATACCTGACGATAGTGACTTGCTAAAGATATAATGTAGGGGGGTAGCTAGTTCATCCCTTAATTCCATTAATACCCTCGGATGAATCCCATCTGGCCCTGGTGACTTATTTGTTTGAGTTTGCTTAGCCTCAGTATTATTTCCTTCGGCGTGAAATCCACAATGAGATCTGGCTTATTTGTCCCGTTTGTGGTAAATGTTCGTTCCACAGTCTGCTCTCCCTTAGTAAATACTGATGAGAAGAACTCATTTAACAGTTTTGCTTTTCCCTTGTCCTCAGTAACACTTTTCCCGCTAGTATCAGTTAGTGGGCCTATGTTTTCCTTAATTAAACGTTTACTATTTATGTATTTAAAAAACTTCTTTGGGTTGGTTCGTACACCACATATACACCTACACCGCACATACACCACATATACACCCACACGTACACCACATATACACCTACACTGTACACACATCACATATACATATACACCCACACGTACACCACATATACACCTACACTGTACACACACACACACACCACATATATAAGCGTACACTGTACACACAAACCACATATACACGTACACTGCACATGCACCACATATACACGTACACTGCACATGCACCACATATACACGTACACTGCACATGCACCACATATACACCCACACTATATCATGTACTGTAGGTAATGGAGTAGAACCTTCAGTTGCAGAATTCAGTCCAGGTTACTGCAGGTAATCAGTGGGAAAGGCAGAGACAAATTATATCAGATTGGGGATAAGCCAACAGTGTTATAGGGTACAAGAGACCTGCCTGAAGAGCTTACAGTCTAGGACGGTGATGGGAGAGCGCAGCATTTGGAATCCTTGGTCACACACAGAGTTATGAATTGGGGTCCACCCCACTTCATGCTCAGGTGGTGACACCGACACCAGGAAATCTCAGGGAGACCTTTTCGTGTGTCGACTTTTTCCATTTCATCATTTTGTTAATGTCGAATAATTGACTAACCTAGACCAGTGATGGCTAACCTTGACACTCCAGCTGTTGTTGAATTAGACATCCCAGCATGCCCTGCATCAGTTTTATCACGGCCAAATGTAGCAGAGCATGCTGGGATGTGTAGTTCAACAACATCTGGTGTGTCAAGGTTAGCCATCAAGGACCTGGACACTGATGAGCATTCCTGCCCATTACACTGAGGTAAGGAGACAGCGCCTCCTGGTGGCCTAAGCTCCATTTACATGACAATTCTGTTAGCATTGGAGAGAGTTATGGGTATGGATCGTTTTATCGACCATACTTAGGTCGACAGTCATTAGGTCAACAGAGGGGAAGGTCGACAGGGTTCTAGGTCGACATGGGTCAAGGTCGACAGGTGTCTAGGTCGACATGGGTTTAGGTCGACATATGCGTTAGATCGACATGGGTTAGGTCGTTAGGTCGACATGTTTTTTTCCCCACTCTTTTTTGACCCGAATGTCGACACAGTCAACATGGACACAGTTGGAAGTCAACCGCAGCCCCGCGCTGCGCTCGGCACACTATTTTATTCTCACACCACCTAGTGGATGGTAGGGCATGAAATACCGCCTGTCGGCTACAAAAGCAGTGAAAAAGTCCATGTCGACCTAACGACCTAAACCCATGTCGACCTAGACACCTATTGACCTAGAACCCTGTCGACCCAACGGTGTCGACCTAAGTGCAGTCTGTCGACAATACGACCGTATCCCGAGAGTTATTGGGGTCTCCTGGCCACATACAGGGCAATCTGCTGCTTATGCCTTGTACAGGGCAATCGGCTGCTTATGCCTTGTACAGGGCAATCTGCTGCTTATGCCTTGTACAGGGCTACCTGCTGCTTATGCCTTGTACAGGGCAATCGGCTGCTTATGTCTTGTACAGGCCATTCTGCTGCTTATGCCTTGTACAGGGCTACCTGCTGCTTATGCCTTGTACAGGGCAATCGGCTGCTTATGTCTTGTACAGGCCATTCTGCTGCTTATGCCTTGTACAGGGCTATCTGCTGCTTATGTCTTGTACAGGCCAATCTGCTGCTTATGTCTTGTACAGGCCAATCTGCTGCTTATGCCTTGTACAGGCCATTCTGCTGCTTATGCCTTGTACAGGGCAATCGGCTGCTTATGTCTTGTACAGGCCAATCCGCTGCTTATGCCTTGTACAGGCCAATCTGCTGCTTATGTCTGTACAGGCCATTCTGCTGCTTATGCCTTGTACAGGGCAATCGGCTGCTTATGCCTTGTACAGGCCATTCTGCTGCTTATGCCTTGTACAGGCCAATCTGCTGCTTATGTCTTGTACAGGGCAATCGGCTGCGTATGTCTTGTACAGGCCATTCTGCTGCTTATGCCTTGTACAGGCCATTCTGCTGCTTATGCCTTGTACAGGGCAATCTGCTGCTTATGCCTTGTACAGGGCAATCGGCTGCTTATGTCCTGTACAGGCCATTCTGCTGCTTATGCCTTGTACAGGCCAATCTGCTGCTTATGTCTTGTACAGGCCATTCTGCTGCTTATGCCTTGTACAGGGCAATCGGCTGCTTATGTCTTGTACAGGCCATTCTGCTGCTTATGCCTTGTACAGGCCAATCTGCTGCTTATGCCTTGTACAGGCCAATCAGCTGCTTATGCTTTTACAGGGCAATCGGCTGCTTATGCCTTGTACAGGCCATTCTGCTGCTTATGCCTTGTACAGGCCAATCTGCTGCTTATGCCTTGTACAGGCCAATCAGCTGCTTATGCTTTTACAGGGCAATCGGATGCTTATGCCTTGTACAGGGCAATCGGCTGCTTATGCCTTGTACAGGCCATTCGGCTGCTTATGTCTTGTTGTGGTGCACATAGCACTACTATCCTGAGGTCTCATGCCCAGATCTGATCTATAACAACATAAAATGAACGTGACTGGACAAGCAATCACATACCTCCCAACATGACCCTCTCCAGGAGGGACACAATGCTCTCTGGACTTCCCTCTTACTGTGTGATTGCCATCACCTGTGTTGACTAGGTTAATTGATAAGAAAGGTGCTTCCACACAGGTGATGGCAATCATTAATTAAGAGGGAAGTCAAGAGGCAGAGCATTGTGTCCCTCCTGGAGGGGGCCAGGCTCCATAAGGGCAGATGTAACCGGCAGTGCTGGGGTCAGGGGCGGCACTGAGGGTACTACTAATAGCTGTGTGGTGCCCTTACACGGGATCCCTTTCCCCTACACTTGTAGCCTACATGGAAGGGAGTGTATGCAGTATTGGGGTACACGGGACGGATGGCATACGTCATGGTGGGATTAATCACTGCATTGTGTTCTCCCCACAGAGGCTCAGCAAGCTGGTGAATGATGGCACTCAGCTGGTGACGAACATCCAAGTAGCGTCAGGTGCCCGGGAGACTCAGCGCAGGGCGGAGGAAGAGGAGCTGAGGAGGCTGAGGTACGGGGCATTACATGATAAGCGTCTTCCCTTCCCATAAGTTTTCCTGTGTTCTGGATCTCTACTACTACTTGTCCCCTGTCCCCTCTACCACGCCAATTGGCCAACATGTCCTCTCTGTGGAATCAGCACTGCTACCAATCTGCATTAAGCCAATGAGTATTTGGGGAACAGAAATGTTGACTGATAATGTTAGAATCAATGTCGCCCGTCTGCGGTTGCTTCGGACACCCCGGCGGTCTGCTCTGTGTCCCGCCACTCGCTCTGCGGTCATATAACCGCTGCTTTTCCTGGGCAGGGTAGAGAAGATCAACAACGAAGCCAAAAGTAGTTTTGAGAAGTTTGAGGACATCACCAAGAAATGGCTTCTGAGCCCAGAGAAGAAGATCCCACAGGAGCTGTGGGCGATGCTGGACGCACAGCAACAACAGTGTGCGCAGCTGATAGAGGACAAGAACAAGCTGATAGGGGAGCTGAATCAGGTGCGTACATTGTGATAACCCCCCCCCCCCTGTGTTATCATCCCATATCAGCCGGCAATAACTCTCTGCCATATATATCATTGCTGCACTCGCGCCAAATAGCCCTTCTCTGCCTGCCAGGCAGAGCCGGCCTTAGGCATAGGCAAACTAGGCAATTGCCTAGGGCATTTGGAATGCCTAGGGGCATCAGCAGCTTCTGCTGATTAAAATGATATGCAGCATGCCTATATTCTGTTTGTGAGTGCGGCTGTATCTGCATATGAAATAGTGTATTCATGGAAATCACTGTAACATAGCATTCCGTATGCAGGTACAGCCACAGTCGCACACAGAATATATTCATGCCACATATCAATTTAATCAGCGGAAGCACCTTGTGTGTCCTGGTCATAACAATGCAAATATGACGAATTTTCAGCAAAAAAGGCACCCAACGTTTGCAGAACTGGCCAGGAGCTGCATAGCCTTTTGAGGCAAGATGTATGAGGAAACATCCAAGCAGAGGCAGAGGTCACAGTGTTAGCGGCTGTGCGAGTGCTGTCTGCGGGTGGGTTGGTTGTGCAATAGTGTTCGGCATATGTGTAACTGGCATTATGTGTGTCATGTATAAATGCATTTATAATGTGCGACATACAGTATGTGTAACAGGCATTATGTGTGTCATGTGTATAAGGGCATTAATAATATGCAACATATGTGTAATGGGCATTATGTGTGTCATGTGCATAAGGGCATTAATAATGTGCAACATATGTGTAAGGGGCATTATGTGTGTCTTTATGTGTATGAAGGGCATTAATAAAGGTTGGCATAATGTGTAAGGGGCATTATGGGGTACTTATTTCCTAGCACGGCGCCCACGATCTAGATTGTATGTGTCGGGGCGATATCGCAAGCATTGCATTGGATGGATGCTAAATTGAATTTTGTTGTCCTAAATTAGGATGATGACAATAAAGTTGTATCTATCTATCTATCTATCTATCTTATGTGTTTGTGCGGCATAAGATGCATGCGATGCAATCAACGCAATCGACGACATTTTTACATTGGAATCAATGTGAAATGGTCCCTGAGACCCAATTTTACATTTATTCCAATGTAAAAATCCCCCCCAAACCCCAATTTCAATTGCTAACCCCCCCCTTATGGGTGAAATGCCCCCCCCCCCATTGTTAACGCCACCCCACTATTGACGCCAACCCGAATCGTGGTGAGCGCAGCGAGCCCACGTGGGGTGGTGGTACGTGTCCTCCGACCTTTTCATACCCCCACTATCCACGTCGGCGTGGAGTTGATTTTATATAGTGTGGCGAGCGCAGCGGAATACATGTGAAGTAGTCCGCGGAATACATGTGAAGTAGTCCGCGTGCGCTCGCCACGCTTCCGGCTCGGTGGCTCGCTGCGCTCGCCACACTATGTAAAATCAACTACGCACCGACATGGATAGTGGGGGTATGAAAAGGTCAGAGGACGCGTACCGCTGGCCCTCGCGGGCTCGCTGTGCTCGCCACGCTTCAGGTTGTGATGCATAAGATCCATAAGATGAGATCCATAAGATGTGATATTGTACATACAATTAAAAATCTTTTCAAATGCATAGATTGTATGCGCACCGAATGTGTGCACTGTTTCTATTTAAAATATTGCGGGTAGGAGCACCAAAATGATGACTGCTATGATGAGGGTTGATGGTGCTGGGAAAGGGGAGCAGGGTCTGAGGCGGAACTAGTGGAGGTGCTAGGGGGCACCAGCCAAAATCTTGCCTAGGGCGTCATTTAGGCTAGGGCCGGCTCTGCTGCCAGGTCCCGGGCCCGCCTGCTGCAGCAAATGTCTTTTTTTTGCTCGAAATGTGCATAAATCAAACAATCGGCAGCCACAGCGCTGCATGCCAGATTCCACTGATGTGCGGCATTTGTGCAGGGCTCCGATGCGATGGCCACGGCTCTTCCTCACGCCAGGTGCCGTCTGCCACTATGTACCTGTATAAAACCTATTCCTGGGCAGTTTATGGCACAGCCCAGCGTCTGCAGTACACTGTCAGCGGTGTTTCACTGCAATGCGAGTAAGACGCAAAAGGCAGTACGCTGCATCTCTCAGAGCGCCCCAGGGTGCCCGGCGATTGGCACATTATGGCACACAGACAACTAGTAACTAGAGTCAGACGTCTGCTGTCACTGCCAGGTAATTACTGATTGGCTTCTGTCTCTGACGAGAACAAAGTGCTGGGGCTGAGGGCAGCACAACAGTTCCCCAGGCGAATGGACGTCATGCACAGCTGTGTAAGTGTTAGTTCTGCTGGATATCACTGCGGGTTCTCTGTGTATCCCCCAATTCTTCCAGGAACTGAAGAGAAAAGACGACCAGTACGTGAAAGATCTGAAGAAGCAGGGAGAAGACATTGACCTGCTGATAGAGAGGATGGAGGAGCAGGTCAGGAACCTCATCAAGACTTACAGGGAGGAACTGCTGCAGATCGAGGTAAGACGTCCACCTGGGTCTCATCTGTAATATCTCCTCTGACTCCTCCTGTGCTGTACGGGAGCATGAGCTGGGAAACACGTATGTTATACGGTCGTTACTTAGCTGCTGTACGGGAGCCTAAGCTGGGAACACGTATGTTATATGGTCGTTACTTAGCTGCTGTACGGGAGCCCTGAGCTGGGAAACACGTATGTTATATGGTCGTTACTTAGCTGCTGTACGGGAGCCTGAGCTGGGAACACGTATGTTACATGGTCATTACTTAGCTGCTGTACGGGAGCCCTGAGCTGGGAAACACGTATGTTACATGGTCATTACTTAGCTGCTGTACTGGAGCCCTGAGCTGGTCTGGGAAACATGTATGTTATACGGTCATTACTTAGCTGCTGTACGGGAGCCCTGAGCTGGTCTGGGAAACACGTATGTTATACGGTCATTACTTAGCTGCTGTACGGGAGCCCTGAGCTGGTCTGGGAAACACGTATGTTATACGGTCATTACTTAGCTGCTGTACGGGAGCCCTGAGCTGGTCTGGGAAACACGTATGTTACACGGTCGTTACTTAGCTGCTGTACGGGAGCCCTGAGCTGGTCTGGAAAACATGTATGTTATATGGTCATTACTTAGCTGCTGTACGGGAGCCCTAAGCTGGGAAACACGTATGTTATACGGTCTTTACTTAGCTGCTGTAGGGGAGCCCTGAGCATGTCTGGGAAACACGTATGTTATACGGTCATTACTTAGCTGCTGTACGGGAGCCCTGAGCTGGGAAACACGTATGTTATACGGTCATTACTTAGCTGCTGTACGGGAGCCCTGTGCTGGTCTGGGAAACATGTATGTTATATGGTCATTACTTAGCTGCTTTACGGGAGCCCTGAGCTGGTCTGGGAAACACGTATGTTATACGGTCATTACTTAGCTGCTGTACGGGAGCCCTGAGCTGGTCTGGGAAACACGTATGTTATACGATCGTTACTTAGCTGCTGTACGGGAGCCCTGAGCTGGTCTGGGAAACACGTATGTTATACGGTCATTACTTAGCTGCTGTACGGGAGCCCTGAGCTGGGAAACACGTATGTTATATGGTCATTACTTAGCTGCTGTACGGGAGCCCTGAGCTGGTCTGGGAAACACGTATGTTATATGGTCATTACTTAGCTGCTGTACGGGAGCCCTGAGCTGGGAAACACGTATGTTACACGGTCATTACTTAGCTGCTGTACGGGAGCCCTGAGCTGGGAAACACGTATGTTACACGGTCATTACTTAGCTGCTGTACGGGAGCCCTGAGCTGGGAAACACGTATGTTATACGGTCATTACTTAGCTGCTGTACGGGAGCCCTGAGCTGGGAAACACGAATGTTATACGGTCATTACTTAGCTGCTGTACGGGAGCCCTGAGCTGGTCTGGGAAACACGTATGTTATACGATCGTTACTTAGCTGCTGTACGGGAGCCCTGAGCTGGTCTGGGAAACACGTATGTTATACGGTCATTACTTAGCTGCTGTACGGGAGCCCTGAGCTGGGAAACACGTATGTTATATGGTCATTACTTAGCTGCTGTACGGGAGCCCTGAGCTGGAAAACACGTATGTTATACGGTCATTACTTAGCTGCTGTACGGGAGCCCTGAGCTGGGAAACACGTATGTTATACGGTCATTACTTAGCTGCTGTACGGGAGCCCTGAGCTGGAAAACACGTATGTTATACGGTCATTACTTAGCTGCTGTACGGGAGCCCTGAGCTGGTCTGGGAAACACGTATGTTATACGGTCATTACTTAGCTGCTGTACGGGAGCCCTGTGCTGGGCTGGAAAACACGTATGTTATACGGTCATTACTTAGCTGCTGTACGGGAGCCCTGAGCTGGAAAACACGTATGTTATACGGTCATTACTTAGCTGCTGTACGGGAGCCCTGAGCTGGTCTGGGAAACACGTATGTTATACGGTCATTACTTAGCTGCTGTACGGGAGCCCTGTGCTGGTCTGGGAAACATGTATGTTATACGGTCATTACTTAGCTGCTGTACGGGAGCCCTGAGCTGGTCTGGGAAACACGTATGTTATACGGTCATTACTTAGCTGCTGTACAGGAGCCCTGAGCTGGTCTGGGAAACACGTATGTTATACGGTCATTACTTAGCTGCTGTACGGGAGCCCTGAGCTGGTCTGGGAAACCTGTATGTTATACGGTCATTACTTAGCTGCTGTACGGGAGCCCTGAGCTGGTCTGGGAAACACGTATGTTATACGGTCGTTACTTAGCTGCTGTACGGGAGCCCTGAGCTGGTCTGGGAAACACGTATGTTATATGGTCATTACTTAGCTGCTGTACGGGAACCCTGAGCTGGGAAACACGTATGTTATACGGTCATTACTTAGCTGCTGTACGGGAGCCCTGAGCTGGGAAACACGTATGTTATACGGTCATTACTTAGCTGCTGTACGGGAGCCCTGAGCTGGTCTGGGAAACACGAATGTTATACGGTCATTACTTAGCTGCTGTACGGGAGCCCTGAGCTGGAAAACACGTATGTTATATGGTCATTACTTAGCTGCTGTACGGGAGCCCTGAGCTGGGAAACACATATGTTATATGGTCATTACTTAGCTGCTGTACGGGAGCCCTGAGCTGGGAAACACGTATGTTATATGGTCATTACTTAGCTGCTGTACGGGAGCCCTGAGCTGGTCTGGGAAACACGTATGTTATACGGTCATTACTTAGCTGCTGTACGGGAGCCCTGAGCTGGTCTGGGAAACACGTATGTTATACGGTCATTACTTAGCTGCTGTACGGGAGCCCTGAGCTGGTCTGGGAAACACGTATGTTATACGGTCGTTACTTAGCTGCTGTACGAGAGCCCTGAGCTGGTCTGGGGAACACGTATGTTATATGGTTATTACTTAGCTGCTGTACGGGAACCCTGAGCTGGTCTGGGAAACACGTATGTTATATGGTTGTTACTTAGCTGCTGTACGGGAACCCTGAGCTGGTCTGGGAAACACGTATGTTATATGGTTGTTACTTAGCTGCTGTACGGGAACCCTGAGCTGGTCTGGGAAACACGTATGTTATACGGTCGTTACTTAGCTGCTGTACGGGAGCCCTGAGCTGGTCTGGGAAACACGTATGTTATACGGTCGTTACTTAGCTGCTGTACGAGAGCCCTGAGCTGGTCTGGGGAACACGTATGTTATACGGTCGTTACTTAGCTGCTGTACGGGAACCCTGAGCTGGTCTGGGAAACACGTATGTTATATGGTTGTTACTTAGCTGCTGTACGGGAACCCTGAGCTGGTCTGGGAAACACGTATGTTATATGGTTGTTACTTAGCTGCTGTACGGGAACCCTGAGCTGGTCTGGGAAACACGTATGTTATACGGTTATTACCTAGCAGTTCCAGTATAATCCATACGTCATAAAGTAAGAGACATTTCCCATTTGCTCCTCCTGTATAGTACAGGGCTGTGTGTTGTGTAATCACCGATCCTCCTATATAGTACAGGGCTGTGTATTGTGTAATCACCGATCCTCCTGTATAGTACAGGGCTGTGTATTGTGTAATCACCGATCCTCCTGTATAGTACAGGGCTGTGTATTGTGTAATCACCGATCCTCCTGTATAGTACTGGGCTGTGTATTGTGTAATCACCAATCCTCCTGTATAGTACTGGGCTGTGTATTGTGTAATCACCGATCCTCCTGTATAGTACAGGGCTGTGTATTGTGTAATCACCGATCCTCCTGTATAGTACAGGGCTGTGTATTGTGTAATCACCGATCCTCCTGTATAGTACAGGGCTGTGTATTGTGTTATCACCGATCCTTCTGTATAGTACTGGGCTGTGTATTGTGTAATCACCGATCCTCCTGTATAGTACAGGGCTGTGTATTGTGTAATCACCGATCCTCCTGTATAGTACAGGGCTGTGTATTGTGTAATCACCGATCCTCCTGTATAGTACAGGGCTGTGTATTGTGTAATCACCGACCCTCCTGTATAGTACAGGGCTGTGTATTGTGTAATCACCGATCCTCCTGTATAGTACAGGGCTGTGTATTGTGTAATCACCGACCCTCCTGTATAGTACAGGGCTGTGTATTGTGTAATCACCGATCCTCCTGTATAGTACTGGGCTGTGTATTGTGTAATCACCGATCCTCCTGTATAGTACAGGGCTGTGTATTGTGTAATCACCGATCCTCCTGTATAGTACTGGGCTGTGTATTGTGTAATCACCGATCCTCCTGTATAGTACAGGGCTGTGTATTGTGTAATCACCGATCCTCCTGTATAGTACAGGGCTGTGTATTGTGTAATCACCGATCCTCCTGTATAGTACAGGGCTGTGTATTGTGTAATTACCGATCCTCCTATATAGTACAGGGCTGTGTATTGTGTAATCTCCGATCCTCCTGTATAGTACAGGGCTGTGTATTGTGTAATCACCGATCCTCCTGTATAGTACAGGGCTGTGTATTGTGTAATCACCGATCCTCCTGTATAGTACAGGGCTGTGTATTGTGTAATCACCGATCCTCCTGTATAGTACAGGGCTGTGTATTGTGTAATCACCGATCCTCCTGTATAGTACAGGGCTGTGTATTGTGTAATCACCGATCCTCCTGTATAGTACAGGGCTGTGTATTGTGTAATCACCGATCCTCCTGTATAGTACAGGGCTGTGTATTGTGTAATCACCGATCCTCCTGTATAGTACAGGGCTGTGTATTGTGTAATCACCGATCCTCCTGTATAGTACTGGGCTGTGTATTGTGTAATCACCGATCCTCCTGTATAGTACAGGGCTGTGTATTGTGTAATCACCGATCCTCCTGTATAGTGCTGGGCTGTGTATTGTGTAATTACCGACCCTCCTGTATAGTACAGGGCTGTGTATTGTGTAATCACCGATCCTCCTGTATAGTACTGGGCTGTGTATTGTGTAATCACCGATCCTCCTGTATAGTACAGGGCTGTGTATTGTGTAATTACCGATCCTCCTGTATAGTACAGGGCTGTGTATTGTGTAATCACCGATCCTCCTATATAGTACAGGGCTGTGTATTGTGTAATCACCGATCCTCCTGTATAGTACAGGGCTGTGTATTGTGTAATTACCGATCCTCCTGTATAGTACAGGGCTGTGTATTGTGTAATCACCGATCCTCCTATATAGTACAGGGCTGTGTATTGTGTAATCACCGATCCTCCTATATAGTACAGGGCTGTGTATTGTGTAATCACCGATCCTCCTGTATAGTACTGGGCTGTGTATTGTGTAATCACCGATCCTCCTGTATAGTACAGGGCTGTGTATTGTGTAATTACCGATCCTCCTGTATAGTACAGGGCTGTGTATTGTGTAATCACCGATCCTCCTGTATAGTACAGGGCTGTGTATTGTGTAATCACCGATCCTCCTGTATAGTACAGGGCTGTGTATTGTGTAATCACCGATCCTCCTGTATAGTACAGGGCTGTGTATTGTGTAATTACCAATCCTCCTATATAGTACAGGGCTGTGTATTGTGTAATCACCGATCCTCCTGTATAGTACAGGGCTGTGTATTGTGTAATCACCGATCCTCCTGTATAGTACAGGGCTGTGTATTGTGTAATTACCTACTAATCACCCAATCCTTCTGTATCTCGCACAGAAAGCCTTTGAGCTGGAAAGAAGAGAACTGCTGGATCAGAACCGGAAAAAGTGGGAGCAGAGTATGCAGTCTCGCCGCGACCAGGAGGTAACAGCGCCACACTCTGTATGTAGGCAGATGTAAGAACGTGTAACAGAAAGGACCAATCGGAATCATTAATGTCATTTGTGCACCATACAGCGATGCACAGCTGCGCGCATCAATCGGAATTACAACAGCCTGACATCACAGGTTTTCCTGCGCTGCTATTGGTGGTTGCCAGCGTCTCACCACCATACGGAATTGAATTCCCCCCTATACTGCAGTTTGCTTTGCAGCATGAACAGTGTAATGGTCTCACAGCACTGAGGTTGAGGGTTCCATTGCCACCATGGAGATAACTGTGTGGGTTTTGTATGTTCTTCCTGTGCTTGTGAGGGTTTCGCATGGGTGCTTCGGTTGGCTCCCACCAAAAAATAAGCTTGGCTTAAATGTATGTGTGCTTGTTCATGTAATAGGGGATATAGACCCTTATTTATTAATGGGCAAAGAAGTGCGAAATTAATAATAATGCGCTTCTGTGTATGGGCAACTACCGCAGCGCGCGAGCCTCACAGTGCAATCGCATTCTGTAAACCCTTAGCACAGGAGCCCCCCAGGGCTGTGTACTCTCACCCCTGCTGTTCTCCCTGTGCACCAACAACTGCACATCAGAGGCGCAAACAGTAAAGATAATCAAATTTGCCGATGACACTACCATCATTGGCCTTATCAAGGACGGGGACGAATCGGCCTACAGACAAGAAGTGGGCCAATTGGCCCGGTGGTGCAGCAGCAACCACCTAGAGCTCAATCCACTCAAAACCGTTGAGATGGTAGTGGGCTTTAGGAAGAAGGCTGTTGGTGTTCCTCCGCTAACAATTGCTGACAGTGCAGTGTCGCTAGTGGACTCCTTCAAGTTCCTAGGAACCACAATCTCCTGGGACCTTAAATGGGGGCCCAACACTGATACTATTGTTGGAAAAGCGCGTCAGGGCTATTCTTCCTTAGGCAAGTGAGGAAGTTCAACATCCCACAGAAGCTTCTGCTCCTCTTCTACTCTGGGATTGTGGAGTCTGTACTGTGCTCCTCATTACTGGTCTGGTACGGCTCCGCCAGCGAGAGAGACAAATGCAGACTCCAAAAGGTGGTCAGAACTGCGGAGAAGATAATCGGGACGGACCTTCCCTCTGTCCAGGACCTGTAACTGTCCAGAGCAAAAAAGCGGGCAACGAAGATAGTCAAGGGCCAACTACATCCTGGCCATGGCTTGTTTAACCTGCTGCCACGAGGCAGACGCTACAGGGCTATTCCCACCAGGTCCACCAGAAGCCTAAAAAGTTTTTTCCCTTAAGCGGTTCTCCTGCTGACACGTGAACTCATGAACACCTCACTTTCTCGTCGTGCCATAACCCTCTGCACATAATCTAACACGGTGTCCCCTCGGAATAACTTTCTATATGACTGTACGTGTTCCCCCACCTGGTTATATTGTTTATACTGTATGCTGGTTACTTGTTACCTACCTGGCTGCTGCACAGCAAACCGAAAACACATTCCTAGTATACGCAAGTATATCTGGCCAATAAAGCTGATTCTGATTCTTAGCTTCTACATGTCCCTCTCCTGCCCACATTGGCGTGGAAGACGGGACAAAGTCATCACAGCAACAGTCTTGTAGAATCTCTGCACCAGCACCTCAGCTGCTTGTGCTGAGGCCATCGCGCTCAGTGCCTCATTGTGTGTACGGAGGCTCAGTGCCTCATTGTCTGTACCAAGGCTGCGATAGGACATTGTGCTCAGTGCCTCATTGTGTGTATGGAGGCTCGGTGCCTCATTGTCTGTACCAAGGCTGCGATAGGACATTGTGCTCAGTGCCTCATTGTGTGTACAGAGGCTCGGTGCCTCATTGTCTGTACCAAGGCTGCGATAGGACATTGTGCTCGGTGCCTCATTGTGTGTACCGAGGCTGCGATAGGACATTGTGCTCGGTGCCTCATTGTGTGTACCGAGGCTGCGATAGGACATTGTGCTCGGTGCCTCATTGTCTGTACCGAGGCTGCGATAGGACATTGTGCTCAGTGCCTCATTATCTGTACCGAGGCTGCGATAGGACATTGTGCTCGGTGCTTCATTGTCTGTACCGAGGCTGCGATTGGACATTGTGCTCGGTGCCTCATTGTCTGTACCGAGGCTGCGATAGGACATTGTGCTCAGTGCCTCATCGTCTGTACCAAGGCTGCGATAGGACATTGTGCTCAGTGCCTCATCGTCTGTACCAAGGCTGCGATAGGACATTGTGCTCAGTGCCTCATCGTCTGTACCAAGGCTGCGATAGGACATTGTGCTCAGTGCCTCATTGTGTGTACCGAGGCTGCGATAGGCCATCTCGCTCAGTGCCTCATTGTCTGTACCGAGGCTGCGATAGGACATTGTGCTCAGTGCCTCATTGTGTGTACCGAGGCTGCGATAGGACATTGTGCCCAGTGCCTCATCGTCTGTACCAAGGCTGCGATAGGACATTGTGCTCAGTGCCTCATCGTCTGTACCGAGGCTGCGATAGGACATTGTGCTCAGTGCCTCATTGTCTGTACCGAGGCTGCGATAGGACATTGTGCTCAGTGCCTCATTGTCTGTACCGAGGCTGCGATAGGACATTGTGCTCAGTGCCTCATTGTGTGTACCGAGGCTGCGATAGGACATTGTGCTCAGTGCCTCATCGTCTGTACCGGGGCTGCGATAGGACATTGTGCTTAGTGCCTCATCGTCTGTACCGAGGCTGCGATAGGACATTGTGCTCGGTGCCTCATTGTCTGTACCGAGGCTGCGGTAGGACATTGTGCTCAGTGCCTCATTGTGTGTACCGAGACTGCGATAGGACATTGTGCTCAGTGCCTCATTGTGTGTACCGAGGCTGCGATAGGACATTGTGCTCAGTGCCTCATTGTGTGTACCGAGACTGCGATAGGACATTGTGCTCAGTGCCTCATTGTGTGTACCGAGACTGCGATAGGACATTGTGCTCAGTGCCTCATTGTGTGTACCGAGGCTGCGATAGGACATTGTGCTCGGTGCCTCATTGTCTGTACCAAGGCTGCGATAGGACATTGTGCTCAGTGCCTCATTGTGTGTACCGAGGCTGCGATAGGACATTGTGCTCGGTGCCTCATTGTCTGTACCAAGGCTGCGATAGGACATTGTGCTCAGTGCCTCATTGTGTGTACCGAGGCTGCGATAGGACATTGTGCTCGGTGCCTCATTGTCTGTACCGAGGCTGCGATAGGACATTGTGCTCAGTGCCTCATTGTGTGTACCGAGGCTGCGATAGGACATTGTGCTCAGTGCCTCATTGTGTGTACCGAGGCTGCGATAGGACATTGTGCTCAGTGCCTCATCGTCTGTACCAAGGCTGCGATAGGACATTGTGCTTAGTGCCTCATTGTCTTTACCGAGGCTGCGGTAGGACATTGTGCTCGGTGCCTCATTGTCTGTACCGAGGCTGCGGTAGGACATTGTGCTCGGTGCCTCATTGTCTGTACCGAGGCTGCGGTAGGACATTGTGCTCGGTGCCTCATTGTGTGTACCGAGACTGCGATAGGACATTGTGCTCAGTGCCTCATTGTGTGTACCGAGGCTGCGATAGGACATTGTGCTCGGTGCCTCATTGTGTGTACCGAGACTGCGATAGGACATTGTGCTCAGTGCCTCATTGTGTGTACCGAGGCTGCGATAGGACATTGTGCTCGGTGCCTCATTGTGTGTACCGAGGCTGCGATAGGACATTGTGCTCGGTGCCTCATTGTGTGTACCGAGGCTGCGATAGGACATTGTGCTCGGTGCCTCATTGTGTGTACCGAGGCTGCGATAGGACATTGTGCTCGGTGCCTCATTGTGTGTACCGAGGCTGCGATAGGACATTGTGCTCGGTGCCTCATTGTCTGTACCGAGGCTGCGGTAGGACATTGTGCTCGGTGCCTCATTGTCTGTACCGAGGCTGCGGTAGGACATTGTGCTCGGTGCCTCATTGTCTGTACCGAGGCTGCGGTAGGACATTGTGCTCGGTGCCTCATTGTCTGTACCGAGGCTGCGATAGGACATTGTACTCAGTGCCTCATTGTGTGTACGGAGGCTCGGTGCCTCATTATCTGTATTGTATCCCCCAGCTGGAGAGCCTCATGAGCCGGATCAGGAAGGTGGAGGAGTACGAGCAGCAGCTGAACCAGCTCCGGGTGCAGGACGGGGAGGAATACAACATGATCAAGATAAAGCTGGAGACTGAAGTGCAGGTCAGTAGTACACAGTGACCGACACTAGGGGGCGAGGGTATGCCACTGGCATTGGTTGTGCAGCTTCTAGTGTCTGTACCCTAGTGGGTGAGTGTGTACCCCTCATTCATGTACAGTGGTCTCTGCCTGTACCCTAGTGGTGTGTACCCCCTCATTCATGTACAGTGGTCTCTGCCTGCACCCTAGTGGTGAGTGTGTACCCCCTCATTCATGTACAGTGGTCTCTGCCTGCACCCTAGTGGTGAGTGTGTACCCCCTCATTCATGTACAGTGGTCTCTGCCTGTACCCTAGTGGTGTGTACCCCCTCATTCATGTACAGTGGTCTCTGCCTGTACCCTAGTGGTGTGTACCCCCTCATTCATGTACAGTGGTCTCTGTCTGTACCCTAGTGGTGAGTGTGTACCCCTCATTCATGTACAGTGGTCTCTGCCTGCACCCTAGTGGTAAGTGTGTACCCCCTCATTCATGTACAGTGGTCTCTGCCTGTACCCTAGTGGTGAGTGTGTACCCCCTCATTCATGTACAGTGGTCTCTGTACCCTAGTGGTGAGCGTGTACCCCCTCATTCATGTACAGTGGTCTCTGCCTGCACCCTAGTGGTAAGTGTGTACCCCCTCATTCATGTACAGTGGTCTCTGCCTGCACCCTAGTGGTGAGTGTGTACACCCTCATTCATGTACAGTGGTCTCTGCCTGTACCCTAGTGGTGAGTGTGTACCCCTCATTCATGTACAGTGGTCTCTGTACCCTAGTGGTGAGCGTGTACCCCCTCATTCATGTACAGTGGTCTCTGTACCCTAGTGGTGAGTGTGTACCCCTCATTCATGTACAGTGGTCTCTGTACCCTAGTGGTGAGTGTGTACCCCTCATTCATGTACAGTGGTCTCTGTACCCTAGTGGGTGAGTGTGTACCCCCTCATTCATGTGGCATAGTCTCTGTATCCTAGTGGTGAGCGTGTACCCCTCATTCATGTACAGTGGTCTCTGCCTGTACCCTAGTGGTGAGTGTGTACCCCTCATTCATGTACAGTGGTCTCTGCCTGTACCCTAGTGGTGAGTGTGTACCCCCTCATTCATGTGGCATGGTCTCTGCCTGTACCCTAGTGGTGAGTGTGTACCCCTCATTCATGTACAGTGGTCTCTGTACCCTAGTGGTGAGTGTGTACCCCCTCATTCATATACAGTGGTCTCTGCCTGTACCCTAGTGGTGAGTGTGTACCCCTCATTCATGTACAGTGGTCTCTGCCTGTACCCTAGTGGTGAGTGTGTACCCCTCATTCATGTACAGTGGTCTCTGCCTGTACCCTAGTGGTGAGTGTGTACCCCTCATTCATGTGGCATGGTCTCTGCCTGTACCCTAGTGGTGAGTGTGTACCCCTCATTCATGTACAGTGGTCTCTGTACCCTAGTGGTGAGTGTGTGCCCCCTCATTCATGTACAGTGGTCTCTGCCTGTACCCTAGTGGTGAGTGTGTACCCCCTCATTCATGTGGCATGGTCTCTGTACCCTAGTGGGTGAGCGTGTACCCCTCATTCATGTACAATGGTCTCTGTATCCTAGTGGTGAGTGTGTACCCCCTCATTCATGTGGCATGGTCTCTGTATCCTAGTGGTGAGTGTGTACCCCTCATTCATGTGGCATGGTCTCTGTATCCTAGTGGGTGAGCGTGTACCCCCTCATTCATGTACAGTGGTCTCTGTACCCTAGTGGTGAGTGTGTACCCCCTCATTCATGTACAGTGGTCTCTGTACCCTAGTGGTGAGTGTGTACCCCTCATTCATGTGGCATGGTCTCTGTATCCTAGTGGTGAGTGTGTACCCCTCATTCATGTACAGTGGTCTCTGTACCCTAGTGGTGAGTGTGTACCCCTCATTCATGTACAGTGGTCTCTGCCTGTACCCTAGTGGTGAGTGTGTACCCCTCATTCATGTACAGTGGTCTCTGTACCCTAGTGGTGAGTGTGTACCCCTCATTCATGTACAGTGGTCTCTGCCTGTACCCTATTGGTGAGTGTGTACCCCTCATTCATGTACAGTGGTCTCTGTACCCTAGTGGTGAGTGTGTACCCCTCATTCATGTACAGTGGTCTCTGCCTGTACCCTAGGGGTGAGTGTGTACCCCTCATTCATGTACAGTGGTCTCTGTACCCTAGTGGTGAGTGTGTACCCCTCATTCATGTACAGTGGTCTCTGTACCCTAGTGGTGAGTGTGTACCCCTCATTCATGTGGCATGGTCTCTGTACCCTAGTGGTGAGTGTGTACCCCTCATTCATGTACAGTGGTCTCTGTACCCTAGTGGTGAGTGTGTACCCCTCATTCATGTACAGTGGTCTCTGCCTGTACCCTAGGGGTGAGTGTGTACCCCTCATTCATGTACTGTGGTCTCTGCCTGTACCCTAGGGGTGAGTGTGTACCCCCTCATTCATGTGGCATGGTCTCTGTACCCTAGTGGGTGAGTGTGTACCCCTCATTCATGTGGCATGGTCTCTGTATCCTAGTGGTGAGTGTGTACCCCCTCATTCATGTGGCATGATCTCTGTACCCTAGTGGTGAGTGTGTACCCCCTCATTCATGTGGCATGGTCTCTGTACCCTAGTGGTGAGTGTGTACCCCTCATTCATGTGGCATGGTCTCTGTATCCTAGTGGTGAGTGTGTACCCCCTCATTCATGTACAATGGTCTATGTATCCTAGTGGGTGAGTGTGTACCCCTCATTCATGTACAATGGTCTATGTATCCTAGTGGGTGAGTGTGTACCCCTCATTCTTGTGGCATGGTCTCTGTACCCTAGTGGGTGAGTGTGTACCCCCTCATTCATGTGGCATGGTCTCTGTATCCTAGTGGTGAGTGTGTACCTCCTCATTCATGTACAGTGGTTTCTGTACCCTAGTGGTGAGTGTGTACCCCTCATTCATGTGGCATGGTCTCTGTATCCTAGTGGCTGAGTGTGTACCCCTCATTCATGTGGCATGGTCTCTGTACCCTAGTGGGTGAGTGTGTACCCCCTCATTCATGTGGCATGGTCTCTGTATCCTAGTGGTGAGTGTGTACCCCTCATTCATGTACAATGGTCTCTGTATCCTAGTGGGTGAATGTGTACCCCTCATTCATGTGGCATGGTCTCTGTATCCTAGTGGCTGAGTGTGTACCCCTCATTCATGTGGCATGGTCTCTGTATCCTAGTGGGTGAGTGTGTACCCCCTCATTCATGTGGCATGGTCTCTGTATCCTAGTGGGTGAGTGTGTACCCCCTCATTCATGTGGCATGGTCTCTGTACTCTAGTGGTGAGTGTGTACCCCTCATTCATGTGGCATGGTCTCTGTACCCTAGTGGTGAGTGTGTACCCCCTCATTCATGTGGCATGGTCTCTGTATCCTAGTGGTGAGTGTGTACCCCCTCATTCATGTGGCATGGTCTCTGTATCCTAGTGGGTGAGTGTGTACCCCCTCATTCATGTGGCATGGTCTCTGTATCCTAGTGGCTGAGTGTGTACCCCTCATTCATGTGGCATGGTCTCTGTACCCTAGTGGTGAGTGTGTGCCCCTCATTCATGTACAGTGGTCTCTGTACCCTAGTGGGTGAGTGTGTACCCCTCATTCATGTGGCATGGTCTCTTTACCTAGTGGTGAGTGTGTACCCCTCATTCATGTGGCATGGTCTCTGTATCCTAGTGGGTGAGTGTGTACCCCCTCATTCATGTGGCATGGTCTCTGTATCCTAGTGGTGAGTGTGTACCCCCTCATTCATGTGGCATGGTCTCTGTACCCTAGTGGGTGAGTGTGTACCCCTCATTCATGTGGCATGGTCTCTGTACCCTAGTGGTGAGTGTGTACCCCTCATTCATGTGGCATGGTCTCTGTACCCTAGTGGTGAGTGTGTACCCCTCATTCATGTGGCATGGTCTCTGTACCCTAGTGGGTTGGTGTGTACCCCTCATTCATGTGGCAAGGTCTCTGTATCCTAGTGGGTGAGTGTGTACCCCTCATTCATGTGGCAAGGTCTCTGTATCCTAGTGGGTGAGTGTGTACCCCTCTTTCTGTCTGCAGACCCTCCAGCAGCAGCTGCAGCAGATGAAAGCCACTTACCAGCTCAACCAGGAGAAGCTGGAGTACAACTTCCAAGTGCTGAAGAAGAGAGATGAGGAGAACACGGTGACCAAGTCCCAGCAGAAGAGGAGGATCACACGGTAATGTCATACATGTCACCTGCCCTCAGTGTCCCGGGGTTATCACATGTATCTCAGTGACGGGCTGTCAGTGTCCTGGGGTAACCACATGTATCTCAGTGACGGGCTGTCAGTGTCCCGGGGTTATCACATGTATCTCAGTGACGGCCTGTCAGTGTCCCGGGGTTATTACAGGTATCTCAGTGACGGCCTGTCAGTGTCCCGGGGTTATCACATGTATCTCAGTGACGGGCTGTCAGTGTCCTGGGGTAACCACATGTATCTCAGTGACGGCCTGTCAGTGTCCTGGGGTAACCACATGTATCTCAGTGACGGCCTGTCAGTGTCCTGGGGTAACCACATGCATCTCAGTGACGGCCTGTCAGTGTCTCGGGGTAATCGCATGTAACTCAGTGACGGCCTGTCAGTCTCCCGGGGTTATCACATGTATCTCAGTGATGGCCTGTCAGTGTCCTGGGGTAACCACATGTACAGTATCTCAGTGACGGCCTGTCAGTCTCCCGGGGTTATCACATGTATCTCAGTGACGGCCTGTCAGTGTCCCGAGGTAACCACATGTATCTCAGTGACGGCCTGTCAGTGTCCCGGGGTTATCGCATGTATCTCAGTGACGGCCTGTCAGTGTCCCGGGGTGATCACATGTATCTCAGTGACGGCCTGTCAGTGTCCCCGGGTTATCGCATGTATCTCAGTGACGGCCTGTCAGTCTCCCGGGGTTATCGCATGTATCTCAGTGACGGCCTGTCAGTGTCCCGAGGTAACCACATGTATCTCAGTGACGGCCTGTCAGTGTCCCGGGGTTATCACATGTATCTCAGTGATGGCCTGTCAGTGTCCCGGGGTAACCACATGTATCTCAGTGACGGCCTGTCAGTGTCTCGGGGTTATCGCATGTATCTCAGTGACGGCCTGTCAGTGTCCCCGGATTATCACATGTATCTCAGTGACGGCCTGTCAGTGTCCCGGGGTAACCACATGTATCTCAGTGACGGCCTGTCAGTGTCCCGGGGTTATCACATTGTATCTCAGTGACGGCCTGTCAGTGTCCCGGGGTTATCACATTGTATCTCAGTGACGGCCTGTCAGTGTCCCGGGGTTATCACATTGTATCTCAGTGACGGCCTGTCAGTGTCCCTGGGTTATCACATGTATCTCAGTGACGGCCTGTCAGTGTCCCGGGGTAACCACATGTATCTCAGTGACGGCCTGTCAGTGTCCCGGGGTTATCACATGTATCTCAGTGACGGCCTGTCATTGTCCCGGGGTTATCACATGTATGTCAGTGTCCCGGGGTTATCACATGTATCTCAGTGACGGCCTGTCAGTGTCCCGGGGTTATGGCATGTATCTCAGTGACGACCTGTCAGTGTCCCGGGGTTATCACATTGTATCTCAGTGACAGCCTGTCAGTGTCCCGGGGTAACCACATGTATCTCAGTGTCCCGGGGTTATCACATGTATCTCAGTGACGGCCTGTCAGTGCCCCGGGGTAATCACATGTATCTCAGTGACGGCCTGTCAGTGTCCCGGGGTTATCGCATGTATCTCAGTGACGGGCTGTCAGTGTCCCGGGGTAATCACATGTATCTCAGTGACGGCCTGTCAGTGTCCCGGGGTAACCACATGTATCTCAGTGACGGCCTGTCAGTGTCCCGGGGTTATCACATGTATCTCAGTGACGGCCTGTCACTGTCCCGGGGTTATCACATGTATCTCAGTGACGGCCTGTCAGTGCCCCGAGGTAATCGCATGTATCTCAGTAACGGCCTGTCAGTGTCCCGGGGTGATCACATGTATCTCAGTGACGGCCGGTCAGTGTCCCGGGGTTATCACATGTATCTCAGTGACGGCCTGTCAGTGTCCCGGGGTTATCACATGTATCTCAGTGACGGCCTGTCAGTGTCCCGGGGTAATCGCATGTATCTCAGTGACGGCCTGTCAGTGTCTCGGGGTAATCGCATGTATCTCAGTGACGGCCTGTCAGTGCCCCGAGGTAATCGCATGTATCTCAGTGACCGCCTGTCAGTGTCCCGGGGTAATCGCATGTATCTCAGTGACGGCCTGTCAGTGTCCCGGAGTAACCGCATGTATCTCAGTGACAGCCTGTCAGTGTCCCGGGGTTATCGCATGTATCTCAGTGACGGCCTGTCAGTGTCCCGGGGTAATCACATGTATCTCAGTGACGGCCTGTCAGTGTCCCGGGGTTATCACATGTATCTCAGTGACGGCCTGTCAGTGTCCCGGGGTTATCGCATGCATCTCAGTGACCGCCTGTCAGTGCCCCGGGGTTATCACATGTATCTCAGTGACGGCCTGTCAGTGTCCCGGGGTAACTACATGTATCTCAGTGACGGCCTGTCAGTGCCCTGGGGTAATCACATGTATCTCAGTGACGGCCTGTCAGTGTCCCGGGGTGATCACATGTATCTCAGTGACGGCCTGTCAGTGTCCCGGGGTTATCACATGTATCTCAGTGACGGCCTGTCAGTGTCCCGGGGTTATCACATGTATCTCAGTGACGGCCTGTCAGTGTCCCGGGGTTATCACATGTATCTCAGTGACGGCCTGTCAGTGTCCCGGGGTTATCACATGTATCTCAGTGACGGCCTGTCAGTGTCCCAGGGTTATCACATGTATCTCAGTGACGGCCTGTCAGTGTCCCGGGGTTATCGCATGTATCTCAGTGACGGGCTGTCAGTGTCCCGGGGTAATCACATGTATCTCAGTGACGGGCTGTCAGTGTCCCGGGGTAACCACATGTATCTCAGTGACGGCCTGTCAGTGTCCCGGGGTTATCACATGTATCTCAGTGACGGCCTGTCAGTGTCCCGGGGTAACTACATGTATCTCAGTGACGGCCTGTCAGTGCCCTGGGGTAATCACATGCATCTCAGGCCTGTCCGTGTCCCAGGTATCTCAGTGACAGTCACATTACTAGGTAGTGATCTGTCTTCCTCTCGTCTGTCAGGTTGCACGATGTCGTGAATAACCTCAGGATAAAGTTGGAGAAGCAGAGTAAGCAGTACAAGGAGGAGAACCAGGCCCTGACAGACGACTTCAACAGGATAGTGAAACAGTACAAGGAGATCCAGAAGAAGCAGAGGTTGGACAGTCCTGTCGTATGATAGATGCAGGGACGGAATCTGTTTGGGGTGACTCAGATAACTAGATTTAGCATAGAGGCCACGAGTAGACGCACAACAATGCATTATGGGGAATCTGCGTCCTGTGCTAAGCTGGCCAGACACGTGTAATACTGCATTGTTCTCAGACACCTAGGGGTTAATTGTCACACATGACATTGGTCGATGCAGCCTTGTGCTGTCACATCCGATTGTGTTGTAACTAAAGATGCAAATTTGCACAAAAAATAAGCTCGGTGAAATTAGAGACGCGCAGGACATGTCACACTAAAAACGAGTGCATGTGTATGCGGACATACCTGTGGGTGTTTCACAGCAGGCACTGGGTGGCCACCATGCCAACGCACAAAACTGTCCTGTCTTGAGGGAGTGCCACGGGGCATGTCGCCAGAGATCCGCGCTGCTGCCGCGTCACGGAACGGACCCAGTTTGCGCCCAACTCAGACCAGGAAACCAAACATGATTTTAGAAATATAGATGAAGCAGGCTCATTGCACCTGCAGCGGGCACACAAGCCGCGACGGGGACACGCAGCAGCAAATCTGAGTGCGCCGAAATTATGAGTGTCCCAAAGTTACCTGTACCTCTAGATGGCGTGATTATTGAGCAGGAGTAACCTTTTACAGTGTTACGGTTATAATCACTCTGTCCCTGTTCCTTGATTTCCGCTTCTTCGGCAAAAACAAAATGCAGCAACAATTTTTTAATTTTTTTTTTGAAAGCTAAAAATCAGCGTGTGGCATAAAGGCCTCCACACCAGGTGCTACTTCTATGGACACCAGTGATGATGTCTCTGTATCTGCTGGTTCCAGTTCTCTCTCTCCTGCACTGACTCCTGACTCTCACGCACTGACTCCTCCCCCCACAGACATTTCAGTGCTGTGGAAGCAAAGAAGTTCCATGACATCTGGGTGATGAACGAGGAGGAGATGAAGCAGCTGGTTCAGCAATCGCTGGAGGTAGATCGGATAATACACGAGCAGCAGCTCGGCCTCCCCTGGAAGGCTCCAGATCTGTGGTTCATGGACAACGTTGGCCCATTAGTGGTCCAAGCCAAGAATCAGAAGACAGCCAGCGCGCTGGCACAGGAAGTTATGACGGACACTGGTGAGGATTGTTGCCACAGAGGCAGGGAGGACCGGAATGTGCCAGGAGTAGTGATTGTTGGGGGCTAGCCCAATAATTTGCATGACCTCAGGGGGGCAGGGAGTCTGAGAGGACAGATTAGGAGCTGAGGAGAAGGCCCAGAGTGAGGCCAGTGTGTGACCTGAGGGGGGCAGTAAATCTGAGAGGACAGTATAGTGAGGAGCTGAGAAGGCCCAGAGTGAGACCAGTGGGTGACCAGAGGGGGCAGGTAGCCCGAGAGGACAGATTAGTGAGGAACTGAGGAGACGGCCCATAGTGAGACCAGTGTGTGACCTGGGGGAGGCAGTAAGTCTGAGAGGACATATTAGTGAGGAGCTGAGGAGAAGGCCCAGAGTGAGACCAGTGTGTGACCTGAGGGGGGCAGTAAGTCTGAGAGGACATATTAGTGAGGAGAAGGCCCAGAGTGAGACCTGAGGGGAGGCAGGCAGTCCCAGAGGACAGATTAGTGAGGAGCTGAGGAGAAGGACCAGAGTGAGCCCAGTGGGTGACCTGAGGGGGCAGTAAGTCTGAGAAGACAGATAAGCGAGGCAGATAAGCGAGGTGCTGAGAAGGACCAGAGTGAGCCCAGTGGGTGACATGAGGGGGGCAGTAAATCTGAGAGGACAGATTAGTAAGGAGCTGAGGAGAAGGCCCAGAGTGAGGCCAGTGAGTGACCTGAGGGGGGCAATACGTCTGAGAGGACAGATTAGCGAGGAGCTGAAGAGAAGGAGGTGCTGAGGAGAAGGACCAGAGTGAGGCCAGTGAGGGGGGCAATAAATCTGAGAAGGCAGGTAGCCCGAGAGGACAGATTAGTGAGGAGCTGAGGAGAAGGTCCAGAGTGAGGCCAGTGAGTGACCTGAGGGGGGCAGTAAATCTGAGAGGACAGATTAGCGAGGTGCTGATGAGAAGGACCAGAGTAAGACCAGTATGTGACCTGAGGGGAGGCAGTAAATCTGAGAGGACAGATTAGTGAGGAGCTGAGGAGAAGGCCCAGAGTAAGACCAGTATGTGACCTGAGGGGAGGCAGTAAATCTGAGAGGACAGATTAGTGAGGAGCTGAGGAGAAGGCCCAGAGTGAGGCCAGTGAGTGACCTGAGGGGGGCAGTAAATCTGAGAGGACAGATTAGCGAGGTGCTGAGGAGAAGGACCAGAGTGAGGCCAGTATGGGACCAGAGGGGGGCCAGCGGATGACTTCAGGGGGCAGTAAGTCTGAGAAGACAGAAAAGCGAGGTGCTGAGGAGAAGGACCAGAGTGAGCCCAGTGGGTGACATGAGGGGGGCAGTAAATCTGAGAGGACAGATTAGCAAGGAGCTGAGGAGAAGGCCCAGAGTGAGGCCAGTGAGTGACCTGAGGGGGGCAATAAGTCTGAGAGGACAGATTAGCGAGGAGCTGAGGAGAAGGACCAGAGTGAGGCCAGTGAGGGGGGCAATAAATCTGAGAAGGCAGGCAGCCTGAGAGGACAGATGAGTGAGGAGCTGAGGAGAAGGCCCAGAGTGAGGCCAGTGTGTGACCTGAGGGGGGGGGGGGGGCAGTAAATCTGAGAGGACAGATTAGCGAGGTGCTGAGCAGAAGGCCCAGAGTAAGACCAGTATGTGACCTGAGGGGAGGCAGTAAGTCTGAGAGGACAGATTAGTGAGGAGCTGAGGAGAAGGCCCAGAGTAAGACCAGTATGTGACCTGAGGGGAGGCAGTAAGTCTGAGAGGACAGATTAGTGAGGAGCTGAGGAGAAGGCCCAGAGTAAGGCCAGTGAGTGACCTGAGGGGGGCAGTAAATCTGAGAGGACAGATTAGCGAGGTGCTGAGGAGAAGGACCAGAGTGAGGCCAGTATGGGACCAGAGGGGGGCCAGCGGATTACTTCAGGGGGACAGGAAGTCTGAGAGGACAGATTAGTGAGGAGCTGCGGAGAAGGCCCAGAGTGAGGCCAGTGGGTGACCAGAGGGGGGCAGGGAGTCTGAGAAGACAGATTATTGAGGAGAAGGCCCAGAGTGAGGCCAGTGGGTGACCTGAGGGGGGGCAAGACATCCCAGAGGACAGATTAGTGAGGAGCTGAGGAGAAGGCCCAGAGTGAGGCCAGTGGGTGACCTGAGGGGGTTCAGTAAGTCTGAGAGGACAGATTAGCGAGGAGCTGAGGAGAAACTGATGACCAATATATGTAAATTGTATGTAACAAAGCGAGGTGGCTGGTTTTACCTGTTCCCACATATGTCCTGTCAGTGACCTGTCCACCACTCTCTCCTCTTCTATTGTCCCCCCCCAGCAGCCGACCGGGTACCAGTAAGATCTGCAGAAGAGGCGAGCGTGACGCCGCCATCTCAGCCGTTCTCTCCGCGGACTGTGAAACAGATCCTGGAACTTCTGTGCGACGAGTCTGTAAGATACAAAGGGGCTTATTCTCTATCTGTGAGGACTGACCTGTGCTTGTATTTATAATGACCGATCATTTCTTCCAGGGCTTCCTGATAGAGAGTAAATTAGTCCAGTTACTGTCCCCGCTGGATAAGGACGAGCGCTCTCTGATGAAGCTGGACTCCATATTCGGGGTACGTCACATTGCACTGACTGGGGCACTAAGTCACCTTGTCCCTCTCACCATACCGTGATTGACAGTACAATTTTGGGGTTTGTTATAAATGTGTGATGGGATATTTCATCCCTCTCTGTATTTTAAATGTGTTGCAATGTCGTCTGTCACACCTGTTACCTATGAAGCTGTAAGTGGGATTTCTGCATTCTTCTTTCCAGGCTCTACGGATAGAGGTAGAAGATGATGTGTACAAACTTGTCAACTTTTTCCTGAAGTACAAACAGCAAGATGAATCTGCGCAGGTAGGAGAAGTCATACACCGCACCACAGGATATAGTAACTGTACTATCAATAGATGCATCTGCAGTTATAGAAGGACACTGACCATTTGAGCGAATCACTGTACCTGTGTGGCGTCTGTACATCACCTGTTTCCTGCGTGCTTCCTGTACCTATATGTACAGATGTGTCCACATACATCTAGCCTCCTTTCACATTAAACAGCCCTTCCATTAAATAGCATATTATTAGCAAAATGGAGCAAACTGGACACCCTAGCAGCTTCTGCTGATTAAAATTATATGCAGCATGCCTATATTCTTTGTGTGACCGTAAATGCATATGCAATGCTACGTTACAATGTTTTTTAATCAGCAGAAGCTGCTTGTGCATCCAATTTTCTCCATTTTGCAAATATGGAAAGTGTCAAAAAAGACAACAGGTTCTACAGTGTCACACATCTCACGTGTAATGTGTCTTGTATCGCATGGAGGATAGATGTATGTGGGCACATTTGTATGGTGTGTTTGGATCACCTGCTCTCTCTCTGCTTCCTGTACCTGTATGTATGGTGTGTGTGTGTACATTGCCTGCTCTCTCTCTGCTTCCTGCACCTGTATGTATGGTGTGTGTACATCACCTGTTCCCTCTCTGCTTCCCGTACCTGTATGTATGGTGTGTGTACATCACCTGTTCCCTCTCTGCTTCCCGTACCTGTATGTATGGTGTGTGTACATCGCCTGCTCCCTCTCTGCTTCCTGTACCTGTATGTATGGTGTGTGTACATCACCTGCTCCCTCTCTGCTTCCTGTACCTGTATGTATGGTGCGTGTACATCGCCTGCTCCCTTCTTCTTTTAAGGATGGAGAAGCTGATACTCAGAACTGTTCCCTCTCTGCTTCATGTACCTGTATGTATGGTGCATGTACATAAGCTGCTCCCTCTCTGCTTCCTGTATGTATGGTGTGTGTACATCAGCTGCCCCCTGAGAGCAGGCATGTACATCATCTGTTCCCTCTCTGCTTCCTATACCTGTATGTATAATGCGTGTACATCACCTGTTTCCTCTCTGCTTCCTGTACCTGTATGTATGGTGCATGTACATCGCTTGTTACCTCTCTGCTTCCTGTACCTGTATGTATGGTGCGTGTACATCATCTGTTCCCTTTCTGATTTCTGTACCTGTATGTATGGTGTGTGTAAATCATCTGTTCCCTCTCTGCTTCCTGTACCTGTATGTATGGTGCGTGTACATCGCCTGTTTCCTCTCTGCTTCCTGTACCTGTATGTATGGTGCGTGTACATCACCTGTTCCCTCTCTGCTTCCTGTACCTGTATGTATGGTGCGTGTACATCAGCTGTCGTCGTCCCCCCTGCTTGCTGTACCTGTATGTATGGTGTGTGTACATCACATGCTTCTTCTCTGCTACCTGTACCTGTATGTATGTCATGTGTACATCACATGCTCCCTTCTTCTTTTTAGGATGGAGAAGCTGATACTCAGAACTCTGTCAGCACTTCCAGTACAGATGAGACTACATCCCATGGAACTGACCTCATTCATCCTAATGATGTCCTGAGAGCACTGAGGGCCTTCACCATGGAATTCCATAGGACAAGGTTTGTGCACTGAGAATACAGGCTGAGGTGTGTGTGTGTGTGTGTGTGTGGGGGGGGGGGGGGGGGTCTGTCAGTGAGGATAGAGGCTGAGGTGTGTGTGTGTGTTTGTGTGTGTGTGGTCTGTCAGTGAGGATAGAGGCTGAGGTGTGTGTGTGTGGTCAGTAAGTGAGGATACAGGCTGAGGGGTGTGGTGTGTGTATGGTCAATCAGTGAGGATACAGGCTGAGGTGTGTATGGTCAGTCAGTGAGGATACAGGCTGAGGTGTGTTCATGGTCAGTCAGTGAGGATACAGGCTAAGGTGTGTGTATGGTCAGTCAGTGAGGATACAGGCTGAGGTGTGTGTGTGTGTGTGTGTGGTCAGTCAGTGAGGATACAGGCTGAGGTGTGTATGGTCAGTCAGTGAGGATACAGGCTGAGGTGTGTTCATGGTCAGTCAGTGAGGATACAGGCTAAGGTGTGTGTATGGTCAGTCAGTGAGGATACAGGCTGAGGTGTCTGTGTGTATGGTCAGTCAGTTAGGATGCGGGCTGAGGTGTGTGTGGTCAGTCAGTGAGGATACAGGCTGAGGTGTCTGTGTGTATGGTCAGTCAGTTAGGATGCGGGCTGAGGTGTGTGTGGTCAGTCAGTGAGGATACAGGCTGAGGTGTGTGTATGGGCAGTCAGTGAGGATACAGGCTGAGGAGAGTGTGTGTGTGTGTGGTCAGTCAGTTAGGATGCGGGCTGAGGTGTGTGTGGTCAGTCAGTGAGGATACAGGCTGAGGTGTATGTATTGTGAGTCAGTGAGGATACAGGCTGAGGAGTGTGTGTGTGTGTGTGTGTGTGTGTGTGTGTGGTCAGTCAGTGAGGATACAGGCTGAGGTGTGTGTGGTCAGTCAGTGAGGATACAGGCTGAGGTGTGTATGGTCAGTCAGTGAGGATACAGGCTGAGGTGTGTGTATGGTCAGTCAGTGAGGATACAGGCTGAGGTGTGTAAATGGTCAGTCAGTGAGGATACAGGCTGAGGTGTGTATGGTCAGTCAGTGAGGATACAGGATGAGGTGTGTGTATGGTCAGTCAGTGAGGATACAGGCTGAGGTGTGTAAATGGTCAGTCAGTGAGGATACAGGCTGAGGTGTGTATGGTCAGTCAGTGAGGATACAGACTGATGTGTGTGTATATTCAGTCAGTGAGGATACAGGCTGAGGTGTGTGTATGGTCAGTAAGTGAGGATACAGGATGAGGTGTGTGTATGGTCAGTCAGTGAGGATACAGGATAAGGTGTGTGTATGGTCAGTCAGTGAGGATACAGGCTGAGGTGTGTATGGTCAGTCAGTGAGGATACAGGCTGAGGTGTGTGTATGGTCAGTCAGTGAGGATACAGGATGAGGTGTGTGTATGGTCAGTCAGTGAGGATACAGGATGAGGTGTGTGTATGGTCAGTCAGTGAGGATACAGGCTGAGGTGTGTATGGTCAGTCAGTGAGGATACAGGCTGAGGTGTGTGTATGGTCAGTCAGTGAGGATACAGGATGAGGTGTGTGTGTATGGTCAGTCAGTGAGGATACAGGCTGAGGTGTGTGTATGGTCAGTCAGTGAGGATACAGGATGAGGTGTGTGTATGGTCAGTCAGTGAGGATACAGGCTGAGGTGTGTATGGTCAGTCAGTGAGGATACAGGCTGAGGTGTGTATGGTCAGTCAGTGAGGATACAGGATGAGGTGTGTGTATGGTCAGTCAGTGAGGATACAGGATGAGGTGTGTGTATGGTCAGTCAGTGAGGATACAGGCTGAGGTGTGTATGGTCAGTCAGTGAGGATACAGGATGAGGTGTGTATGGTCAGTCAGTGAGGATACAGGATGAGGTGTGTGTATGGTCAGTCAGTGAGGATACAGGCTGAGGTGTGTGTGTGGTCAGTCAGTGAGGATACAGGCTGAGGTGTGTATGGTCAGTCAGTGAGGATACAGGCTGAGGTGTGTATGGTCAGTCAGTGAGGATACAGGCTGAGGTGTGTATGGTCAGTCAGTGAGGATACAGGATGAGGTGTGTGTATGGTCAGTCAGTGAGGATACAGGATGAGGTGTGTGTATGGTCAGTCAGTGAGGATACAGGATGAGGTGTGTGTATGGTCAGTCAGTGAGGATACAGGCTGAGGTGTGTATGGTCAGTCAGTGAGGATACAGGATGAGGTGTGTATGGTCAGTCAGTGAGGATACAGGCTGAGGTGTGTGTGTATGGTCAGTCAGTGAGGATACAGGATGAGGTGTGTATGGTCAGTCAGTGAGGATACAGACTGAGGTGTGTATGGTCAGTCAGTGAGGATACAGGCTAAGGTGTGTGTATGGTCAGTCAGTGAGGATACAGGATGAGGTGTGTATGGTCAGTCAGTGAGGATACAGACTGAGGTGTGTGTGTGTGATCAGTCACTAAGAATACAGACCGAGGTGTGTGTTCAGTAATGATCTTCATGACACTCTGCAGCTACTCCAAACATATATCTGGTGTAATCATTGCAGCCATAGATTGAATTGTGTTACACTAACCATATAAAATACCATGAATCACAATGCGGTATGGGGATACAGGGTGTAGCTATACAGGAGAACACACTGACCATCATATACCTTGCAGGGAGAGTCACATGAGACAGCCTGGGTCAGAAGAGCGGGACAGCAGTGAGGACTCTTCCTACTGGAGCGCAGCCGCACACGTCATCCCTGAATCCCAGCTCAAGGTCTGGGACGCCCTGGAATCTGCCTTGGAGAAGTATTTGTGAGTCCCACTAGCTGCGCACCAGTCTCCAGATTCATGGTGGAACCTTCTGGGACTTGTCCTGCGGTCTCTGTCCTATACAGTTTCCCAGGGTAATATGTCACGTGTCCTACAGCCGTCTGGTAACCAGTTCTGTGTGTATTTCAGTGATGTCCTGACCAGTCGCTCCCAGCTGATTACGGAGACATCATCCCTGAGACAGCAGAACACTGAGCTGAGAATGTTGTTACATCAGTACCTGAACTCCACGGTAAGACCTCCTACCTGAGCTATCCTGCTGATACCGGCACAGGAAGTGGTCATAGCTAGGTGCGGGGCCTGACCTATCCTGCTGATACAGGCACAGGAAGTGGTCATAGCACGGTGCGGGGCCTGACCTATCCTGCTGATACAGGCACAGGAAGTGGTCATAGTACGGTGCGGGTCCTGACCTATCCTGCTGATACAGGCACAGGAAGTGGTCATAGCATTGTGCAGGTTCTGACCTATCCTGCTGATACACGCACAGGAAGTGGTCATAGCTAGGTGCGGGTCCTGACCTATCCTGCTGATACAGGCACAGGAAGTGGTCATAGCACGGTGCGGGGCCTGACCTATCCTGCTGATACAGGCACAGGAAGTGGTCATAGCACGGTGCGGGGCCTGACCTATCCTGCTGATACACGCACAGGAAGTGGTCATAGCACGGTGCGGGGCCTGACCTATCCTGCTGATACAGGCACAGGAAGTGGTCATAGCACGGTGCGGGGCCTGACCTATCCTGCTGATACAGGCACAGGAAGTGGTCATAGCACGGTGCGGGGCCTGACCTATCCTGCTGATACACGCACAGGAAGTGGTCATAGCACGGTGCGGGGCCTGACCTATCCTGCTGATACACGCACAGGAAGTGGTCATAGCTAGGTGCGGGTCCTGACCTATCCTGCTGATACAGGCACAGGAAGTGGTCATAGCTAGGTGCGGGGCCTGAGCTATCCTGCTGATACACGCACAGGAAGTGGTCATAGCTAGGTGCGGGTCCTGACCTATCCTGCTGATACAGGCACAGGAAGTGGTCATAGCACGGTGCGGGTCCTGACCTATCCTGCTGATACAGGCACAGGAAGTGGTCATAGCACGGTGCGGATCCTGATCTATCCTGCTGATACACGCACAGGAAGTGGTCATAGCACAGTGCAGGTCCTGACCTATCCTGCTGATACATGCACAGGAAGTGGTCATAGCTAGGTGCGGGGCCTGACCTATCCTGCTGATACATGCACAGGAAGTGGTCATAGCACAGTGCAGGTCCTGACCTATCCTGCTGATACACGCACAGGAAGTGGTCATAGCACAGTGCAGGTCCTGACCTATCCTGCTGATACAGGCACAGGAAGTGGTCATAGGCACGGTGCAGGGCCTGATCTATCCTGCTGATACACGCACAGAAAGTGGTCAAAGCTCGGTGCGGGGCCTGATCTATCCTGCTGATACACGCACAGGAAGTGGTCATAACATGGTGCGGGTCCTGACCTATCCTGTTGATACAGGCACAGGAAGTGGTCATAGCTCGGTGCGGGGCCTGAGCTATCCTGCTGATACACGCACAGGAAGTGGTCATAGCACGGTGCGGGTCCTGACCTATCCTGCTGATACACCCACAGGAAGTGGTCATAACATGGTGCGGGGCCTGAGCTATCCTGCTGATACACGCACAGGAAGTGGTCATAGCACGGTGCGGGTCCTGACCTATCCTGCTGATGCATGCACAGGAAGTGGTCATAACATGGTGCGGGGCCTGACCTATCCTGCTGATACACGCACAGGAAGTGGTCATAGCACGGTGCAGGTCCTGATCTATCCTGCTGATACAGGCACAGGAAGTGGTCATAGCACGATGCAGGTCCTGACCTATCCTGCTGATACACCCACAGGAAGTGGTCATAGCACGGTGCAGGTCCTGACCTATCCTGCTGATACACGCACAGGAAGTGGTCATAGCACGATGCAGGTCCTGACCTATCCTGCTGATACACGCACAGGAAGTGGTCATAGCACGATGCAGGTCCTGACCTATCCTGCTAATACACGCACAGGAAGTGGTCATAGCACAGTGCGGGGCCTGACCTATCCTGCTGATACACGCACAGGAAGTGGTCATAGCACAGTGCGGGGCCTGACCTATCCTGCTGATACAGGCACAGGAAGTGGTCATAGCACGATGCAGGTCCTGACCTATCCTGCTGATACACCCACAGGAAGTGGTCATAGCACGGTGCAGGTCCTGACCTATCCTGCTGATACACGCACAGGAAGTGGTCATAGCACGATGCAGGTCCTGACCTATCCTGCTGATACACGCACAGGAAGTGGTCATAGCACGATGCAGGTCCTGACCTATCCTGCTGATACACGCACAGGAAGTGGTCATAACACAGTGCGGGGCCTGACCTATCCTGCTGATACACGCACAGGAAGTGGTCATAGCACAGTGCGGGGCCTGACCTATCCTGCTGATACACGCACAGGAAGTGGTCATAGCTAGGTGTAGGTCCTGACCTATCCTGCTGATACACGCACAGGAAGTGGTCATAGCACGGTGCAGGTCCTGACCTATCCTGCTGATACACGCACAGGAAGTGGTCATAACATGGTGCAGGTCCTGACCTATCCTGCTGATACACCCACAGGAAGTGGTCATAGCACGGTGCAGGTCCTGACCTATCCTGCTGATACACGGACAGGAAGTGGTCATAGCACGATGCAGGTCCTGACCTATCCTGCTGATACACCCACAGGAAGTGGTCATAGCACGGTGCAGGTCCTGACCTATCCTGCTGATACACGCACAGGAAGTGGTCATAGCACGATGCAGGTCCTGACCTATCCTGCTGATACACGCACAGGAAGTGGTCATAGCACGATGCAGGTCCTGACCTATCCTGCTGATACACCCACAGGAAGTGGTCATAGCACGGTGCGGGTCCTGACCTATCCTGCTGATACACGCACAGGAAGTGGTCATAGCACGATGCAGGTCCTGACCTATCCTGCTGATACACGCACAGGAAGTGGTCATAGCACGGTGCAGGTCCTGACCTATCCTGCTGATACAGGCACAGGAAGTGGTTATAGCACGGTGCAGGTCCTGACCTATCCTGCTGATACACGCACAGGAAGTGGTCATAGCACGGTGCGGGGCCTGACCTATCCTGCTGATACACGCACAGGAAGTGGTCATAGTATGGTGCAGGTCCTGACCTATCCTGCTGATACAGGCACAGGAAGTGGTCATAACATGGTGCGGGGCCTGAGCTATCCTGCTGATACAGGCACAGGAAGTGGTCATAGCATGGTGCAGGTCCTGACCTATCCTGCTGATACAGGCAGAGGAAGTGGTCATAGCATAGTGCGGGTCCTGACCTATCCTGCTGATACATGCACAGGAAGTGGTCATAACATGGTGCGGGGCCTGAGCTATCCTGCTGATACAGGCACAGGAAGTGGTCATAGCTAGGTGCAGGGCCTGACCTATCCTGCTGATACAGGCACAGGAAGTGGTCATAGCTCGGTGCAGGTCCTGAGCTATCCTGCTGATACAGGCACAGGAAGTGGTCATAGCTCGGTGCAGGTCCTGACCTATCCTGCTGATACAGGCACAGGAAGTGGTCATAGCACGGTGCGGGTCCTGACCTATCCTGCTGATACAGGCACAGGAAGTGGTCATAGCACGGTGCAGGTTCTGACCTATCCTGCTGATACACGCACAGGAAGTGGTCATAGCTAGGTGCAGGGCCTGACCTATCCTGCTGATACATGCACAGGAAGTGTTCATAGCTCGGTGCAGGTCCTGACCTATCCTGCTGATACAGGCACAGGAAGTGGTCATAGCACGATGCAGGTCCTGACCTATCCTGCTGATACACGCACAGGAAGTGGTCATAGCTCGGTGCCAGGCCTGAGCTATCCTGCTGATACATGCACAGGAAGTGGTCATAGCTCGGTGCCAGGCCTGAGCTATCCTGCTGATACATGCACAGGAATTGTTCATAGCTCGGTGCAGGTCCTGACCTATCCTGCTGATACAGGCACAGGAAGTGGTCATAGCTAGGTGCGGGGCCTGACCTATCCTGCTGATACACGCACAGGAAGTGGTCATAGCTAGGTGCGGGGCCTGAGCTATCCTGCTGATACACGCACAGGAAGTGGTCATAACATGGTGCAGGTCCAGACCTATCCTGCTGATACATGCACAGGAAGTGGTCATAGCACGGTGCAGGTTCTGACCTACCCTGCTGATACACGCACAGGAAGTGGCCATAGCTCGGTGCCAGGCCTGAGCTATCCTGCTGATACAGGCACAGGAAGTGGTCATAGCACGGTGCAGGTTCTGACCTATCCTGCTGATACAGGCACAGGAAGTGGTCATAGCACGGTGCAGGTTCTGACCTATCCTGCTGATACATGCACAGGAAGTGGTCATAGCTAGGTGTGGGGCCTGACTTATCCTGCTGATACATGCACAGGAAGTGGTCATAGCTAGGTGCGGGTCCTGACCTATCCTGCTGATACACGCACAGGAAGTGGTCATAGTACGGTGCGGGGCCTGACCTATCCTGCTGATACATGCACAGGAAGTGGTCATAGCTAGGTGCGGGTCCTGACCTATCCTGCTGATACACGCACGGGAAGTGGTCATAGCACGGTGCGGGGCCTGACCTATCCTGCTGATACACGCACAGGAAGTGGTCATAGTACGGTGCAGGGCCTGACCTATCCTGCTGATACATGCACAGGAAGTGGTCATAGCTCGGTGCAGGGCCTGATCTATCCTGCTGATACATGCACAGGAAGTGGTCATAGCTAGGTGCAGGGCCTAACCTATCCTGCTGATACAGGCACAGGAAGTGTTCATAGCTCGGTGCAGGGCCTGATCTATCCTGCTGATACATGCACAGGAAGTGGTCATAGCACGGTGCGGGGCCTGACCTATCCTGCTGATACAGGCACAGGAAGTGGCCATAGCTAGATGCAGGTCCTGACCTATCCTGCTGATACAGGCACAGGAAGTGGTCATAGCACGGTGCAGGTTCTGACCTATCCTGCTGATACATGCACAGAAAGTGGTCATAGCACAGTGCATGTCCTGACCTATCCTGCTGATACAGGCACAGGAAGTGGTCATAGCATGGTGCAGGTCCTGACCTATCCTGCTGATACACGCACAGGAAGTGGTCATAGCTAGGTGCAGGTCCTGACCTATCCTGCTGATACATGCACAGAAAGTGGTCATAGCTCTGCAGGTTCTTACCTCTTATTAGGGTGTCACATTCACAGCCTGACTTTAGAGTCTCACTGCAGAGAGGGACTTCAGACTCTGCTGGGCACCTGCTGTGGTACACCTGTTACTCTGCCACAAGCATGGGCGTATATAGAATATAGTGAGACAGCCATTGGACGCTCCTAATTTAAAGAAATGACAGCCAATCAGGAGCGGCTACCAATACCACCAATGCCGCTCCTGACGGCGGTCCAGAGGGAGAACTGAAAATATCGATGCCACTGCTTAGACTACAGCCGGGCAGCGCACATCGCTCTCTGCCCAGCTGTATTTCTTTCAATTAGGTGCGTCCAGTGGTGTGAGACATCTCCCTTGGCAACGAGCAATTCCCTTACTTTATAGCTAGGCAGCACACATCTCTCTATGCCCGGCTATCATTTCTTTAAATTTTATGCGGCTGGCGGTCTAATGGGTGGTCCGGTGCACCCCCGGACCACCCCTTACATTCGCCTATCTCCACATGTTATATTCTGGTATTATTTTAGGGTTATTAAAAAGTGACGTCATTCTGGCCAATCACAATGTTGACATTCTGGCACTGTTGACCTCCCATCCATGTCAGTATTTTGTACCACTCCCCATATTTCCACATGACACACGACTGTTACAGTTACTTTTTCCCTAATGTGGTTTAGAACATTAACAACAGACGGTTTGGTAAATGTTCCTAAATTTTTTTTTTTTCATTTTAATCATTGAAGAGACCTTAAAGAGGAAATATCCTGGTGTCAGAGTCCCAGTGAGAAGGGGGCGTGAGTAAGTCCTCAGCTCCCGGCCGCCGTGCGTTCAGCTCCCGGCCGCCGTGCATTCAGCCCTCAACTGCCAGTTGGGAGCTAATTGGCTGGACCACCATTTATCATACGTAATGCATGTGTTATCACTCATGGATAAAGGGGCTGATTAGTTTCACAGATGAACACCCCACTCCCCTGCTAACTCTGAGGATCCCATGTGTCAGAACCACTGGGCTTGTTACAATTACTCTCTGGGCCTGACACTCATGTCCTCATTGCAAGGGGATGGAGTCACCTTCAGCAGCCCTGCCAGTAAGTGTGGGCAGATACCGTTACATGTGTGCTGTATATAATCGCTGACAGGGAAGTAATAGAACCCAGGTACTATGCCTACTTGGGAGTCCCCCCCCCCCCCTCTCATGTGACATCACTGATTGTAGAGGAAGACCACCAGACAGCGGATCTTGTGGATATTCTCACCAATGTTATTTTGTTTATAGATCAACACAGAGCTGGAGATTCCGCCCACACAAATCCTGCAGGTGAGCTTCATCCCATCCTGATGCTGAGGAGGAGGAAGATCATTCACAGCGGTCAGTCCTGGCTCCAGGACACTGCACAGAGCGCCCCACAATTTCTTGTCAACCCATTTCCTATCGGATCCAACCAATAAAAGTACTTACAAATGGTGATGTGTGTTTTCTAGTGTCTGCTCTGAAATAGTCCTGACTGTGTTCCCTGTGGCAATGTGAGGAAGGGAGACAATAAATGGAGACACAGACGTGTCAGTGAGACAATAGGTCATCATTCTGTGATGTCTGAAGGCCGGACCAACATGCAGGGAATTAATCACACAGCCCTGGTGCCAGTGAGACAATTGGTCATCGTTTTGTGATGCCTGAGGGCAGGACCAACATGCAGGGCATTAATCACAGCCCTGGGACCAGTGAGACAATAGGTCATTGTTCTGTGATGCCTGAGGGCAGGACCAACATGCAGGGCATTAATCACAGCCCTGGGGCCAGTGAGACAATAGGTCATTGTTCTGTGATGCCTGAGGGCAGGACCAACATGCAGGGCATTAATCACAGCCCTGGGGCCAGTGAGACAATAATGAACCCTATGTAATAGGGTGTGAGAATAAGTGAGAGGTTTTCCATTTTTTTAAAGCAGCAATCAATTTCATGGAAAAATCAGCCTGGTTTTGCAGTGTAAATGATTGCCGCTTTAAAAAAATGGGGAAACTCTCCCAAAATCTCTCACTTTATGATTCTCACATCCTATTACATTTGTCCCAATAGGTCATCGTCCTGTGATGCCTGAAGGCAGGACAAACATACAGCATACCTCCCAACTTTTAGAAGTCCCCAGGACTCCAGTGCGGCCTGCCATGCTCGGGACCAAAAAAGGTGTGTGGCTTCAGTCAAAAGAGGTGTGGCTTTGCAGGATCTCCAATATATCAAGCCACGCCCATTTTGGGCATTATGAGGGCATGGCCAGCACTGAGAGCTGCTGGCCATGCCCTCTGTCCTGCTGCCACCCGTGAATACAGCATCTATTTACCTCTGCTCAGCAGTGCAGAGGGGACTCCCAACTGCCCCCACAGCGGGACACTGCCGGCCCTGGGCAGGACGCGGGAAAGTGATAAAAAAAAATGGGATGGTCCCGCAAAAAGCCTATGCATACAGGGCATGTATTACACAGCCCTGGTGCCAGTGAGGCAATAGGTGATCGTCCTGTGATGCCTGAAGGCAGGACAAACATACAGGGCATTGATTAAACAGCCCTGGTGCCAGTGAGGCAATAGGTGATCGTCATGTGATGCCTGAAGGCAGGACAAACATACAGGGCATTGATCACACAGCCCTGGTGCCAGTGAGGCAATAGGCGATCGTCCTGTGATGCCTGAAGGCAGGACAAACATACAGGGCATTGATCACACAGCCCTGGTGCCAGTGAGACAATAGGCGATCGTCCTGTGATGCCTGAAGGCAGGACAAACCTACAGGGCATTGATCACACAGCCCTGGTGCCAGTGAGACAATAGGCGATCCTCCCGTGATGCCTGAAGGCAGGACAAACATACAGGGCATTGATCACACAGCCCTGGTGCCAGTGAGACAATAGGCGATCGTCCCCTGATGCCTGAAGGCAGGACAAACATACAGGGCATTGATCACACAGCCCTGGTGCCAGTGAGACAATAGGCGATCGTCCTCTGATGCCTGAAGGCAGGACAAACATACAGGGCATTGATCACACAGCCCTGGTGCCAGTGAGACAATAGGCGATCGTCCTGTGATGCCTGAAGGCAGGACAAACCTACAGGGCATTGATCACACAGCCCTGGTGCCAGTGAGACAATAGGCGATCGTCCTGTGATGCCTGAAGGCAGGACAAACCTACAGGGCATTGATCACACAGCCCTGGTGCCAGTGAGACAATAGGCGATCGTCCTGTGATGCCTGAAGGCAGGACAAACCTACAGGGCATTGATCACACAGCCCTGGTGCCAGTGAGACAATAGGCGATCGTCCTGTGATGCCTGAAGGCAGGACAAACATACAGGGCATTGATCACACAGCCCTGGTGCCAGTGAGACAATAGGCGATCGTCCTCTGATGCCTGAAGGCAGGACAAACCTACAGGGCATTGATCACACAGCCCTGGTGCCAGTGAGACAATAGGCGATCGCCCTGTGATGCCTGAAGGCAGGACAAACCTACAGGGCATTGATCACACAGCCCTGGTGCCAGTGAGACAATAGGCGATCGTCCTGTGATGCCTGAAGGCAGGACAAACCTACAGGGCATTGATCACACAGCCCTGGTGCCAGTGAGACAATAGGCGATCGTCCTGTGATGCCTTAAGGCAGGACAAACATACAGGGCATTGATCACACAGCCCTGGTGCCAGTGAGACAATAGGCGATCGTCCTGTGATGCCTGAAGGCAGGACAAACCTACAGGGCATTGATCACACAGCCCTGGTGCCAGTGAGACAATAGGCGATCGTCCTGTGATGCCTGAAGGCAGGACAAACCTAAAGGGCAGTGATCACACAGCCCTGGTGCCAGTGAGACAATAGGCGATCGTCCTGTGATGCCTGAAGGCAGGACAAACCTACAGGGCATTGATCACACAGCCCTGGTGCCAGTGAGACAATAGGCGAACGTCCTGTGATGCCTGAAGGCAGGGCAAACCTACAGGGCATTGATCACACAGCCCTGGTGCCAGTGAGACAATAGGCGATCGTCCTGTGATGCCTGAAGGCAGGGCAAACCTACAGGGCATTGATCACACAGCCCTGGTGCCAGTGAGACAATAGGCGATCGTCCTGTGATGCCTGAAGGCAGGACAAACCTACAGGGCATTGATCACACAGCCCTGGTGCCAGTGAGACAATAGGCGATCCTCCCGTGATGCCTGAAGGCAGGACAAACCTACAGGGCATTGATCACACAGCCCTGGTGCCAGTGAGACAATAGGCGATCGTCCTGTGATGCCTGAAGGCAGGACAAACCTACAGGGCATTGATCACACAGCCCTGGTGCCAGTGAGACAATAGGCGATCGTCCTGTGATGCCTTAAGGCAGGACAAACATACAGGGCATTGATCACACAGCCCTGGTGCCAGTGAGACAATAGGCGATCGTCCTGTGATGCCTGAAGGCAGGACAAACCTACAGGGCATTGATCACACAGCCCTGGTGCCAGTGAGACAATAGGCGATCGTCCTGTGATGCCTGAAGGCAGGACAAACCTAAAGGGCATTGATCACACAGCCCTGGTGCCAGTGAGACAATAGGCGATCGTCCTGTGATGCCTGAAGGCAGGACAAACCTACAGGGCATTGATCACACAGCCCTGGTGCCAGTGAGACAATAGGCGAACGTCCTGTGATGCCTGAAGGCAGGGCAAACCTACAGGGCATTGATCACACAGCCCTGGTGCCAGTGAGACAATAGGCGATCGTCCTGTGATGCCTGAAGGCAGGACAAACATACAGGGCATTGATCACACAGCCCTGGTGCCAGTGAGACAATAGGCGATCCTCCCGTGATGCCTGAAGGCAGGACAAACATACAGGGCATTGATCACACAGCCCTGGTGCCAGTGAGACAATAGGCGAACGTCCTGTGATGCCTGAAGGCAGGACAAACCTACAGGGCATTGATCACACAGCCCTGGTGCCAGTGAGACAATAGGCGAACGTCCTGTGATGCCTGAAGGCAGGACAAACCTACAGGGCATTGATCACACAGCCCTGGTGCCAGTGAGACAATAGGCGATCCTCCCGTGATGCCTGAAGGCAGGACAAACATACAGGGCATTGATCACACAGCCCTGGTGCCAGTGAGACAATAGGCGATCCTCCCGTGATGCCTGAAGGCAGGACAAACATACAGGGCATTGATCACACAGCCCTGGTGCCAGTGAGACAATAGGCGAACGTCCTGTGATGCCTGAAGGCAGGACAAACCTACAGGGCATTGATCACACAGCCCTGGTGCCAGTGAGACAATAGGCGAACGTCCTGTGATGCCTGAAGGCAGGACAAACCTACAGGGCATTGATCACACAGCCCTGGTGCCAGTGAGACAATAGGCGAACGTCCTTTGATGCCTGAAGGCAGGACAAACCTACAGGGCATTGATCACACAGCCCTGGTGCCAGTGAGACAATAGGCGAACGTCCTGTGATGCCTGAAGGCAGGACAAACCTACAGGGCATTGATCACACAGCCCTGGTGCCAGTGAGACAATAGGCGATCCTCCCGTGATGCCTGAAGGCAGGACAAACCTACAGGGCATTGATCACACAGCCCTGGTGCCAGTGAGACAATAGGCGATCGTCCCCTGATGCCTGAAGGCAGGACAAACATACAGGGCATTGATCACACAGCCCTGGTGCCAGTGAGACAATAGGCGATCGTCCTCTGATGCCTGAAGGCAGGACAAACATACAGGGCATTGATCACACAGCCCTGGTGCCAGTGAGACAATAGGCGATCGTCCTGTGATGCCTGAAGGCAGGACAAACCTACAGGGCATTGATCACACAGCCCTGGTGCCAGTGAGACAATAGGCGATCGTCCTGTGATGCCTGAAGGCAGGACAAACCTACAGGGCATTGATCACACAGCCCTGGTGCCAGTGAGACAATAGGCGATCGTCCTGTGATGCCTGAAGGCAGGACAAACCTACAGGGCATTGATCACACAGCCCTGGTGCCAGTGAGACAATAGGCGATCGTCCTGTGATGCCTGAAGGCAGGACAAACATACAGGGCATTGATCACACAGCCCTGGTGCCAGTGAGACAATAGGCGATCGTCCTCTGATGCCTGAAGGCAGGACAAACCTACAGGGCATTGATCACACAGCCCTGGTGCCAGTGAGACAATAGGCGATCGCCCTGTGATGCCTGAAGGCAGGACAAACCTACAGGGCATTGATCACACAGCCCTGGTGCCAGTGAGACAATAGGCGATCGTCCTGTGATGCCTGAAGGCAGGACAAACCTACAGGGCATTGATCACACAGCCCTGGTGCCAGTGAGACAATAGGCGATCGTCCTGTGATGCCTTAAGGCAGGACAAACCTACAGGGCATTGATCACACAGCCCTGGTGCCAGTGAGACAATAGGCGATCGTCCTGTGATGCCTGAAGGCAGGACAAACCTACAGGGCATTGATCACACAGCCCTGGTGCCAGTGAGACAATAGGCGATCGTCCTGTGATGCCTGAAGGCAGGACAAACCTAAAGGGCATTGATCACACAGCCCTGGTGCCAGTGAGACAATAGGCGATCGTCCTGTGATGCCTGAAGGCAGGACAAACCTACAGGGCATTGATCACACAGCCCTGGTGCCAGTGAGACAATAGGCGAACGTCCTGTGATGCCTGAAGGCAGGGCAAACCTACAGGGCATTGATCACACAGCCCTGGTGCCAGTGAGACAATAGGCGATCGTCCTGTGATGCCTGAAGGCAGGGCAAACCTACAGGGCATTGATCACACAGCCCTGGTGCCAGTGAGACAATAGGCGATCGTCCTGTGATGCCTGAAGGCAGGACAAACCTAAAGGGCATTGATCACACAGCCCTGGTGCCAGTGAGACAATAGGCGATCCTCCCGTGATGCCTGAAGGCAGGACAAACATACAGGGCATTGATCACACAGCCCTGGTGCCAGTGAGACAATAGGCGAACGTCCTGTGATGCCTGAAGGCAGGACAAACCTACAGGGCATTGATCACACAGCCCTGGTGCCAGTAAGACAATAGGCGAACGTCCTGTGATGCCTGAAGGCAGGACAAACCTACAGGGCATTGATCACACAGCCCTGGTGCCAGTGAGACAATAGGCGAACGTCCTGTGATGCCTGAAGGCAGGACAAACCTACAGGGCATTGATCACACAGCCCTGGTGCCAGTGAGACAATAGGCGAACGTCCTGTGATGCCTGAAGGCAGGACAAACCTACAGGGCATTGATCACACAGCCCTGGTGCCAGTGAGACAATAGGCGATCCTCCCGTGATGCCTGAAGGCAGGACAAACATACAGGGCATTAATCACACAGCCCTGGTGCCAGTGAGACAATAGGCGATCGTCCCCTGATGCCTGAAGGCAGGACAAACATACAGGGCATTGATCACACAGCCCTGGTGCCAGTGAGACAATAGGCGATCGTCCTCTGATGCCTGAAGGCAGGACAAACATACAGGGCATTGATCACACAGCCCTGGTGCCAGTGAGACAATAGGCGATCGTCCTGTGATGCCTGAAGGCAGGACAAACCTACAGGGCATTGATCACACAGCCCTGGTGCCAGTGAGACAATAGGCGATCGTCCTGTGATGCCTGAAGGCAGGACAAACCTACAGGGCATTGATCACACAGCCCTGGTGCCAGTGAGACAATAGGCGATCGTCCTGTGATGCCTGAAGGCAGGACAAACCTACAGGGCATTGATCACACAGCCCTGGTGCCAGTGAGACAATAGGCGATCGTCCTGTGATGCCTGAAGGCAGGACAAACATACAGGGCATTGATCACACAGCCCTGGTGCCAGTGAGACAATAGGCGATCGTCCTCTGATGCCTGAAGGCAGGACAAACCTACAGGGCATTGATCACACAGCCCTGGTGCCAGTGAGACAATAGGCGATCGCCCTGTGATGCCTGAAGGCAGGACAAACCTACAGGGCATTGATCACACAGCCCTGGTGCCAGTGAGACAATAGGCGATCGTCCTGTGATGCCTGAAGGCAGGACAAACCTACAGGGCATTGATCACACAGCCCTGGTGCCAGTGAGACAATAGGCGATCGTCCTGTGATGCCTTAAGGCAGGACAAACCTACAGGGCATTGATCACACAGCCCTGGTGCCAGTGAGACAATAGGCGATCGTCCTGTGATGCCTGAAGGCAGGACAAACCTACAGGGCATTGATCACACAGCCCTGGTGCCAGTGAGACAATAGGCGATCGTCCTCTGATGCCTGAAGGCAGGACAAACCTACAGGGCATTGATCACACAGCCCTGGTGCCAGTGAGACAATAGGCGATCGCCCTGTGATGCCTGAAGGCAGGACAAACCTACAGGGCATTGATCACACAGCCCTGGTGCCAGTGAGACAATAGGCGATCGTCCTGTGATGCCTGAAGGCAGGACAAACCTACAGGGCATTGATCACACAGCCCTGGTGCCAGTGAGACAATAGGCGATCGTCCTGTGATGCCTTAAGGCAGGACAAACATACAGGGCATTGATCACACAGCCCTGGTGCCAGTGAGACAATAGGTGATCGTCCTGTGATGCCTGAAGGCAGGACAAACCTACAGGGCATTGATCACACAGCCCTGGTGCCAGTGAGACAATAGGCGATCGTCCTGTGATGCCTGAAGGCAGGACAAACCTAAAGGGCATTGATCACACAGCCCTGGTGCCAGTGAGACAATAGGCGATCGTCCTGTGATGCCTGAAGGCAGGACAAACCTACAGGGCATTGATCACACAGCCCTGGTGCCAGTGAGACAATAGGCGAACGTCCTGTGATGCCTGAAGGCAGGGCAAACCTACAGGGCATTGATCACACAGCCCTGGTGCCAGTGAGACAATAGGCGATCGTCCTGTGATGCCTGAAGGCAGGGCAAACCTACAGGGCATTGATCACACAGCCCTGGTGCCAGTGAGACAATAGGCGATCGTCCTGTGATGCCTGAAGGCAGGACAAACCTAAAGGGCATTGATCACACAGCCCTGGTGCCAGTGAGACAATAGGCGATCCTCCCGTGATGCCTGAAGGCAGGACAAACCTACAGGGCATTGATCACACAGCCCTGGTGCCAGTGAGACAATAGGCGATCGTCCTGTGATGCCTGAAGGCAGGACAAACCTACAGGGCATTGATCACACAGCCCTGGTGCCAGTGAGACAATAGGCGATCCTCCCGTGATGCCTGAAGGCAGGACAAACATACAGGGCATTGATCACACAGCCCTGGTGCCAGTGAGACAATAGGCGAACGTCCTGTGATGCCTGAAGGCAGGACAAACCTACAGGGCATTGATCACACAGCCCTGGTGCCAGTGAGACAATAGGCGAACGTCCTGTGATGCCTGAAGGCAGGACAAACCTACAGGGCATTGATCACACAGCCCTGGTGCCAGTGAGACAATAGGCGATCGTCCTGTGATGCCTGAAGGCAGGACAAACATACAGGGCATTGATCACACAGCCCTGGTGCCAGTGAGACAATAGGCGATCCTCCCGTGATGCCTGAAGGCAGGACAAACATACAGGGCATTGATCACACAGCCCTGGTGCCAGTGAGACAATAGGCGAACGTCCTGTGATGCCTGAAGGCAGGACAAACCTACAGGGCATTGATCACACAGCCCTGGTGCCAGTGAGACAATAGGCGAACGTCCTGTGATGCCTGAAGGCAGGACAAACCTACAGGGCATTGATCACACAGCCCTGGTGCCAGTGAGACAATAGGCGAACGTCCTGTGATGCCTGAAGGCAGGACAAACCTACAGGGCATTGATCACACAGCCCTGGTGCCAGTGAGACAATAGGCGAACGTCCTGTGATGCCTGAAGGCAGGACAAACCTACAGGGCATTGATCACACAGCCCTGGTGCCAGTGAGACAATAGGCGATCCTCCCGTGATGCCTGAAGGCAGGACAAACATACAGGGCATTGATCACACAGCCCTGGTGCCAGTGAGACAATAGGCGATCGTCCCCTGATGCCTGAAGGCAGGACAAACATACAGGGCATTGATCACACAGCCCTGGTGCCAGTGAGACAATAGGCGATCGTCCTCTGATGCCTGAAGGCAGGACAAACATACAGGGCATTGATCACACAGCCCTGGTGCCAGTGAGACAATAGGCGATCGTCCTGTGATGCCTGAAGGCAGGACAAACCTACAGGGCATTGATCACACAGCCCTGGTGCCAGTGAGACAATAGGCGATCGTCCTGTGATGCCTGAAGGCAGGACAAACCTACAGGGCATTGATCACACAGCCCTGGTGCCAGTGAGACAATAGGCGATCGTCCTGTGATGCCTGAAGGCAGGACAAACCTACAGGGCATTGATCACACAGCCCTGGTGCCAGTGAGACAATAGGCGATCACCCTGTGATGCCTGAAGGCAGGACAAACCTACAGGGCATTGATCACACAGCCCTGGTGCCAGTGAGACAATAGGCGATCGTCCTGTGATGCCTGAAGGCAGGACAAACCTACAGGGCATTGATCACACAGCCCTGGTGCCAGTGAGACAATAGGCGATCGTCCTGTGATGCCTTAAGGCAGGACAAACATACAGGGCATTGATCACACAGCCCTGGTGCCAGTGAGACAATAGGCGATCGTCCTGTGATGCCTGAAGGCAGGACAAACCTACAGGGCATTGATCACACAGCCCTGGTGCCAGTGAGACAATAGGCGATCGTCCTGTGATGCCTGAAGGCAGGACAAACCTAAAGGGCATTGATCACACAGCCCTGGTGCCAGTGAGACAATAGGCGATCGTCCTGTGATGCCTGAAGGCAGGACAAACCTACAGGGCATTGATCACACAGCCCTGGTGCCAGTGAGACAATAGGCGAACGTCCTGTGATGCCTGAAGGCAGGGCAAACCTACAGGGCATTGATCACACAGCCCTGGTGCCAGTGAGACAATAGGCGATCGTCCTGTGATGCCTGAAGGCAGGGCAAACCTACAGGGCATTGATCACACAGCCCTGGTGCCAGTGAGACAATAGGCGATCGTCCTGTGATGCCTGAAGGCAGGACAAACCTAAAGGGCATTGATCACACAGCCCTGGTGCCAGTGAGACAATAGGCGATCCTCCCGTGATGCCTGAAGGCAGGACAAACATACAGGGCATTGATCACACAGCCCTGGTGCCAGTGAGACAATAGGCGATCGTCCTGTGATGCCTGAAGGCAGGACAAACATACAGGGCATTGATCACACAGCCCTGGTGCCAGTGAGATAATAGGCGATCGTCCTCTGATGCCTGAAGGCAGGACAAACCTACAGGGCATTGATCACACAGCCCTGGTGCCAGTGAGACAATAGGCGATCGCCCTGTGATGCCTGAAGGCAGGACAAACCTACAGGGCATTGATCACACAGCCCTGGTGCCAGTGAGACAATAGGCGATCGTCCTGTGATGCCTGAAGGCAGGACAAACCTACAGGGCATTGATCACACAGCCCTGGTGCCAGTGAGACAATAGGCGATCGTCCTGTGATGCCTTAAGGCAGGACAAACCTACAGGGCATTGATCACACAGCCCTGGTGCCAGTGAGACAATAGGCGATCGTCCTGTGATGCCTGAAGGCAGGACAAACCTACAGGGCATTGATCACACAGCCCTGGTGCCAGTGAGACAATAGGCGATCGTCCTGTGATGCCTGAAGGCAGGACAAACCTAAAGGGCATTGATCACACAGCCCTGGTGCCAGTGAGACAATAGGCGATCGTCCTGTGATGCCTGAAGGCAGGACAAACCTACAGGGCATTGATCACACAGCCCTGGTGCCAGTGAGACAATAGGCGAACGTCCTGTGATGCCTGAAGGCAGGGCAAACCTACAGGGCATTGATCACACAGCCCTGGTGCCAGTGAGACAATAGGCGATCGTCCTGTGATGCCTGAAGGCAGGGCAAACCTACAGGGCATTGATCACACAGCCCTGGTGCCAGTGAGACAATAGGCGATCGTCCTGTGATGCCTGAAGGCAGGACAAACCTAAAGGGCATTGATCACACAGCCCTGGTGCCAGTGAGACAATAGGCGATCCTCCCGTGATGCCTGAAGGCAGGACAAACATACAGGGCATTGATCACACAGCCCTGGTGCCAGTGAGACAATAGGCGAACGTCCTGTGATGCCTGAAGGCAGGACAAACCTACAGGGCATTGATCACACAGCCCTGGTGCCAGTGAGACAATAGGCGATCGCCCTGTGATGCCTGAAGGCAGGACAAACCTACAGGGCATTGATCACACAGCCCTGGTGCCAGTGAGACAATAGGCGATCGTCCTGTGATGCCTGAAGGCAGGACAAACCTACAGGGCATTGATCACACAGCCCTGGTGCCAGTGAGACAATAGGCGATCGTCCTGTGATGCCTTAAGGCAGGACAAACCTACAGGGCATTGATCACACAGCCCTGGTGCCAGTGAGACAATAGGCGATCGTCCTGTGATGCCTGAAGGCAGGACAAACCTACAGGGCATTGATCACACAGCCCTGGTGCCAGTGAGACAATAGGCGAACGTCCTGTGATGCCTGAAGGCAGGGCAAACCTACAGGGCATTGATCACACAGCCCTGGTGCCAGTGAGACAATAGGCGATCGTCCTGTGATGCCTGAAGGCAGGGCAAACCTACAGGGCATTGATCACACAGCCCTGGTGCCAGTGAGACAATAGGCGATCGTCCTGTGATGCCTGAAGGCAGGACAAACCTAAAGGGCATTGATCACACAGCCCTGGTGCCAGTGAGACAATAGGCGATCCTCCCGTGATGCCTGAAGGCAGGACAAACCTACAGGGCATTGATCACACAGCCCTGGTGCCAGTGAGACAATAGGCGATCGTCCTGTGATGCCTGAAGGCAGGACAAACCTACAGGGCATTGATCACACAGCCCTGGTGCCAGTGAGACAATAGGCGATCCTCCCGTGATGCCTGAAGGCAGGACAAACATACAGGGCATTGATCACACAGCCCTGGTGCCAGTGAGACAATAGGCGAACGTCCCGTGATGCCTGAAGGCAGGACAAACCTACAGGGCATTGATCACACAGCCCTGGTGCCAGTGAGACAATAGGCGAACGTCCCGTGATGCCTGAAGGCAGGACAAACCTACAGGGCATTGATCACACAGCCCTGGTGCCAGTGAGACAATAGGCGATCGTCCCGTGATGCCTGAAGGCAGGACAAACATACAGGGCATTGATCACACAGCCCTGGTGCCAGTGAGACAATAGGCGATCCTCCCGTGATGCCTGAAGGCAGGACAAACATACAGGGCATTGATCACACAGCCCTGGTGCCAGTGAGACAATAGGCGAACGTCCCGTGATGCCTGAAGGCAGGACAAACCTACAGGGCATTGATCACACAGCCCTGGTGCCAGTGAGACAATAGGCGAACGTCCTGTGATGCCTGAAGGCAGGACAAACCTACAGGGCATTGATCACACAGCCCTGGTGCCAGTGAGACAATAGGCAAACGTCCTGTGATGCCTGAAGGCAGGACAAACCTACAGGGCATTGATCACACAGCCCTGGTGCCAGTGAGACAATAGGCGAACGTCCTGTGATGCCTGAAGGCAGGACAAACCTACAGGGCATTGATCACACAGCCCTGGTGCCAGTGAGACAATAGGCGATCCTCCCGTGATGCCTGAAGGCAGGACAAACATACAGGGCATTGATCACACAGCCCTGGTGCCAGTGAGACAATAGGCGATCGTCCCCTGATGCCTGAAGGCAGGACAAACATACAGGGCATTGATCACACAGCCCTGGTGCCAGTGAGACAATAGGCGATCGTCCTCTGATGCCTGAAGGCAGGACAAACATACAGGGCATTGATCACACAGCCCTGGTGCCAGTGAGACAATAGGCGATCGTCCTGTGATGCCTGAAGGCAGGACAAACCTACAGGGCATTGATCACACAGCCCTGGTGCCAGTGAGACAATAGGCGATCGTCCTGTGATGCCTGAAGGCAGGACAAACCTACAGGGCATTGATCACACAGCCCTGGTGCCAGTGAGACAATAGGCGATCGTCCTGTGATGCCTGAAGGCAGGACAAACCTACAGGGCATTGATCACACAGCCCTGGTGCCAGTGAGACAATAGGCGATCGTCCTGTGATGCCTGAAGGCAGGACAAACCTACAGGGCATTGATCACACAGCCCTGGTGCCAGTGAGACAATAGGCGATCGTCCTCTGATGCCTGAAGGCAGGACAAACCTACAGGGCATTGATCACACAGCCCTGGTGCCAGTGAGACAATAGGCGATCACCCTGTGATGCCTGAAGGCAGGACAAACCTACAGGGCATTGATCACACAGCCCTGGTGCCAGTGAGACAATAGGCGATCGTCCTGTGATGCCTGAAGGCAGGACAAACCTACAGGGCATTGATCACACAGCCCTGGTGCCAGTGAGACAATAGGCGATCGTCCTGTGATGCCTTAAGGCAGGACAAACATACAGGGCATTGATCACACAGCCCTGGTGCCAGTGAGACAATAGGCGATCGTCCTGTGATGCCTGAAGGCAGGACAAACCTACAGGGCATTGATCACACAGCCCTGGTGCCAGTGAGACAATAGGCGATCGTCCTGTGATGCCTGAAGGCAGGACAAACCTAAAGGGCATTGATCACACAGCCCTGGTGCCAGTGAGACAATAGGCGATCGTCCTGTGATGCCTGAAGGCAGGACAAACCTACAGGGCATTGATCACACAGCCCTGGTGCCAGTGAGACAATAGGCGAACGTCCTGTGATGCCTGAAGGCAGGGCAAACCTACAGGGCATTGATCACACAGCCCTGGTGCCAGTGAGACAATAGGCGATCGTCCTGTGATGCCTGAAGGCAGGGCAAACCTACAGGGCATTGATCACACAGCCCTGGTGCCAGTGAGACAATAGGCGATCGTCCTGTGATGCCTGAAGGCAGGACAAACCTAAAGGGCATTGATCACACAGCCCTGGTGCCAGTGAGACAATAGGCGATCGTCCCGTGATGCCTGAAGGCAGGACAAACATACAGGGCATTGATCACACAGCCCTGGTGCCAGTGAGACAATAGGCGATCGTCCCGTGATGCCTGAAGGCAGGACAAACATACAGGGCATTGATCACACAGCCCTGGTGCCAGTGAGACAATAGGCGATCGTCCTCTGATGCCTGAAGGCAGGACAAACCTACAGGGCATTGATCACACAGCCCTGGTGCCAGTGAGACAATAGGCGATCGCCCTGTGATGCCTGATGGCAGGACAAACCTACAGGGCATTGATCACACAGCCCTGGTGCCAGTGAGACAATAGGCGATCGTCCTGTGATGCCTGAAGGCAGGACAAACCTACAGGGCATTGATCACACAGCCCTGGTGCCAGTGAGACAATAGGCGATCATCCTGTGATGCCTTAAGGCAGGACAAACATACAGGGCATTGATCACACAGCCCTGGTGCCAGTGAGACAATAGGCGATCGTCCTGTGATGCCTGAAGGCAGGACAAACCTACAGGGCATTGATCACACAGCCCTGGTGCCAGTGAGACAATAGGCGATCGTCCTGTGATGCCTGAAGGCAGGACAAACCTACAGGGCATTGATCACACAGCCCTGGTGCCAGTGAGACAATAGGCGAACGTCCTGTGATGCCTGAAGGCAGGGCAAACCTACAGGGCATTGATCACACAGCCCTGGTGCCAGTGAGACAATAGGCGATCGTCCTGTGATGCCTGAAGGCAGGGCAAACCTACAGGGCATTGATCACACAGCCCTGGTGCCAGTGAGACAATAGGCGATCGTCCTGTGATGCCTGAAGGCAGGACAAACCTAAAGGGCATTGATCACACAGCCCTGGTGCCAGTGAGACAATAGGCGATCCTCCCGTGATGCCTGAAGGCAGGACAAACATACAGGGCATTGATCACACAGCCCTGGTGCCAGTGAGACAATAGGCGATCGTCCTGTGATGCCTGAAGGCAGGACAAACATACAGGGCATTGATCACACAGCCCTGGTGCCAGTGAGACAATAGGCGATCGTCCTGTGATGCCTGAAGGCAGGACAAACCTACAGGGCATTGATCACACAGCCCTGGTGCCAGTGAGACAATAGGCGATCGTCCTGTGATGCCTGAAGGCAGGACAAACCTACAGGGCATTGATCACACAGCCCTGGTGCCAGTGAGACAATAGGCGATCGTCCTGTGATGCCTGAAGGCAGGACAAACCTACAGGGCATTGATCACACAGCCCTGGTGCCAGTGAGACAATAGGCGATCGTCCTGTGATGCCTGAAGGCAGGACAAACCTACAGGGCATTGATCACACAGCCCTGGTGCCAGTGAGACAATAGGCGATCACCCTGTGATGCCTGAAGGCAGGACAAACCTACAGGGCATTGATCACACAGCCCTGGTGCCAGTGAGACAATAGGCGATCGTCCTGTGATGCCTGAAGGCAGGACAAACCTACAGGGCATTGATCACACAGCCCTGGTGCCAGTGAGACAATAGGCGATCGTCCTGTGATGCCTTAAGGCAGGACAAACATACAGGGCATTGATCACACAGCCCTGGTGCCAGTGAGACAATAGGCGATCGTCCTGTGATGCCTGAAGGCAGGACAAACCTACAGGGCATTGATCACACAGCCCTGGTGCCAGTGAGACAATAGGCGATCGTCCTGTGATGCCTGAAGGCAGGACAAACCTAAAGGGCATTGATCACACAGCCCTGGTGCCAGTGAGACAATAGGCGATCGTCCTGTGATGCCTGAAGGCAGGACAAACCTACAGGGCATTGATCACACAGCCCTGGTGCCAGTGAGACAATAGGCGAACGTCCTGTGATGCCTGAAGGCAGGGCAAACCTACAGGGCATTGATCACACAGCCCTGGTGCCAGTGAGACAATAGGCGATCGTCCTGTGATGCCTGAAGGCAGGGCAAACCTACAGGGCATTGATCACACAGCCCTGGTGCCAGTGAGACAATAGGCGATCGTCCTGTGATGCCTGAAGGCAGGACAAACCTAAAGGGCATTGATCACACAGCCCTGGTGCCAGTGAGACAATAGGCGATCCTCCCGTGATGCCTGAAGGCAGGACAAACATACAGGGCATTGATCACACAGCCCTGGTGCCAGTGAGACAATAGGCGATCGTCCTGTGATGCCTGAAGGCAGGACAAACATACAGGGCATTGATCACACAGCCCTGGTGCCAGTGAGACAATAGGCGATCGTCCTCTGATGCCTGAAGGCAGGACAAACCTACAGGGCATTGATCACACAGCCCTGGTGCCAGTGAGACAATAGGCGATCGCCCTGTGATGCCTGAAGGCAGGACAAACCTACAGGGCATTGATCACACAGCCCTGGTGCCAGTGAGACAATAGGCGATCGTCCTGTGATGCCTGAAGGCAGGACAAACCTACAGGGCATTGATCACACAGCCCTGGTGCCAGTGAGACAATAGGCGATCGTCCTGTGATGCCTTAAGGCAGGACAAACATACAGGGCATTGATCACACAGCCCTGGTGCCAGTGAGACAATAGGCGATCGTCCTGTGATGCCTGAAGGCAGGACAAACCTACAGGGCATTGATCACACAGCCCTGGTGCCAGTGAGACAATAGGCGATCGTCCTGTGATGCCTGAAGGCAGGACAAACCTAAAGGGCATTGATCACACAGCCCTGGTGCCAGTGAGACAATAGGCGATCGTCCTGTGATGCCTGAAGGCAGGACAAACCTACAGGGCATTGATCACACAGCCCTGGTGCCAGTGAGACAATAGGCGAACGTCCTGTGATGCCTGAAGGCAGGGCAAACCTACAGGGCATTGATCACACAGCCCTGGTGCCAGTGAGACAATAGGCGATCGTCCTGTGATGCCTGAAGGCAGGGCAAACCTACAGGGCATTGATCACACAGCCCTGGTGCCAGTGAGACAATAGGCGATCGTCCTGTGATGCCTGAAGGCAGGACAAACCTAAAGGGCATTGATCACACAGCCCTGGTGCCAGTGAGACAATAGGCGATCCTCCCGTGATGCCTGAAGGCAGGACAAACATACAGGGCATTGATCACACAGCCCTGGTGCCAGTGAGACAATAGGCGAACGTCCTGTGATGCCTGAAGGCAGGACAAACATACAGGGCATTGATCACACAGCCCTGGTGCCAGTGAGACAATAGGCGAACGTCCTGTGATGCCTGAAGGCAGGACAAACCTACAGGGCATTGATCACACAGCCCTGGTGCCAGTGAGACAATAGGCGATCGCCCTGTGATGCCTGAAGGCAGGACAAACCTACAGGGCATTGATCACACAGCCCTGGTGCCAGTGAGACAATAGGCGATCGTCCTGTGATGCCTGAAGGCAGGACAAACCTACAGGGCATTGATCACACAGCCCTGGTGCCAGTGAGACAATAGGCGATCGTCCTGTGATGCCTTAAGGCAGGACAAACATACAGGGCATTGATCACACAGCCCTGGTGCCAGTGAGACAATAGGCGATCGTCCTGTGATGCCTGAAGGCAGGACAAACCTACAGGGCATTGATCACACAGCCCTGGTGCCAGTGAGACAATAGGCGATCGTCCTGTGATGCCTGAAGGCAGGACAAACCTAAAGGGCATTGATCACACAGCCCTGGTGCCAGTGAGACAATAGGCGATCGTCCTGTGATGCCTGAAGGCAGGACAAACCTACAGGGCATTGATCACACAGCCCTGGTGCCAGTGAGACAATAGGCGAACGTCCTGTGATGCCTGAAGGCAGGGCAAACCTACAGGGCATTGATCACACAGCCCTGGTGCCAGTGAGACAATAGGCGATCGTCCTGTGATGCCTGAAGGCAGGGCAAACCTACAGGGCATTGATCACACAGCCCTGGTGCCAGTGAGACAATAGGCGATCGTCCTGTGATGCCTGAAGGCAGGACAAACCTAAAGGGCATTGATCACACAGCCCTGGTGCCAGTGAGACAATAGGCGATCCTCCCGTGATGCCTGAAGGCAGGACAAACCTACAGGGCATTGATCACACAGCCCTGGTGCCAGTGAGACAATAGGCGATCGTCCTGTGATGCCTGAAGGCAGGACAAACCTACAGGGCATTGATCACACAGCCCTGGTGCCAGTGAGACAATAGGCGAACGTCCTGTGATGCCTGAAGGCAGGGCAAACCTACAGGGCATTGATCACACAGCCCTGGTGCCAGTGAGACAATAGGCGATCGTCCTGTGATGCCTGAAGGCAGGACAAACCTACAGGGCATTGATCACACAGCCCTGGTGCCAGTGAGACAATAGGCGAACGTCCTGTGATGCCTGAAGGCAGGACAAACCTACAGGGCATTGATCACACAGCCCTGGTGCCAGTGAGACAATAGGCGATCGTCCTGTGATGCCTGAAGGCAGGACAAACATACAGGGCATTGATCACACAGCCCTGGTGCCAGTGAGACAATAGGCGATCCTCCCGTGATGCCTGAAGGCAGGACAAACATACAGGGCATTGATCACACAGCCCTGGTGCCAGTGAGACAATAGGCGAACGTCCCGTGATGCCTGAAGGCAGGACAAACCTACAGGGCATTGATCACACAGCCCTGGTGCCAGTGAGACAATAGGCGAACGTCCTGTGATGCCTGAAGGCAGGACAAACCTACAGGGCATTGATCACACAGCCCTGGTGCCAGTGAGACAATAGGCAAACGTCCTGTGATGCCTGAAGGCAGGACAAACCTACAGGGCATTGATCACACAGCCCTGGTGCCAGTGAGACAATAGGCGAACGTCCTGTGATGCCTGAAGGCAGGACAAACCTACAGGGCATTGATCACACAGCCCTGGTGCCAGTGAGACAATAGGCGATCCTCCCGTGATGCCTGAAGGCAGGACAAACATACAGGGCATTGATCACACAGCCCTGGTGCCAGTGAGACAATAGGCGATCGTCCCCTGATGCCTGAAGGCAGGACAAACATACAGGGCATTGATCACACAGCCCTGGTGCCAGTGAGACAATAGGCGATCGTCCTCTGATGCCTGAAGGCAGGACAAACCTACAGGGCATTGATCACACAGCCCTGGTGCCAGTGAGACAATAGGCGATCGTCCTGTGATGCCTGAAGGCAGGACAAACCTACAGGGCATTGATCACACAGCCCTGGTGCCAGTGAGACAATAGGCGATCGTCCTGTGATGCCTGAAGGCAGGACAAACCTACAGGGCATTGATCACACAGCCCTGGTGCCAGTGAGACAATAGGCGATCGTCCTCTGATGCCTGAAGGCAGGACAAACCTACAGGGCATTGATCACACAGCCCTGGTGCCAGTGAGACAATAGGCGATCGTCCTCTGATGCCTGAAGGCAGGACAAACCTACAGGGCATTGATCACACAGCCCTGGTGCCAGTGAGACAATAGGCGATCGTCCTGTGATGCCTGAAGGCAGGACAAACCTACAGGGCATTGATCACACAGCCCTGGTGCCAGTGAGACAATAGGCGATCGTCCTGTGATGCCTGAAGGCAGGACAAACCTACAGGGCATTGATCACACAGCCCTGGTGCCAGTGAGACAATAGGCGATCGTCCTGTGATGCCTTAAGGCAGGACAAACCTACAGGGCATTGATCACACAGCCCTGGTGCCAGTGAGACAATAGGCGATCGTCCTGTGATGCCTGAAGGCAGGACAAACCTACAGGGCATTGATCACACAGCCCTGGTGCCAGTGAGACAATAGGCGATCGTCCTGTGATGCCTGAAGGCAGGACAAACCTAAAGGGCATTGATCACACAGCCCTGGTGCCAGTGAGACAATAGGCGATCGTCCTGTGATGCCTGAAGGCAGGACAAACCTACAGGGCATTGATCACACAGCCCTGGTGCCAGTGAGACAATAGGCGAACGTCCTGTGATGCCTGAAGGCAGGGCAAACCTACAGGGCATTGATCACACAGCCCTGGTGCCAGTGAGACAATAGGCGATCGTCCTGTGATGCCTGAAGGCAGGGCAAACCTACAGGGCATTGATCACACAGCCCTGGTGCCAGTGAGACAATAGGCGATCGTCCTGTGATGCCTGAAGGCAGGACAAACCTAAAGGGCATTGATCACACAGCCCTGGTGCCAGTGAGACAATAGGCGATCGTCCCGTGATGCCTGAAGGCAGGACAAACATACAGGGCATTGATCACACAGCCCTGGTGCCAGTGAGACAATAGGCGATCGTCCCGTGATGCCTGAAGGCAGGACAAACATACAGGGCATTGATCACACAGCCCTGGTGCCAGTGAGACAATAGGCGATCGTCCCGTGATGCCTGAAGGCAGGACAAACATACAGGGCATTGATCACACAGCCCTGGTGCCAGTGAGACAATAGGCGATCGTCCTGTGATGCCTGATGGCAGGACAAACCTACAGGGCATTGATCACACAGCCCTGGTGCCAGTGAGACAATAGGCGATCGTCCTGTGATGCCTGAAGGCAGGACAAACCTACAGGGCATTGATCACACAGCCCTGGTGCCAGTGAGACAATAGGCGATCGTCCTGTGATGCCTTAAGGCAGGACAAACATACAGGGCATTGATCACACAGCCCTGGTGCCAGTGAGACAATAGGCGATCGTCCTGTGATGCCTGAAGGCAGGACAAACCTACAGGGCATTGATCACACAGCCCTGGTGCCAGTGAGACAATAGGCGATCGTCCTGTGATGCCTGAAGGCAGGACAAACCTACAGGGCATTGATCACACAGCCCTGGTGCCAGTGAGACAATAGGCGATCGTCCTGTGATGCCTGAAGGCAGGACAAACCTAAAGGGCATTGATCACACAGCCCTGGTGCCAGTGAGACAATAGGCGATCGTCCTGTGATGCCTGAAGGCAGGACAAACCTACAGGGCATTGATCACACAGCCCTGGTGCCAGTGAGACAATAGGCGATCGTCCTGTGATGCCTGAAGGCAGGGCAAACCTACAGAGCATTGATCACACAGCCCTGGTGCCAGTGAGACAATAGGCGATCGTCCTGTGATGCCTGAAGGCAGGGCAAACCTACAGGGCATTGATCACACAGCCCTGGTGCCAGTGAGACAATAGGCGATCGTCCTGTGATGCCTGAAGGCAGGACAAACCTAAAGGGCATTGATCACACAGCCCTGGTGCCAGTGAGACAATAGGCGATCCTCCCGTGATGCCTGAAGGCAGGACAAACATACAGGGCATTCATCACACAGCCCTGGTGCCAGTGAGACAATAGGCGATCGTCCTGTGATGCCTGAAGGCAGGACAAACATACAGGGCATTGATCACACAGCCCTGGTGCCAGTGAGACAATAGGCGATCGTCCTCTGATGCCTGAAGGCAGGACAAACCTACAGGGCATTGATCACACAGCCCTGGTGCCAGTGAGACAATAGGCGATCGTCCTCTGATGCCTGAAGGCAGGACAAACCTACAGGGCATTGATCACACAGCCCTGGTGCCAGTGAGACAATAGGCGATCGCCCTGTGATGCCTGAAGGCAGGACAAACCTACAGGGCATTGATCACACAGCCCTGGTGCCAGTGAGACAATAGGCGATCGTCCTGTGATGCCTGAAGGCAGGACAAACATACAGGGCATTGATCACACAGCCCTGGTGCCAGTGAGACAATAGGCGATCGTCCTGTGATGCCTGAAGGCAGGACAAACCTACAGGGCATTGATCACACAGCCCTGGTGCCAGTGAGACAATAGGCGATCGTCCTGTGATGCCTGAAGGCAGGACAAACCTAAAGGGCATTGATCACACAGCCCTGGTGCCAGTGAGACAATAGGCGATCGTCCTGTGATGCCTGAAGGCAGGACAAACCTACAGGGCATTGATCACACAGCCCTGGTGCCAGTGAGACAATAGGCGAACGTCCTGTGATGCCTGAAGGCAGGGCAAACCTACAGGGCATTGATCACACAGCCCTGGTGCCAGTGAGACAATAGGCGATCGTCCTGTGATGCCTGAAGGCAGGGCAAACCTACAGGGCATTGATCACACAGCCCTGGTGCCAGTGAGACAATAGGCGATCGTCCTGTGATGCCTGAAGGCAGGACAAACCTAAAGGGCATTGATCACACAGCCCTGGTGCCAGTGAGACAATAGGCGATCCTCCCGTGATGCCTGAAGGCAGGACAAACATACAGGGCATTGATCACACAGCCCTGGTGCCAGTGAGACAATAGGCGAACGTCCTGTGATGCCTGAAGGCAGGACAAACATACAGGGCATTGATCACACAGCCCTGGTGCCAGTGAGACAATAGGCGAACGTCCTGTGATGCCTGAAGGCAGGACAAACCTACAGGGCATTGATCACACAGCCCTGGTGCCAGTGAGACAATAGGCGAACGTCCTGTGATGCCTGAAGGCAGGACAAACCTACAGGGCATTGATCACACAGCCCTGGTGCCAGTGAGACAATAGGCGATCGTCCTGTGATGCCTGAAGGCAGGACAAACCTACAGGGCATTGATCACACAGCCCTGGTGCCAGTGAGACAATAGGCGATCCTCCCGTGATGCCTGAAGGCAGGACAAACCTACAGGGCATTGATCACACAGCCCTGGTGCCAGTGAGACAATAGGCGAACGTCCTGTGATGCCTGAAGGCAGGACAAACCTACAGGGCATTGATCACACAGCCCTGGTGCCAGTGAGACAATAGGCGAACGTCCTGTGATGCCTGAAGGCAGGACAAACCTACAGGGCATTGATCACACAGCCCTGGTGCCAGTGAGACAATAGGCGAACGTCCTGTGATGCCTGAAGGCAGGACAAACCTACAGGGCATTGATCACACAGCCCTGGTGCCAGTGAGACAATAGGCGAACGTCCTGTGATGCCTGAAGGCAGGACAAACCTACAGGGCATTGATCACACAGCCCTGGTGCCAGTGAGACAATAGGCGATCCTCCCGTGATGCCTGAAGGCAGGACAAACATACAGGGCATTGATCACACAGCCCTGGTGCCAGTGAGACAATAGGCGATCGTCCCCTGATGCCTGAAGGCAGGACAAACATACAGGGCATTGATCACACAGCCCTGGTGCCAGTGAGACAATAGGCGATCGTCCTCTGATGCCTGAAGGCAGGACAAACATACAGGGCATTGATCACACAGCCCTGGTGCCAGTGAGACAATAGGCGATCGTCCTGTGATGCCTGAAGGCAGGACAAACCTACAGGGCATTGATCACACAGCCCTGGTGCCAGTGAGACAATAGGCGATCGTCCTGTGATGCCTGAAGGCAGGACAAACCTACAGGGCATTGATCACACAGCCCTGGTGCCAGTGAGACAATAGGCGATCGTCCTGTGATGCCTGAAGGCAGGACAAACCTACAGGGCATTGATCACACAGCCCTGGTGCCAGTGAGACAATAGGCGATCGTCCTGTGATGCCTGAAGGCAGGACAAACCTACAGGGCATTGATCACACAGCCCTGGTGCCAGTGAGACAATAGGCGATCGTCCTGTGATGCCTGAAGGCAGGACAAACCTACAGGGCATTGATCACACAGCCCTGGTGCCAGTGAGACAATAGGCGATCGTCCTGTGATGCCTGAAGGCAGGACAAACCTACAGGGCATTGATCACACAGCCCTGGTGCCAGTGAGACAATAGGCGAACGTCCTGTGATGCCTGAAGGCAGGGCAAACCTACAGGGCATTGATCACACAGCCCTGGTGCCAGTGAGACAATAGGCGATCGTCCTGTGATGCCTGAAGGCAGGGCAAACCTACAGGGCATTGATCACACAGCCCTGGTGCCAGTGAGACAATAGGCGATCGTCCTGTGATGCCTGAAGGCAGGACAAACCTAAAGGGCATTGATCACACAGCCCTGGTGCCAGTGAGACAATAGGCGATCCTCCCGTGATGCCTGAAGGCAGGACAAACATACAGGGCATTCATCACACAGCCCTGGTGCCAGTGAGACAATAGGCGATCGTCCCGTGATGCCTGAAGGCAGGACAAACATACAGGGCATTGATCACACAGCCCTGGTGCCAGTGAGACAATAGGCGATCGTCCTCTGATGCCTGAAGGCAGGACAAACCTACAGGGCATTGATCACACAGCCCTGGTGCCAGTGAGACAATAGGCGATCGCCCTGTGATGCCTGAAGGCAGGACAAACCTACAGGGCATTGATCACACAGCCCTGGTGCCAGTGAGACAATAGGCGATCGCCCTGTGATGCCTGAAGGCAGGACAAACCTACAGGGCATTGATCACACAGCCCTGGTGCCAGTGAGACAATAGGCGATCGTCCTGTGATGCCTTAAGGCAGGACAAACCTACAGGGCATTGATCACACAGCCCTGGTGCCAGTGAGACAATAGGCGATCGTCCTGTGATGCCTGAAGGCAGGACAAACCTACAGGGCATTGATCACACAGCCCTGGTGCCAGTGAGACAATAGGCGATCGTCCTGTGATGCCTGAAGGCAGGACAAACCTAAAGGGCATTGATCACACAGCCCTGGTGCCAGTGAGACAATAGGCGATCGTCCTGTGATGCCTGAAGGCAGGACAAACCTACAGGGCATTGATCACACAGCCCTGGTGCCAGTGAGACAATAGGCGAACGTCCTGTGATGCCTGAAGGCAGGGCAAACCTACAGGGCATTGATCACACAGCCCTGGTGCCAGTGAGACAATAGGCGATCGTCCTGTGATGCCTGAAGGCAGGGCAAACCTACAGGGCATTGATCACACAGCCCTGGTGCCAGTGAGACAATAGGCGATCGTCCTGTGATGCCTGAAGGCAGGACAAACCTAAAGGGCATTGATCACACAGCCCTGGTGCCAGTGAGACAATAGGCGATCCTCCCGTGATGCCTGAAGGCAGGACAAACATACAGGGCATTGATCACACAGCCCTGGTGCCAGTGAGACAATAGGCGAACGTCCCGTGATGCCTGAAGGCAGGACAAACATACAGGGCATTGATCACACAGCCCTGGTGCCAGTGAGACAATAGGCGAACGTCCCGTGATGCCTGAAGGCAGGACAAACCTACAGGGCATTGATCACACAGCCCTGGTGCCAGTGAGACAATAGGCGAACGTCCTGTGATGCCTGAAGGCAGGACAAACCTACAGGGCATTGATCACACAGCCCTGGTGCCAGTGAGACAATAGGCGATCGTCCTGTGATGCCTGAAGGCAGGACAAACATACAGGGCATTGATCACACAGCCCTGGTGCCAGTGAGACAATAGGCGATCCTCCCGTGATGCCTGAAGGCAGGACAAACATACAGGGCATTGATCACACAGCCCTGGTGCCAGTGAGACAATAGGCGAACGTCCCGTGATGCCTGAAGGCAGGACAAACCTACAGGGCATTGATCACACAGCCCTGGTGCCAGTGAGACAATAGGCGAACGTCCTGTGATGCCTGAAGGCAGGACAAACCTACAGGGCATTGATCACACAGCCCTGGTGCCAGTGAGACAATAGGCGAACGTCCTGTGATGCCTGAAGGCAGGACAAACCTACAGGGCATTGATCACACAGCCCTGGTGCCAGTGAGACAATAGGCGAACGTCCTGTGATGCCTGAAGGCAGGACAAACCTACAGGGCATTGATCACACAGCCCTGGTGCCAGTGAGACAATAGGCGATCCTCCCGTGATGCCTGAAGGCAGGACAAACCTACAGGGCATTGATCACACAGCCCTGGTGCCAGTGAGACAATAGGCGATCGTCCCCTGATGCCTGAAGGCAGGACAAACATACAGGGCATTGATCACACAGCCCTGGTGCCAGTGAGACAATAGGCGATCGTCCCCTGATGCCTGAAGGCAGGACAAACATACAGGGCATTGATCACACAGCCCTGGTGCCAGTGAGACAATAGGCGATCGTCCTGTGATGCCTGAAGGCAGGACAAACCTACAGGGCATTGATCACACAGCCCTGGTGCCAGTGAGACAATAGGCGATCGTCCTGTGATGCCTGAAGGCAGGACAAACCTACAGGGCATTGATCACACAGCCCTGGTGCCAGTGAGACAATAGGCGATCGTCCTGTGATGCCTGAAGGCAGGACAAACCTACAGGGCATTGATCACACAGCCCTGGTGCCAGTGAGACAATAGGCGATCGTCCTGTGATGCCTGAAGGCAGGACAAACCTACAGGGCATTGATCACACAGCCCTGGTGCCAGTGAGACAATAGGCGATCGTCCTGTGATGCCTGAAGGCAGGACAAACATACAGGGCATTGATCACACAGCCCTGGTGCCAGTGAGACAATAGGCGATCGTCCTCTGATGCCTGAAGGCAGGACAAACCTACAGGGCATTGATCACACAGCCCTGGTGCCAGTGAGACAATAGGCGATCGCCCTGTGATGCCTGAAGGCAGGACAAACCTACAGGGCATTGATCACACAGCCCTGGTGCCAGTGAGACAATAGGCGATCGTCCTGTGATGCCTGAAGGCAGGACAAACCTACAGGGCATTGATCACACAGCCCTGGTGCCAGTGAGACAATAGGCGATCGTCCTGTGATGCCTTAAGGCAGGACAAACATACAGGGCATTGATCACACAGCCCTGGTGCCAGTGAGACAATAGGCGATCGTCCTGTGATGCCTGAAGGCAGGACAAACCTACAGGGCATTGATCACACAGCCCTGGTGCCAGTGAGACAATAGGCGATCGTCCTGTGATGCCTGAAGGCAGGACAAACCTAAAGGGCATTGATCACACAGCCCTGGTGCCAGTGAGACAATAGGCGATCGTCCTGTGATGCCTGAAGGCAGGACAAACCTACAGGGCATTGATCACACAGCCCTGGTGCCAGTGAGACAATAGGCGAACGTCCTGTGATGCCTGAAGGCAGGGCAAACCTACAGGGCATTGATCACACAGCCCTGGTGCCAGTGAGACAATAGGCGATCGTCCTGTGATGCCTGAAGGCAGGGCAAACCTACAGGGCATTGATCACACAGCCCTGGTGCCAGTGAGACAATAGGCGATCGTCCTGTGATGCCTGAAGGCAGGACAAACCTAAAGGGCATTGATCACACAGCCCTGGTGCCAGTGAGACAATAGGCGATCCTCCCGTGATGCCTGAAGGCAGGACAAACATACAGGGCATTGATCACACAGCCCTGGTGCCAGTGAGACAATAGGCGAACGTCCTGTGATGCCTGAAGGCAGGACAAACATACAGGGCATTGATCACACAGCCCTGGTGCCAGTGAGACAATAGGCGATCGTCCTGTGATGCCTGAAGGCAGGACAAACATACAGGGCATTGATCACACAGCCCTGGTGCCAGTGAGACAATAGGCGAACGTCCTGTGATGCCTGAAGGCAGGACAAACCTACAGGGCATTGATCACACAGCCCTGGTGCCAGTGAGACAATAGGCGATCGTCCTGTGATGCCTGAAGGCAGGACAAACATACAGGGCATTGATCACACAGCCCTGGTGCCAGTGAGACAATAGGCGAACGTCCTGTGATGCCTGAAGGCAGGACAAACATACAGGGCATTGATCACACAGCCCTGGTGCCAGTGAGACAATAGGCGATCGTCCTGTGATGCCTGAAGGCAGGACAAACATACAGGGCATTGATCACACAGTGCAAGGAACTTGTTTACCAAGGTAAAAGAAGAACCGTGCGCTTTATATGAGGTGTTCTCCAAATTAATATATGTGAGCTGCTGCCAGAAAGTGGCTATAGTATACCACTAAAACAGAACATGCACAAACAAGAAGATTGGCAGCGCTGAATAATACAATGTGTAACGGGATTGTCTTAATCTATTACATTTATTTAATACATGAGAACATATTAAAAATAGCATAAAATGTGAAAATTAATATAAAAATCAATACATTTGAAATAAAAGTTTATATTGCCCCTCACTGGCAGTTTTTAGTTGAGTTGAAAACTTTTAAGTCTCTTAAGAGTTTTCCTTTAGGCAACAAGTTATGGCATATATCTCACCACTTGGGCGCTTTTTGGAGTCTTCCGGGCTTGGGTCCGTTGTCCTCACTATGTATGCGGTAAGGTGCTGTTTAAGAAACCTTTTGGATATCTGCGTCGCTGGAGGAATATCCTGGCAAGCTGACAAGTGACAGTTTAAACTGCTGTCCCTCAGCAAACCAACTTATCATCTTCAACCTGAATCCGATGGCAAACGGCTGAAACAACATCCAACACCATCAAAGGACTGCACTCCATTGGGAAAGCTCCTCAAGGCCCTTGATATTCCTCCAGCGGCACAGATATCCAAAAGGTTTCTTAAACAGCACCTTACCGCATACATAGTGAGGACAACGGACCCAAGCCCGGAAGACTCCCAAAAGCATCCAAGTGGTGAGATATATGCCATAACTTGTTGCCCAAAGGAAAACTCTTAAGAGACTTAAACGTTTTCAACTCAACTATCAACTAAAAACTGCCAGTGAGGGGCAATATAAACTTTTATTTCAAATGTATTGATTTTTATATTAATTTTCTTATTTTATGTTATTTTTAATATGTTCTCATGTATTAAATAAATGTAATAGATTAAGACAATCCCGTTACACATTGTATTATTCAGCGCTGCCAATCTTCTTGTTTGTGCATTGATCACACAGCCCTGGTGCCAGTGGGACAATAGGTGATCGTCCTGTGATGCCTGAAGTCAGGACAAACAGACTCCTCCCTCTTCTGCAGTATGTATTGGTGTGTAGTTTGTATGTTGCATTCCTGTAGGTATTTCGGTGTCTTCCTATGGTGCTCATGGGTAGTGCCATTGGTTTCTAAGTACATAGGTAGGGGGCTTTGGCGTTGATATTAGATTGTGAGCTCCCGTGTCTGCACAGCACTGCAGAATATGTTTCTGGTAGCTTTCTCAGCGGGTGGCGCTCCCTAGGGGCAGACCGGGGGCAGGTTGTGCCTGGGGGGGATCATGGGACCCAGCCATGGTCTGTAACTGAGGGAAGGGGAGAGACTTACAGTACTGTACAGTAAGTGGTACATTTACTAAAGCTTCTAGAAATGAAAAAGAGGTGATGTTGCCCATAGCAACCAATCCAATGCAATCATTTTCTAGGATGTTTTTTTTTAAGCTTTTGTAACTTTAACACAAAGTCTACTGGGGTAAATGTACTAAGATGGGAGTTCTACTGAAGATGTGATGTTGCTATGGGCAACCAATCAGATTCTACTTACATTCTAGAAGATAATCAATAGAATCTGTTTGGTTGCCCATAGCAACAGCCCATCTTAGTAAACTCCTGTGTGTCTCAGAATGTACATCTCATTATTACATTATGTCATCATCATACCCTCCAACATGACCCATTCCATTAGCTACAAAATGCTCTGTTCCTGGACTTCCTGCCAGTGGCAGTTACAGAGGTTGGACTCCAGCACAGTCCAATATTCAAATAGGGGGGTCACATCAACTCCCAGTGAGCCCAGGGCAGTGATGTTTGGGGTGGCAGTGGGTATGGCTCCCCTATAAGAATATTGGACTGTGCTGGAGTCCCACCCCTGTAACTGCCACTGGCAGGAAGTCCAGGAACAGAGCACCTTGTACCTAATGGAATGGGTCATGTTGGAGAGTATGTATTATATCAGGACAGAACTCTGATTAGAACACATGATTTTTTCTGATGGAACTGTTATCATTATTGTTGGTTGCCTATGGTAACCGTGGTCCTATCCCACGTACATCAGGTAGACATTGGCTAATATATTTAAAACAATAGAGGATATATGGGAAAGGGGCTTGGACTGCACACCCCAACTACATGTAATGAGAGGGGCTACCTTGCAGAGACTTGTGGTCCCACACACACAGAAATAATGCTGGTGCACTGATCAATCATTACTAATTAGAATCAGAATAAATTTGGCGATACATTGTGCCATTGTATAGTGTTGGGGGGGTTGTGCATGATTACCAGCTTTCCCACCACGTCCCATAACGCATAGTTGCCTACCCTCATGCATTTAGCGGGAGACTCCCGGTTTTTACCCACCCTTTATTTCCCACCCTCCCGTATTTTGACAGTTCATCGCCGATAATCCGGACTGTGCATGTGCGAATCCGGAAATTCCAGGAGGCGGAGCCAATACAAAACTCGTCAAATTGGTAAAACCATGATGCCGGTCATTGCAGGGATATTGGTAGCTTTGGGCTGTTCTGCTAAAAAGGTAGAGAGGGTGATGTGAGCAAAAGCTCTGGCATCTGGGTGTTCTCAGTGGCAGCTGGCTTCCGGTCTGCGCACTCACACTGCACTTTAGTCAGAGTCAGCAGGGCAGCCCCGGACTTCAAAAGTGCTCTCCCGCTCTGCTGCTAGTCCGCTGCTGCTGCACCACCTGTCACAGTGACAGGCAGCAGCGTCAAGGAGTTTTTGCTGCCAGCTGATCCCCAGTGCTGCTGCTGTACAGAGGAAGTTCTCCTGCTTCAGCAGCCTTCTGTTATCAGGCCCCGCCCCCTCCTGCATGTAATGGGTAAGTCTGTGAAATATTACTTTTTTATGTGGGTATTTTGTACATAAGCAACACTTCTCCTGCGGGCATTGAGGGCCAATTCAGAACTGCGCACACACAGGTCCAAATTCGGCCCCTAGATGGTGGGTGTACTCTTTATTCAGCCCATTGTGTACCTAAGCAGCACTACTCCTGTGGGCATTGTGTGCGTAAGGTGCGCTACTCCTGCGGTCTTTCTGTGCGTAAGTGGTGATACTCCTGTGGCATTGTGTGCACAAGTGGTGCTACTCCTGCAGGAATTGTGTGCTTTTGAGCTTTGTGTGGGTTTAAATGGTGCTACTACTGCAGCCTTTGTGTGTGTGTGTAAGTGGCACTACTACAGTGAGCCAGTGAGTTTTGCTTTTTTCCCCCCAAAGTGCCGGGACACGGAGCATAGCTCCGCCCCCGACAACCGCGAAGCCCCACCCATGTGTTTTGATTGGCCCACAGGCCAATCACTCACACATAATAGATGACCATCGATATGTAAAACTATTGATGGTCACCCATTGCATAGTTTTACACTACCGATGGCCATGTGCACATTTCCCATCGATGGCAACTATCGATGGAAAAGGCACCGATGGCGATCCCTAGCTGTAATCTCCCTGAAACTACTTTTCAAGAGTAGGCAAGTATGCCATAACGTCATATAGGGTAGCGGAGGATCCCAGCGGCTGAAGCGCTGGGAGGGTTCTCCGTATGAAGTTGCAGCATGGCCAAAACCAGTGGTGTATTGTGATATGAGGAAGATACGGCAGCACATAATAAGCGCTTGGTCTAATACCATTCAGGGGGCTGTTACACAGAGCAATTGTTGAAGCAATGTGTTCCGAGTGTCTGAGACACAACACCATATTTACCGCCGACACAATGACTCAGTTGACATTCTCTTGTTGACTTGAAAAAAATGTCAAACTACTGTATATACCAAACCTGCTCCCAAATGTCTTATTCATCTTCTTAATCTCTATTGGTACACGTCCTGTTATCTTCACCTTCTACAATATTTTTGGTCTTTTCCACAACAGACCCTGGCCCCCCCCACACCCCCACCCAACCCCCACCATTGTGTTCCAATCCGCTTCCTCGTTAATTTGACATATGCGTCACTAGGCCTCGCCCCCAACCCTTTGCATTTCATCCTGAGTTTTAGAACTTTGCAAGACTGACAGAGCATGAAAGTATCATGGAAAGAGAATACAAATAATGGCACCTCTCCTCATGGCAGACGTAAGCTGCCCACACATGGTAAGATTTTTTTTTTTAAACAATATGGCCTTATCGACCAATGGGAACGACCAATCGTGTAAAAACTTTCCTTGTGTAGGCGTGATGACCGATGTGGTAATGATGTGTGAATGATCCATCTAACCCTCTGATCATCTACTCCAGTGTTCTGTGTGTGTACATCATATTGGGCCTGATTCTGCTTCAATCTGTCCTCAGCGTATTCCCACCAGAGGCCGATGATGCTGCTCTGCGTATTTGCGCATGTGCAGGGCCGCTGTACTCATAGGAGCATGTACCCGTGGAGAAATGTTTCAGGAGGAGTGTATTAATAAAGTACACTCAAAAAGTAACTATGTGCCAGTTCACGCACTGAAAGGTGCTTGTGTATAGTGATAATAGGCACACACCGCCACCTTGTGGCCAACTAAAGCAAGAGTTCACCCTCCTCCTCGCTGTACATACGCCCCCTCCTCGCTGTATATACTCCTCGCTGTACATACTCCTCATCCTTGCTCTATATACTCCTTGCTGTACATACTCCTCCTCCTTGCTCTATATACTCCTCGCTGTACATAATCCCCCTCCTCGCTGTATATACTCCTCGCTGTACATACTCCTCCTCCTTGCTCTATATACTCCTCGCCAGAGCCGGCCTTAGGCATAGGCAAACTAGGCAATTGCCTAGGGCATTTGGAATGCCAAGGGGCATCAGCAGCTTCTGCTGATTAAAATGATATGCAGCACATCTATATTCTGTGTGTGAGTGAGGCTGTATCTGCATATGAAATAGTGTATTCATGGAAATCACTAACATATGCAGGTAAAGACAGAGTCGCACACAGAATATATTCATGCCACATATCATTTTAATCATCGGAAGCTCCTTGTGTGTGCTCGTCATAACAATGCAAATAAGATGAATTTTCAGCAAAAAAATGCACCCAACGTTAGCAGAACTGGCCAGGAGCTGCATAGCCTATTGAGTCAAGATGTATGAGGAAACATCTGTATCCAAGCAGAGGCAGAGGTCACAGTGTTATTGGCTGTGCGAGTGCAGTCTGCAGGTGGGTTGGTTGTGCAATAGTGTGCAACATATGTATGTGTAACAGGCATTATGTGTGTCATGTGTATAAGGGCATTAATAATGTGCAACATATGTGTAAGGGGCATTATGTGTCATGTGTATGAAGTTGGCATAATGTGTAAGGGGCATTATGGTTTTAAGGGCATTAATAATGTGTGTCATGTGTAAGGGGCATTACTGTGTGGTATTATCAGGGGTGCCAAGAGAAAGGGGTAGGGGGTACAAATTACCCAGGCCAAAGTCTGATGGAAATGCCCTGTGGGGGCCCCGGGCCCCCTCCCCTTAAGTGACAGCAGCAACTGCAGCTCTTCTCCTCTGCCCAGCACACACTGCTTTGTGCTGAGTTTCAGTGTGGCAATGGAGGTGCTTAAAATACAATATTTTCTCAGTATTTTTTTCTAAGGGTATAATGTAAATAATGTGAGGAGTAATGTACATGAGGTAAAGTGGTACTACTGTGTGATGGAACGTGAATAAGGGACACCATCACATGATATAATGTGATTAAAGTTGCACTACTATGTGGCATAATTTGAATTTGGGGTACTATTGTGTGGCCATGCCCCTTCCCACCAAGAACACACCCCTGTTTGGGCTGCGCACCGAATGTGTGCACTGTTTCTATTTAAAATATTGCGGGTAGGAGCACCAAAATGATGACTGCTGTGATGAGGGTTGGTGGTGCTGGGAAAGGGGAGCAGGGTCAGAGGCGGAACTAGTGGCGGTGCTAGGGGGCACCAGCCAAAATCTTGCCTAGGGCGTCATTTAGGCTAGGGCCGGCTCTGCTCCTCGCTGTACATACTCCTCCTCCTTGCTCTTTATACTCCTCGCTGTACATACTCCTTGCTGTCCTCCTCCTTGCTGTATATATATTTTGGAGTGTTCTGTTTAATACTTTTGTAATTTTGGTTGAATATTCACTAAGTGAATCAGGCTTTCTGATTCCCTTACCTCCTTCAAGCGCTCCCTCAAAACCCACTTCTTCCGACTAGCCTATCCCTCCTCCTAACCTCTTTCACTCCTCCTATCCTGCCTACCCTACCCCTCCGTCCGTTCCTACTTATCCTATTGTTTTTCATTTGTCCAGCCACCTCCTTTAAGTCTGTTAACTCTTACGAGCAGGGCCCTCCTTCCTCACGTACTCACCCTACCTCTTTACCTCACCTGTGCTCCTGTCCTGTTCTTCCCTTCCTCTACTTCATCTTCAGTCTCCTCGACAATTTCGACACCTACTCCAGAACTGATGGTGATTTTAGTTCTACCAGCTATACCCCTATTTATGCTGTATTTTATCTACACACCCTGTACGTTACCTTGTCGTTTGTTTTTTGTTTGCTATGTACGGCGCTGCGGACACTTTGTGGCGCCTTATAAAAAAACTAACTACTACTAAGTGAGGGTTAGTGCCTGTTGTGCACTACGCTACATACAGTACAATAAACCACTGAATTTGACACACAAATGATGGTACAAGAGAAGTATCTGATTTTCAAACATCCTTTTAATACAATGTTAATGAGTGAAACCATTAATATAGTTAATACAAAACACAGGCTAGAAAAATAGTCCTATCTTACGATAATCTCTCCCTCAATAGTAAATCCCTATGTTCTGGCAGGTAGTGTCACGTTCCTTCTTCTACTAGAACTGAACGAACTGATGTTCCAGCAGAATCCACTCACCTGAGTGATACCTTAGGATGCACCTAAGCGGAAGGAAGTAATGCATGCGTTTAACCCATCCAGTGCTGCCCAGTGGATCACAGAGCAGGCCCATTCGGTATATGGGTACGGTAACCAGTGATATAACTACAAGTCCCAGTATGCCCTGCCAGCTGGAGTCTACCTGATGCTGCTAATCTCTAGTGGATTGGCTGCACTCATCAATAGTGTTGCCACCACCACTATGTGTACATAATAGGGGGAGTATTTATCAAAGCACCAATCAATGAGCCCCTGACATTTTTCAAAAACAGCCTGTTACATGGCAGTTAGGAGCAGATTGGTTGGTACTTTATCTCTTTACCACTTTTACTCTCTCAATACTTCGATAAATATTACGGACCCTAACTGTTACTTGTGCTTTTGATGTTCGGTGCTGTGCCATAACCCCAGGCCTAGAACAGCAATAAGGTTTCCTATAAAGTGCAACGCTGATCTCTTATTTTAGTGGAACACTTACTCACTGACCCACCCAGGGGCTACCCCTCGTATTATCGCGCGGTTTGTCAATGCTGCAGATGATGGGAACAATGAATCTGGGTCTGATTCAGAGTCGCACGCTATGCTGATGTTTTCCTGCGCATGCGTCAGTCGCACTGCGCACGATTCCCGATTGTGTACGTACAGTGTCGCAGGTCACACGGTAACAGAAACGTGCCAGGTGTTCCCGGATGGAGACAGGGGGAGGGGCTAAACAGATGTTGCGTGTTATGGGAGTGTCGCTGTAACGCCATACTACGGCGGAGATTCTGCATTTACTGTGCCATAGGGCTAGTGCAAATTTCCATGGAGTGATATTTCAGCATCTACGGACAGCGGGCACCTCAGTCTGTGCACATTGGGATGCATGGATGTGCGCCAGGGGAGGGCACTGTAGCATAAAGGTGCGAACGCAGCAGAAACACAGGCAAGCAGAATCCGGCCCTAAAAGGGGCAACAGCAAATAGGATAAGCCAGCCGTGACATACCCTGCGATGATAAACCCATGCCCAGGTATAATATGTTACACCCAGTGAGCAGGAAACCAGTTAAAAGGGGGTGTGGTCTTGCAGTAAAAGGGTGTGGCTTCATAGGGTGTCGGATAGCTGACAGACAGTCGGGATTCTAACGGTCATTACACTGACGTCGGAATCCCGACTGCTAAAACCCCGACACTCGGGATCCCGATGGCCACCGGCTATTCTCCCTCGTGGGGGTTCACAACCCCCATAGAGGTAGAATGGAATAGGTGGCGAGCCTGCATGGGGCTTTGTTGCGCTCCCACCGCTGTCTGAGTCCAGGCAGTCGGGATCCTGGCGTCGGGCTAATGACTGTCAGGATCCCGACTTTCGGAACCAAATACCACAACCGGCTTCTTCGCCCAACTGCCGTTTTCATTGTTTCGGGGGTCTGAGACATGTGGGCTGCCCCCAGACACTGCTGTGGCTGAAGTACAGGCTCCTACACTATGACAGAAGCCCGGTGCAGCATCAGGCTCCTGTTACTGTGCGGGAGCCATCATTTTGGCATTACCCCTTACTGACGCCACTGTATGTGAGATCTGGGACAGGAAATGTTTGGAGCTGTATTCACCGACATTCCCTCTGTACTAATATTTGTATTCAGGTTTTAGGGCCGCAAGTTTAAGACAATATTGGTTTTGTCTTATGGTGGCGCGTCAGATAGCCACGGTGGTGGCAACCACTATTCAGGCGCATCCAGCCTTTGCCAGACACTGGGGGCCTGACTCAGATTTGTACGCATGCGTCTACGCCGCTGCGATGTTACAGCCTACAGACTGACAACTGATGCCGCCACCAGAAATGAATAGAGGAGCCCAGTGAAGCGACCACAAGGTCCTCCGCCTGTGCACACATACACAGCACCGACGCGGTAACAAGGAACATCCACTCCCTGAATTAATCTATGGTCACGCAGACCTACATACATGATCGCAGCTGAAGGCAGATACATGCCAAGGACACGTCTGTGACACGCCTTCATGCTTCCCACCACTCCCCATTACCTCCCCCAAATAGTCCCTTTTTGTCAATCACTCTGCGAGTGTCCCTGCAAATGTCCCTTGGCACGTGTGCAGTGCGATCTGTGCGCAGTCTGACGATAATCGGTCAATTACGCAAACACCGGCATTTCATACAAATTCTGAATCAGGCCCCAGCAGCGTGTGATTTCCCTGTAGCTTCAGCGATGTGCCTCATGCTTCACTGACGTACCTCACGCCTCAGCGATGTTACCACCAAATCGCTACCTGTACTGTTATAATGTAACAGATAAACCTTAAATCATATTTTCATTGGAGTATTTGACTGAAAACTATTTAAAGGAAGCATCGTGGGTCCCATTATAGAAAATACATAGTAATCCGATCATTGTTTTAGTTCCGGTGTGACGCACAAATCTCTGTCAAATCTAGGCAGTATCTTTGCTTGCCATATAAGTCATCATTTATTCCCTGTATCCTGAATACTATCCCTGCTTTTCCGGCTGTGTCCTCTATCCGAGGCTGATCCCTTGGTTACCGCCTGTAACTGCTGCGTGCGTTACATCAGAGACATCGTACATGACCGGTCGCGCTCCGCCTGCACTGATGGAAACCTTGGTGCCCTTATCCTAGGGGTAAAATGTCTTTTCTTGATGTATATTTCATCTCCTGGGGTTTATAAACCTCTGGTTGAGCACCCCGGGTAACGTATACAGCGACAGTGCCAAGAATATCAGCACCACGCAGGCCAGCAGCAGGCCAGAGATGTGCCACTTATAATGCCTCCAAAGCAGCACGCATGCGATACGCAAGGGGTTCAGCAGCCACGTCAGACTCGTATTCGGGCGACTGGGTTCATTGTTTTATTGTAACAAACAAAACAAAAAAAACAACAACGTCAAAACACAAAAAAAGACAGACGAAAAGAGAGAGAAAACAAAAAAACAGAAAACAAATTATAATCCACGCCATAAAATGTATAAATAAAATTCTTTACAAAGTACACAAATGAAATTAGTGCAAAGAGGCGATTCCATGAGAAAAGGAGAAAAACAACAATAATGAAATGTAATATCAATGAGGTGATGACAAAAGAAAAAAATAAACAAACGCCACTAGTGATGTAATGATGAAGTCACACATCAAACGCAAACTGTGATGGATGGACTTGTAGTCACCATGCTGTACTCACTGACTCATTGTGCTTTGATCTCTGCTGAGTGTGTTATTTAGGGTTAGTTTTATTGAGTATCGGAACTCTCGTTCCGATACTCGTTTACCATGTGCCTTTAAATCTCTTTGGAAGAATGATATAACAAACCCTCATAGTACCCCTAAGACGTTAAAAAATATATATTTAGGGCAGTGGTTCCAAACTGGATGCTATAGGGATGCTATGTCCTGGTGGTCCGAGACTGAAGCAGATTCGTTTTGGTCAATGTGGTTGGCAAACTGGTCCACCACTATAGGGCTGATGCTACGGATGAGAGGGAAGCGCATAATCTATTAATTGTTGCTGGATGTCTCAATAAGGAACCTTTGTCCTAGAGGTGCGAGCGGATAGTCTATATTACTGTGATTGAAGACAGTTTGGGAACCACTGATTTAGGGGGAGATGTAAAAAACCTACTAAAATGAGAAAAGTGGATATCTCAATCCGCTTCTAGCTATCATTTCCCTAGAATCGGATTGGTTGCTTTGAGGAACATCCCCACCTGTCCTCCTTAGAAGGTTGGCTAGATCCCCCCCCCTTAGAGAATACAAAGAGGTCTTCAAACATCTACACTTAATTTCCCTGATTTTTCGGTCAATACCCTGGACTGGAGATTTGGATGGACTTTCGTCCGGCAGTGAAAGTTGTTGGTGACACCTTAGTCGTCCTAGCCGCCTACACCCACCAATGGGCGAGTTGGACATGTTTACGATATACAATGGGCAAATCATTGCGTGATAATTCCTACAGAGCATCCATGTTATTAGCTAGGACAGAGGAGGCAGGTTGCAGCCAAGGGGGATGCCTCTATGCTCAGTCCGTGCTCCCTACCGAGCCCCGCATTCTCCCTCTGCGTCACCTCACAGTGAAAACTGTAAAATAATTCACACAAAATTGGAAGCCATCACAAAACTATACAGTCTATGATGGAAAGGACAGACACGGTGTTCCAGGATGGGCACGACGGAGTCTATTTCCCAGGTCACCACCTCATGCGCCCAGCAGCTTCTTGACCATGTAACCCGGCATGCTGTAGAGGAAGAGGGCCACCATGGCCAGCAGCAGCAGTGCCAGGACAATCTTAATGATGAGCCACTTGTAGCGATTACAGATGAGATACTTGATGGACTTAAGCGGGTTGAGGAACCAGATGAAAGACGTGTCGGGCCGACTGTCCGAGGCAGCAATGTGAGCAGCGGGTGGGACAGGCGTGGGCAACGGAGCAGGGGAAACAAAAAACAACAGATGCAGTTTGTTAGTCGGGGCCTGTTACAGGCGGTTAGCTGGCGGAAATGGAAGATTAGTGTTGTTAGTAGTAATACATTAGTAAGTGCATGGGGCGGCTGGCGAAGGGAACAGGAAGGCAGTTGCCCCACGGGTCACACCTATCTTTCCATAATTTGGGGGAGATGTATTAAAGCTTCAAAAGAGTTGAGGTAACAACAACTCACCTCCTAATTGTCATTTTTCAATGACAAATAGGAGCTGATTGGCTGGTACTTTATCTCATTCCACTACAGTATATCTCTCTTCAAGCTTTGGTAGATCTCAACACTTGGAATAAAACATACGTGAACTGAATCCCAACCCCGCTGTACTACGCTTCCGCTACATACTTATATCCAGACTGTACATTATAAGGATATTACCAGTCACGTGGACCGGTGACAACAGTAAGACAAGGAACCGGAAAACAACTCTACGTCATCTTCCTTAGCAGGTTGATACCTCTCTCTTCATATGAAGCATGGTCGGTATTTATCTATGGGGGATGGGGGGGTGTAGCCTATAACGTAGGGTCATGTTGGGCGCTGGAATAAGAGGTCGGTGTGGCGGTCACCGACCTGGTAGTTGAGGCGACCTTATTGTGGGCTACACCAGCATGTCAGCCTATCGCTCATTGGAACTAAGAACATCTGAGACGTGAGGAATACGGTGCCTCGTGTCTCAGTGATGCCAATAGTTATTAGTGAATTAAATGAATATTGGTTCAGCACAAAAAAAAATGTCTGCCTTCAGAGTTTCTAGGCAGCTGGTTCACCCTGATGGTGAAGAGAAATGACCAGCTAACTACGTAACTGATGCCATGATGTGTGTGTGTGTGTGTGTGTGTGGGGGGGGGGGGGGGCAGTGAGGAGTTTCCCATTAAGTCAGAGGCGGAGGAGGAATCACATAAATAAATGTTAGTTAGTGCTGTACTAACTGTAAGTAAAGCAGGACAGCCGGACCGGACACTCATACAACCTATTCCCAAACCCATTGGGGCTCATTAGTGTAAGATGTAGGTTCTGGGTGCTGCCCCCCCCCCCCAATATTTCAAATGACAGGCGCCAATAGGATGCTTTAGCCAACTTCACCACTTTATCTCTCTCCAAGACTTGATGCACCTCTCCCTCTGGGGTGATGAAAGATGCTGCTGAGTAGTACCCAAGGCGTTAGAACGAGCCTCCTGTGCATTATACAGAAGGAGCGAGGCATTGGCAGATTCCCTGCGACTTATTTTTGTACAACGACCCAGCACACAATCCTATGGAAATGTCCCAGCTAATTAGGATCACTTAAATTATCTTCTGTACCAGAGGTTCCCAGCCTTGGTCCTCAAGCCACTCCGGCAGTCCAGGTTTACACAATATCCATGTTTGAGCACAGGTTTTCAGGACAGCCATACTTGAGAACCTCATGTGAGGAGCTAAAGTCTGGCTTTACCTAAAACCTGGACTGTGGCTTCAGGACCATGGTTAGGAACCCTGCTCTACACTACCAACAATAACTGTTGGGTTCTAAATTGCTCTGACCTACGGCTCTGAGAGGAGGGAGATGTATAGCAATGGTCGGAACCTCATTAGGAGAACGTTAGTGAGATAAAGCAAGGACAGTACCAGATAGGCCCCTCATGCTCCCAGGAGCTTCTTCACCAGATATCCAGGCATGGAGTAAAGGAATAGGCCCAGCATGAGGAGGAAGAGGATGAGGATGAGTATTTTCAGAATCAACCAGCGGTACGTATGCCAGATGAAGTAGCGAATAGACTTCAGGGGGTTGAGAAACCAAAGGAAGCTGGTGTCTGGCCGGCTGGAGCAGAGGTGATGGAGAGGAGGAAATCAGGACAGGAGACAGCAAGAAAACAGAATGTCGGAAAATAATGAGACAATCAGCCAAAGATACATGAGACAGCGACAGTGCGTCAGTACGCTGGAGCTTTGTGTCATGCATGTATAGGGGAACCTGTAGGCTACATTTACTATCCTGGACCTCGCTGATCATGTCTCAGTGTGTGATTTATCCCTGGGAGTAGAAGTATATGTTGGATACACTGTGTCCCTTCGGGGGTGGGGATAGACAAGGGAAGGAGCACCCATAAAACTCAATAATTATCCACAATAAGGGGTCCAAAACATTAATCACATTGTCTATAGCATCTACAACAATGACAACTGGCAAAGTCGCCCACCCATCAGACCACAAGAGTTTGGCATTGAGCTAATGGTAGGACCTCTGAGTGGAACGCTCTGAGCCTCTTAGCTAAAGTGCTACAGATCTAGACTAAAAGACAGACCCCCATTAGTCATTACATACTCGCTAGCTCACAAGTATATGGTGGAACCACTTCCAGTCTTATCAAGGACAACTTCATCCAGGGGCCATTTTACTTTTCTCTATACTTTGAGTCTGTTACTGTATAATAAAGGAGTGGTGCATTTAATTGGCGTAATCGGCAGTTTCCCCTGCCTTCCCTGAGGATGTTATTGGGAGGGTGATGAGTATTTTGGACCTTCACAGAGCAAGAGATGGGACTTGTGTGGAACACGTGCCTTCATGGCAGCCCAGCTTTCACATGTCTCCAGGGTCTGGTGGCTGTTGGCAGCTCCGTTATCTATCCCGTTCTTCCACTAGAGAACGTCAGAATGACCAGGTCTCCTCCTTCCAACCAAACCCAAAGTATTCCGACATCTTCTCTTTAATTGATGAATATTACAGCAGACGGTGTAACTGTTCTATGACCATTTATATCGGCCATTGTGCTCGCTATCTTATACCGACCATTTATATCGGCCATTGTGCTCGCTATCTTATACCGACCATTTATATCGGCCATTGTGCTCGCTATCTTATACCGACCATTTATATCGGCCATTGTGCTCGCTATCTTATACCGACCATTTACACCGGCCATTGTGCTCGCTATCTTATACCGGCCATTGTGCTAGCTATCTGCCAGTTGGTGACCAGCCTTTGGCTGTATATTATAACTACATGGGACTCGTTCCCCCCATTATTGTTCTCTGGCCACCACATTATAGCGTCTTAGGACGAGAGCCAGGTACAGCCCAGCCAGCATGATAACAGATGACTGGCGAGAGGCCCCCTAACCATAGGTAGCTTTATACATTCAGCCTGCAGGTGCTGTTATATCAGGCATTTACTACAGACATGGATAGTGCCCTCCACAACAGGTGCCCCCAGTGGGTGTCACTCTGGCCAACCTGCAGTTATAGCCCTGCCTGTTAGTGACTGGTCTCTTCCATTTAAAGGACAGAAGACAGCCACAGAACCGGAATAATTTACATGTGGCACAGTGAGCTTATGCCCTTACCATGATACCATGATGTCTAGGACCCATGTACATATGACACATGCACGGGAAATGTACTGTTCAGTGTAACCCTGACGTCCGCTGCAGCTCAGATGAAATGAAAGATGTGATGGGGTATTTCCTCCCCCTCCATCCCCAGCAGAGGGCTCAATCCAATTACTCAGCCCCCTACAGTCCAAGGGCAGCCATGCTGGGATACAGAAGGCAAGATCCCCGGGGTGCAGGACTAGGTCACCTGTGCAACCTGCGGCATCAATAGAGATGTGACAGCTCCTTCTGTCCTGTGGGGCTGCTGGTCTATAATACGGGAGGTGTCTGGGTGGAACCAAAAAATGAGAGGGGCCTAATTCCACCAAATGAACAAAATCCACCCCCAAAATACCGAATGTTCCACAGAAGGTGTCTGTGGCCACCCTGCATGTCCTGTGGTCTCACCATGGAGAATGGAAAGTGTCATGGGGCATATTTGCTAAGCAAGTGGAAGGTGATAACACAGCAGCCAATGAGCTCCTAAATGTCACTTTTCAAACATATCCGGTAACATGTCCGTTAGAGGCTGATTGACCGGTACTTTATTCCTGTCCACTTTATCTCTCTCCAAAGCTTAATACATAGACCCCTTAGTTACATATAAAGAAACACAGATTTTCTTTGGCCTGAGACGAGTGGATTTTCCACCTTCCCCATTTGGCTGTGGAATTTAGACATTTTCTCTGGTGGAAGTACGTGTTCTGTACAGGACTAACAGCTAATTTTCCCTTATACCCCAACCAACCCAACAAAGTATAATATTGTATTGGGGGTGCAGTATGGGGTGCAGCAGGGCAGCTATACGGGAACAGCAGGAACAGGCACGATGCTCCCAGCTGCTCCCATCACACTGAGCGCCACGCTGTCCTCAACAGACGCTGACATATTAACATATATTGTCCTCAACAGACGCTGACATATTACCGATACAAAGGACCTGAAGTCAGAAGACCATTTGCTTGGAATTTTCTCTGGCTTGTTCAACCACTGTAACATGGCACACTCGTGTGTCTTATTCTCAAGTGTGCCCCCAGATCTAGAGATGCCCAAACCAGTTTACAGCCACCACCGGTTCAGCTGTTATTTACTGGTCTCTTCTTTTCATGTAAAGGGCCAATGTATTTTACTTTTGTTACCTGTGGGGACCAGTGTGATTGTTTTTTATATGGGGGCCAATAGGTTTTTTTTTTCCCCCTGTGATGTCCAATGTGTTTTGTCCTGTGGGGATCTCAAGGTGCGCCTTGGCAATTTTAAAATCTTATTTAGTGTTCCGCAAGTTAAAAAGGTTGAAAATCACTGATATATTGCACGATGCACCTTGTGTCAGCCCCACGCACAGGTATGGTCTGAGGGAGGGGTAACTGTCCCCCACAGGTACATCATGTTTTTATTTACCGGTGTCAGGTTATTGGGTGTCAATGGGACAATTATAGAGCAGATTTAGCTGCAAGCACATCCGGAAATCATGGAAACAGCTGTGACTTTCCCTCATGGGAACCACTGCTGAGCACTGCCTTACCTACTAACTGTAGGGTGTCCACCAAGGCTCTGTCCTTGGTCCCCTCCTGTTCCCTCTATACGTCCTATCTAGATGAGCTCATCTGCTTATGTGACCTCCAATATCACCTCTATGCTGATGATACCTCTCCTCTCCTGACTTCTCCCATGCTCTCCTCACTTGTATCTCCAACTGTCTCTCCGCTATTTCTCCCTGGATGTCCCACTTTCTTACACGTAAGACTGAGCTGATCATCTTCCCACCTTTCCCACATACCCGCATCTCCCCCAATCTTACTGTTTATTGATGGCACCACTATCTCCTAACTTGGAGTCATCCTTTGCCTCCTTCCTCTGCTTCACACCACACATTTAGCACCTCTCACAGTCCTGTTGTTTCCATCTCAGAGATATCACCAGGATCAAACTCTTTCTCTCCCAGGATTCTACCAAGACCCTCATCCACTCACTGGTCATCTCCTGTTGGATTATACTCCCTATAACAGCCCCTAACTCATGCTCCACCCTAATACTTATTTCAATGTCCTGACCCTCATGCAGCAATGTTCTATAATATGTACATGTGCTACATTGTCTTGCACTGTGCAGCATTATATTCTTGTTCTGCTCATTTGTTTTTGTACCTTGTGACACCATAATAATAAATAAAGAATAATAATAATATTAACTAAACAGTTGGCGAGGAATTAGCATGTGCCAGCGGCTGCTGGTTGCCCTCTGGCTGACAGAGATGCCCAGGCTCCCCTACCTGGGGATGCCCTGCTTTCTCTCTGTGCTGAGATGTGATGAGCAATCTCAGAACAGCAGTTAGCCTATCACCCTGATAAGCAGCACTATGGGAAGTGACTGGCATCATAGTGAGCCCACTTACTTTGGTTTCTCCAGAGGATCTGGCTCATTACGTCCGAGCCCGGCTGGACATTTCTCTGCCTCCTCTGCAGACAGGAGATGGAGTTCTGCTTCCACTTTACCCTGATCAAAGACAGAATGTTACGTTATTCTATCAATAGAACTTCCCCAACCATATGTTCCCTCATCTGCCCATCCAGATAGGTTCCAGACATCGGGCAATATATAAAGCCACCAGGGCACCTGGCGTGGGAAATATTCTGTCTTACCGTGAGTTCTAGCTCATCATTCTCATTCCGGGCCACGAACGGCCACCATCCTTTCACCCTCTTCTGCTTGAAGATAGAGACCATTGGCAAATCGACTTCTGGAGCCACCATGTCTATAGAACACTGCTTTGCCGTCTTTGCTCCACGAGGGAAACGGTTCAAGTCCAATTCAATTGCACCTGATGGTGAAAAGGCAAGAAATATTACTGACACCACCACCACCACCACCTTACATACACATGGGTATATCCTGATCACAGTGGTGATACCTGCGCCAGAGATTGCTAGCCTGCGGACAATTGCCCATCTCGCCTTCTACTATGTATGCAGAACAAGTTCTCCAATTTGCGCTAATAGAGAAATGAATCGGTCGCTGTAGACACTTAGTTCCCCACTAGTAGGAACTACTACTACACATAAACACCAACAATAGTGTCTTCAGCGCCCTATAATTTTTGATGTCTTAAACTATAATTGATATATAAAATGAATAAATGAATATAAAAACAATATACACTTAAAGCTTCTTGTTTCTTGTGGAATAAATTTTCTTTTTATTTTCACAGAGCTTTGTCTTAAAGCTCTGTGAAAATAAAAAGAAAATTTATTCCACAAGAAACAAGAAGCTTCAAGGGTATATTGTTTTTATATTCATTTATTCATTTTATATATCAATTATAGTTTAAGACATCAAAAATTATAGGGCGCTGAATACACTATTGTTGGTGTTTATATATATGTATATATATATATATATATATATATATATATATGTTTACAGAGTATTTGTCTGACTGATTCTTCTGCTAATATATATCAATACAAGAATAATTGATTGAACTTGGCTCATTTTAAGACTTTAAGATATTGTAGTATTCTCTAAGACATTGGAGTACCTAACCTGGCTAGCCTTTCCTCCTATCCCAATGTAACCACACCTAACCTGGCTATCCTTTCCTCATATCCCAATGTAACCATACCCAACCTGGTTAGGCTTTCCTCATAGCCCAATGTAACCATACCTAACCTAGCTATCCTTTCCTCATATCCCAATGTAACCATCCGTAACCTGGCTAGCCTTTTCTCATAGCCCAATGTAACCATACCTAACCTGGCTAGCCTTTCCTCATCGCCCAATGTAACACCACTGACCTGGCTAGCCATTCCTCATAGCCCAATGTAACCACATCTAACCTGGCTAGCCTTTCCTCCTAGCCCAATGTAACCACACCTAACCTGGCTAGCCTTTCCTCATCGCCCTATGTAACCATATCTAATCTGGCTAGCCTTTCCTCATAGCCCAATGTAACCACACCTAACCTGGCTAGCCTTTCCTCCTATCCCAATGTAACCACACCTAACCTGGCTATCCTTTCCTCATATCCCAATGTAACCATACCCAACCTGGTTAGGCTTTCCTCATAGCCCAATGTAACCATACCTAACCTGGCTAGCCTTTCCTCATCGCCCAATGTAACACCACTAACCTGGCTAGCCATTCCTCATAGCCCAATGTAACCACACCTAACCTGGCTATCCTTTCCTCATATCCCAATGTAACCATCCCTAACCTGGCTAGCCTTTTCTCATAGCCCAATGTAACCATACCTAACCTGGCTAGCCTTTCCTCATCGCCCAATGTAACACCACTAACCTGGCTAGCCATTCCTCATAGCCCAATGTAACCACATCTAACCTGGCTAGCCTTTCCTCCTAGCCCAATGTAACCACACCTAACCTGGCTAGCCTTTCCTCATCGCCCTATGTAACCATATCTAATCTGGCTAGCCTTTCCTCATAGCCCAATGTAACCACACCTAACCTGGCTAGCCTTTCCTCATCGCCGAATGTAACAATACCTAACCTGGCTAGCCTTTCCTCATAACCCAGTGTAACCACACCTAACCTGGCTAGCCTTTCCTCATAGCCCAATGTAACCATCCCTAACCTGGCTAGCCTTTTCTCATAGCCCAATGTAACCATACCTAACCTGGCTAGCCTTTCCTCATCGCCCAATGTAACACCACTAACCTGGCTAGCCATTCCTCATAGCCCAATGTAACCACATCTAACCTGGCTAGCCTTTCCTCCTAGCCCAATGTAACCACACCTAACCTGGCTAGCCTTTCCTCATCGCCCTATGTAACCATATCTAATCTGGCTAGCCTTTCCTCATAGCCCAATGTAACCACACCTAACCTGGCTAGCCTTTCCTCATCGCCAAATGTAAAAATATCTAACCTGGCTAGCCTTTCCTCATAACCCAGTGTAACCACACCTAACCTGGCTAGCCTTTCCTCATAGCCCAATGTAACCACACCTAACCTGGCTAGCCTTTCCTCCTAGCCCAATGTAACCACACCTAACCTGGCTAGCCTTTCCTCATAGCCCAATGTAACCACACCTAACCTGGCTAGCCTTTCCTCCTATCCCAATGTAACCACACCTAACCTGGCTATCCTTTCCTCATATCCCAATGTAACCATACCCAACCTGGTTAGGCTTTCCTCATAGCCCAATGTAACCATACCTAACCTGGCTAGCCTTTCCTCATCGCCCAATGTAACACCACTAACCTGGCTAGCCATTCCTCATAGCCCAAAGTAACCACACCTAACCTGGCTATCCTTTCCTCATATCCCAATGTAACCATCCCTAACCTGGCTAGCCTTTTCTCATAGACCAATGTAACCATACCTAACCTGGCTAGCCTTTCCTCATCGCCCAATGTAACACCACTAACCTGGCTAGCCATTCCTCATAGCCCAATGTAACCACATCTAACCTGGCTAGCCATTCCTCCTAGCCCAATGTAACCACACCTAACCTGGCTAGCCTTTCCTCATCGCCCTATGTAACCATATCTAATCTGGCTAGCCTTTCCTCATAGCCCAATGTAACCACACCTAACCTGGCTAGCCTTTCCTCATCGCCGAATGTAACAATACCTAACCTGGCTAGCCTTTCCTCATAACCCAGTGTAACCACACCTAACCTGGCTAGCCTTTCCTCATAGCCCAATGTAACCATCCCTAACCTGGCTAGCCTTTTCTCATAGCCCAATGTAACCATACCTAACCTGGCTAGCCTTTCCTCATCGCCCAATGTAACACCACTAACCTGGCTAGCCATTCCTCATAGCCCAATGTAACCACATCTAACCTGGCTAGCCTTTCCTCCTAGCCCAATGTAACCACACCTAACCTGGCTAGCCTTTCCTCATCGCCCTATGTAACCATATCTAATCTGGCTAGCCTTTCCTCATCGCCGAATGTAACAATACCTAACCTGGCTAGCCTTTCCTCATAACCCAGTGTAACCACACCTAACCTGGCTAGCCTTTCCTCATAGCCCAATGTAACCACACCTAACCTGGCTAGCCTTGCTCATTCCCCAATGTAACCACACCTAACCTGGCTAGCTTTTCCTTATACCCCAATGTAACCACCCCTAACCTGGCTAGCCTTTCCTCATAGCCCAATGTAACCACACCTAACCTGGCTAGCTTTTCCTTATACCCCAATGTAACCACCCCTAACCTGGCAAGCCTTTCCTCATAGCCCAATGTAACCACACCTAACCTGGCTAGCCTTTCCTCATACCCCAATGTAACCACGAGAAAAAAAGGGTGTGTGGCCCCGGCTCACGCAGTGAGATGGGACCTGGGGCGCTTGACAGGAGCTGTTTTTACCCAGCTGCTGCTCTGAAACGGGATGGTCAGTCCCGTGAAAACCAAAGAACAAAACAAAACAAGTGAGCAGCGCTGTAATAAAAAAGGATCGATTGGTTAATCTATCACAAGATTTTAATGGCAGATACATGTTATAAGGTGAAGGTCACCAGCAATATTAAAATAGATACTGTGCAGGATTTCCTTTGATAAAGCTACCAGGAGTAGCAAAACGCGTAAGCAGGACCCTTTGCCACATCCTCCCAACCTTTTTATTCTCTAACACCGATTTGGCGAACCCCCAACTGGATGCTATATTTCCATCTCCCTAATCTGGCTACAAATCTTTATTGCCCCACAGGAGGTTGAGGACATTGCCGCACTTCAACACCACGCCTTGGAAGGAGTTGGTTATTTGTGCCACCTTGGGCCACTCCTGTCCAACGGCGACACCGCGGCGGTTCTCCCTCTGGGCCAGAATTTGGGAACCAAGCCTATCCCTCTGGATATTACATCCGGGACTGTCTATCATTCCAAGTCTCCACGGTTGGTGAGGATTGTGAACTTTTTATTGTTACATGTGTATCTATTTTAATATTGCTGGTGACCTTCACCTCTTAACATATATCTGCCATTAAAATCTTGTGATAGATTAACCAATCGATCCTTTTTTATTACAGCCCCAATGTAACCACACCTAACCTGGCTAGCCTTTCCTCATACCCCAATGTAACCACACTTAACCTGGCTAGCCTTTCCTCATACCCCAATGTAACCACACCTAACCTGGCTAGCCTTTCCTCATACCCCAATGTAACCACACCTAACCTGGCCAGCCTTCCCTCATACCCCAATGTAACCACACCTAACCTGGCTAGCCTTCCTCATACCCCAATGTAACCACACCTAACCTGGCTAGCCTTTCCTCATACCCCAATGTAACCACACCTAACCTGGCTAGCCTTTCCTCACACCCCAATGTAACCACACCTAACCTGGCCAGCCTTCCCTCATACCCCAATGTAACCACACCTAACCTGGCTAGCCTTCCTCATACCCCAATGTAACCACACCTAACCTGGCTAGCCTTCCTCATACCCCAATGTAACCACACCTAACCTAGCTAGTCTTTCCTCATATCCCAGTGTAACCACACCTAACCTGGCTAGCCTTTCCTCATACCCCAATGTAACCACACCTAACCTGGCCAGCCTTCCCTCATACCCCAATGTAACCACACCTAACCTGGCTAGCCTTCCTCATACCCCAATGTAACCACACCTAACCTGGCTAGCCTTCCTCCTACCCCAATGTAATCACACCTAACCTGGCTAATCTTTCCTCATATCCCAGTGTAACCACACCTAACCTGGCTTGCCAAATACTCATTCTCTAAGACATGGGAGTACTCTTGCTATCTAAGACATGGGTGTACTCTTGCTCTCTATAACATGGAGTACTTTTGCTATCTAAGACATGGGAGTACTCCTGCACTCTATAACATGGAGTACTTTTGCTCATTAAGAATAGGGGAGTGATTGAGCTTAGTTTTTTGGCTGAATATGACCCTGTTCCGATGTTTTGGGGACTAGGATTATGTGCAGCCCCCCTGTATAAACGCCTATGGCGACTTTCACAGTCACCGAGGCATTCGCACACATCGAGGCGGGCAGGGGGCGGACAGGGGGATGGCACATGGGAATGCCCAGCATTTCCATCATGTTGCTCCTCTAAAGCAATTGATACCCCATCACCATATCACTCCCCATAGCATAGGCACGTACCGAGAAAGTCATCTGCGGAGAAGTGGTCGGCATCCCACACCTGTAGCGTCAGGCGGGCCGGGATCTTGTACTCCGTCTCATCCCAGGAGAACATAGATTCTTTCTTGGAGATGACGATCTTCTCTTCGGCAACCAAGTAATCAAAGGGAAACAGGAACCTCCAGTTGAAATTCCCCTCTCCGGTAAGCGAGTGGTAGTGGACATCCGTGTCCTGCTTATCTTCCTGCTGCCCCTTCAGCCACCTACGTATCGCACCCGGTGCCAAAGGCAGTGGACAGAGATTAAATGAATAGGTGTCTCAAAAACATTGAAAAAGTTATCCTAACGTATCCCCAATGTAATATCGGTGGCTTCTAATTTAAAAATTGTTACTTAGTGTTAAGTAAAAGGGAAGTAACAGTATACGGGCAGCAGTGCTAAATACCTTCCCCAATATGGTGAACCTTTATCCCAGGGCCCTCACTTACCATGACTCTTCCCTTTGTCAGGCACTACAGTAGCAGTGTGGTCACTATCTGCAGGAATACTATAGAACTACCTTTGCCAGCCCTCTCTCTCCATCGCCCCCACCAGGTAGTGTAGGGAAAAGACCTCCTCAACTGGGCTGCATAGAATGGCCAATATATACGCTATGAGAGCATCTGCTATCTATGCATCGCTGGATTAATAGGGAGAACTCAGGGGGTCAGTAACTCTGGGCCCCCCTCTATCTAGGGGCCCCCTGTCGTTGGCATGTGATTGCCATGCGCAAAAGCTAAAGGGTTTGTGCTTGGGAGTGGGGTAGTGCTGCAGCTTCACCTATCTGTCAATGTGACAAGGATTAATGGTGCTGAGCATTGGGAGCCAAGGCACACTGACTGCACAAGTGTGCAGTGCATTACTGGGAGTTAAGTCCATTGAGACTGCACAAGAGGTCAGAGGCTGAGAGGCTTGGGCTAAGCTCTGATTGGTGGAGCTCATCATATACTTGAGCTCAGCAGCAGCGGCCTCATCATGGGAGGGTTTTTAATCAGAGGCAGCGCTGAGTCTCCCATGCAGTTTGCGGCCAGTAATGACAAGTGGGAGCAGACCCCCCTGTCTAAAGTGACCCAGGCCCCCTGAAGGCTAAATCCGGCCCTGTATCTATGGACAGAACTTTAAAGATGGCGATTATACCAATTAGACCTAGCTGGCCCAGTTTTATGAACCTGCAAGCACCTAACAAACATCATAAATCTATTCATCAGCATTACAGTAATATCCATAGTTACTGGCACAGGAGTAATATTTGGTGCATCTCCTTCTAACATTTATAAAAACAGTAAATATTTATACGTCTTCCCTGCTTCCCTACCAGAACAACTGGGAGAACCTGGCATTAAATACTTTTTTGTTTAATGAATGCTGACCACATAGGTGCAGGGAGCTGCTATGGGGCCCCAGAGCTGAGAGGGGCCACCTTCCCTGTCACAGTTACTTGTGTTATATACAGGGGTGTAGCTACCATAGGTGCAGGAGGTGTAGCTGCTATGGGGCCCAGAGCTGAGAGGGGCCACCTCCCCTGTCACAGTTATATGTGTTATATACAGGGTGTAGCTACCATAGGTGCAAGGGGTGCAGCTGCTATGGGCCCAGAGCTGAGAGGGGCCACCTTCCCTGTCACAGCTACATGTGTTATATACAGGGTGTAGCTACCATATGTGCAGGGGGAGCAGCTGCTATGGGGCCCAGAGCTGAGAGGGCCACCTTCCCTGTCACAGTTACATGTGTTATATACAGGGGTGTAGCTACCATAGGTACATGGAGTACAGCTGCTATTGGGGCCCAGAGCTGAAAGGGGCCACCTTCCCTGTCACAGTTACATGTGTTATATACAGGGGTGTAACTACCATAGGTGCAGGGAGTGCAGCTGCTATGGGGCCCAGAGCTGAGAGGGGCCACCTTCCCTGTCACAGTTACATATGTTATATACAGGGTGTAGCTACCATAGGTGCATGGTGTGCAGCTGCTATGGGACCCAGAGCTGAGAGGGGCCACCTTCCCTGTCACAGTTACAGGTGTTATATACAGGGTGTAGCTACCATAGGTGCAGGAGGTGCAGCTGCTATGGGGCCCAGAGCTGAGAGGGGCCACCTTCCCTGTCACAATTACATGTGTTATATACAGGGTGTAGCTATCATAGGTGTACGGAGTGCAGCTGCTATGGGACCCAGAGCTGAGAGGGGCCACCTTCCCTGTCACAGTTACATGTGTTATATACAGGGTGTAGCTACCATAGGTGCAGGGAGTGCAGCTGCTATGGGGCCAGAGCTGAGAGGGGCCACCTTCCCTGTCACAGTTACATGTGTTATATACAGGGTGTAACTACCATAGGTGTAGGGAGTGCGACTGCTATGGGGCCCAGAGCTGAGAGGGGCCACCTTCCCTGTCACAGTTACTTGTGTTATATACAGGGTGTAACTACCATAGGTGCAGGGAGTGCAGCTGCTATGGGGCCAGAGCTGAGAGGGGCCACCTTCCCTGTCACAGTTACATGTGTTATATACAGGGTGTAACTACCATAGGTGCAGGGAGTGCAGCTGCTATGGGGCCCAGAGCTGAGAGGGGCCACCTTCCCTGTCACAGTTACATATGTTATATACAGGGTGTAGCTACCATAGGTGCAGGGAGTGCAGCTGCTATGGAGCCAGAGCTGAGAGGGGCCACCTTCCCTGTCACAGTTACATGTGTTATATACAGGGTGTAACTACCATAGGTGCAGGGAGTGCAGCTGCTATGGGGCCCAGAGCTGAGAGGGGCCACCTTCCCTGTCACAGTTACATATGTTATATACAGGGTGTAGCTACCATAGGTGCATGGTGTGCAGCTGCTATGGGACCCAGAGCTGAGAGGGGCCACCTTCCCTGTCACAGTTACATGTGTTATATACATGGGTGTAACTACCATAGGTGCAGGGGGTGCAGCTGCTATGGGGCCCAGAGCTGAGAGGGGCCACCTTCCCTGTCACAGTTACATGTGTTATATACAGGGGTGTAGCTACCATAGGTGCAGGGAGTGCAGCTGCTATGGGGCCCAGAGCTGAGAGGGGCCACCTTCCCTGTCACAGTTATATGTGTTATATACAGGGTGTAGCTACCATAGGTGCAGGGAGTGCAGCTGCTATGGGGCCCAGAGCTGAGAGGGGCCACCTTCCCTGTCACAGTTACATGTGTTATATACAGGGTGTAGCTATCATAGGTGTACGGAGTGCAGCTGCTATGGGACCCAGAGCTGAGAGGGGCCACCTTCCCTGTCACAGTTACATGTGTTATATACAGGGTGTAGCTACCATAGGTGCAGGGAGTGCAGCTGCTATGGGGCCAGAGCTGAGAGGGGCCACCTTCCCTGTCACAGTTACATGTGTTATATACAGGGTGTAACTACCATAGGTGTAGGGAGTGCGACTGCTATGGGGCCCAGAGCTGAGAGGGGCCACCTTCCCTGTCACAGTTACTTGTGTTATATACAGGGTGTAACTACCATAGGTGCAGGGAGTGCAGCTGCTATGGGGCCAGAGCTGAGAGGGGCCACCTTCCCTGTCACAGTTACATGTGTTATATACAGGGTGTAACTACCATAGGTGCAGGGAGTGCAGCTGCTATGGGGCCCAGAGCTGAGAGGGGCCACCTTCCCTGTCACAGTTACATATGTTATATACAGGGTGTAGCTACCATAGGTGCAGGGAGTGCAGCTGCTATGGAGCCAGAGCTGAGAGGGGCCACCTTCCCTGTCACAGTTACATGTGTTATATACAGGGTGTAACTACCATAGGTGCAGGGAGTGCAGCTGCTATGGGGCCCAGAGCTGAGAGGGTCCACCTTCCCTGTCACAGTTACATATGTTATATACAGGGTGTAGCTACCATAGGTGCATGGTGTGCAGCTGCTATGGGACCCAGAGCTGAGAGGGGCCACCTTCCCTGTCACAGTTACATGTGTTATATACAGGGTGTAGCTTCCATAGGTGCAGGGAGTGCAGCTGTTATGGGGCCCAGAGCTGAGAGGGGCCACCTTCCCTGTCACAGTTACATGTGTTATATACAGGGGTGTAGCTACCATAGGTGCAGGGGGTGCAGCTGCTATGGGGCCCAGAGCTGAGAGGGGCCACCTTCCCTGTCACAGTTACATGTGTTATATACAAGGGTGTAGCTACCATAGGTGCAGGGAGTGCAGCTGCTAAGGGGCCCAGAGCTGAAAGGGGCCACCTTCCCTGTCACAGTTACATGTGTTATATACAGGGGTGTAGCTACCATAGGTGCAGGGAGTACAGCTGCTATGGGGCCCAGAGCTGAAAGTGGCCACCTTCCCTGTCACAGTTACATGTGTTATATACAGTTGTGTAACTACCATAGGTGCAGGGAGTGCAGCTGCTATGGGGCCCAGAGCTGAGAGGGGCCACCTTCCCTGTCACAGTTACATGTGTTATATACAGGGTGTAGCTACCATAGGTGTAGGGAGTGCAGCTGCTATGGGGCCCAGAGCTGAGAGGGGCCACCTTCCCTGTCACAGTTACATGTGTTATATACAGGGTGTAGCTATCATAGGTGCAGGGAGTGCAGCTGCTATGGGGCCCAGAGCTGAGAGGGGCCACCTTCCCTGTCACAGTTACATGTGTTATATACAGGGGTGTAACTACCATAGGTGCAGAGGGTGCAGCTGCTATGGGCCCAGAGCTGAAAGTGGCCACCTTCCCTGTCACAGTTACATGTGTTATATACAGGGGTGTAGCTACCATAGGTGCAGGGAGTGCAGCTGCTATGGACCAAGAGCTGAGAGGGGCCACCTTCCCTGTCACAGTTACATGTGTTATATACAGGGTGTAGCTACCATAGGTGCAGGGAGTGTAGCTGCTATGGGGCCAAGAGCTGAGAGGGGCCACCTTCCCTGTCACAGTTACATGTGTTATACCTAGGGTGTAGCTACCATAGGTGCAGGGAGTACAGCTGCTATGGGGCTCAGAGCTGAGAGGGGCCACCTTCCCTGTCACAGTTACATGTGGTATATACAGGGGTGTAACTACCATAGGTGCAGGGAGTGTAGCTGCTATGGGGCCCAGAGCTGAGAGGGGCCACCTTCCCTGTCACAGTTACATGTGTTATACCTAGGGTGTAGCTACCATAGGTGCAGGGAGTGCAGCTGCTATGGGGCCCAGAGCTGAGAGGGGCCACCTTCCCTGTCACAGTTACATGTGTTATATACAGGGGTGTAGCTACCATAGGTGCAGGGGGTGCAGCTGCTATGGGGCCCAGAGCTGAGAGGGGCCACCTTCCCTGTCACAGTTACATGTGTTATATACAGGGGTGTAGCTACCATAGGTGCCGGGGGTTCAGCTGCTATGGGGCCCAGAGCTGAGAGGGGGCATCTTCCCTGTTACATCTGTTATATACAGTTTGGGAGGTACATAGGGGCCCTTACAAGTTTTTTTATGGGGCCTAAAACACCTCTTTACGCCCCTGATGCCCACCCCTGCAGGGTCTCAAATTAAATATCCTGCAAACGTGTTCTATCGTGGTCCAGGGAATACAGTTGTACGACATTAGGCATAGTTACAAATACACAATATATGAGTGAATCTGCCCATGGAGAAATGACATGCAGCGTAAAGCAACAAGCATTGTGGGGAAACACACGTAACAGTCCCCATGCTCCCCCCCACCCCACACACAGACAGGAAGACAGGTAGCACCGCACGATAGGACAGCCAACATGCCATGCAAAATGCTCGGGTGATGCAGTCATCTTTATCTGCAGAATGGAGGCTCCTCGGACGTAACCCCTTTGTTACTGCAGGGTCACACATGGCGAACTTAAGGCCCTTTCAGAAACAAGGAGGTTATGGAGACACTTACCTGGGGCCGAGGAACACAATGCAAAAAATTATAATTATACGTTGGGTAGAATATTAATAAATAATATAAAAAAATCAGCCCTTGTTTTATTAATTAGTGCAAACACATGAAACACACTGTGTGCAGTCACACCCGCTCCTGGAGGCATCTCTAGCTGGTGGGATTGTGTGGTGGAACCAGGGTGAGAAAGACCTCTCCAGTGCTGAGGATTACGGGAGATCTCTTGGTCTGGGGGCCGTAGAAGAAACGCCCAGTTTTACTGATTGGTGCAGTGAATGTGGGAGGGTGGTTGGCGCTAACCAATCCAATGACATTGACTGTCTTCATTAAGGTTTTGTAGAAACATACAACAGAGGCGGCTTCATCTACCATACACAGGCCTAGATTGTACTTTTTCTGCTGGACATTTATTCCAAACATCTGCTAAATCCTTGTATTCCTGGTCATACACCCCTACCATTTCTGATAGTGGATCTCCCACAAATTTATACTGGAACCCCAAATATTGAGTTTTGATACATTCCTAGGGTTTTCCTGCACCTTTGTGGGCTTCTACCCAGTCTTTAAGTCATTTTTCACTCGTTGAGTTACTAGTATGCCGCCTTGTCTCTATGGGAGCCGCCTGTTATGGGAGTGTCCCTGGCATGTCGGTGAAAGTATTTGCCTATAGGTGGCCTGTACATGGACAAAGACAAAAGTTACAATGGTGCAAGCCCTTCCCTTTACACCATGGAAGGGCTCGTTAGTGGCAATAATGTTGCATACAATAGTGTAGACCCAGATTAGGCTATACGCCTTTTCTGTAGACTATTCCCCTGTTCCCAAATTATTAGGGGTGTGGGTAAAATAAATCTATTTATTTTGTTAGCAATTGGTGAGACCCAATTTGGTGACCTCAAATACTGAAGAGTAGTTTCATGTGACAAAAGACCCAACAGCGCCACCACATGGCAACCCAGACACGAGCTAGAGATGGGAGCGAGCTGGAAAAGGGTGCAGCATTTCAGTGCAGTTCAGTGCAGTGGTGCAAGCAGTGATGGCAGGGGGTATGAACATTCTATGCGCCCAGGGTTAGGCGGGTTAGAGGGGAAGGGGGAGTGGGCTGTGGGTGTTAGAAGTATACGGGCCGTGCATCATTACCCCTTGACATAGATGTCAGACATCTTCTCTCCTGTCATGAACGCATCATCTTCTAGAATCACTTCATCAGTGTTCCAAATTATAACACGCAGCTCAAAACTAGTCGCCAACAGCACGACGGTAAACAAAGAGGAAAAGAGAGACAAAGAAACCAAACAAAAGTAAAATAAAAAACAGGAGCAAAAAAAAAAAAAGGGCAAAATTCTGTTAATCACGCACAACACAAAAGCAAAAAAAACCCGGCAATAGCGGCAGCATGGACACTGGTGTGAGCGCGCCATGAGTGTACACAGAAGCCCACACACAACACAAAGAGTCAAGTGTTCGCTTGTACGTACCCCCTGACAAAAATGTCACTAGACTTTTCTCCTGTGAAGTAATCATCATCCTCCAGGATTACCTCATCGGTATTCCATATTATCACTCTAAGCTCGTATCTGGCAAGGAGATAGTGAGACAGGTGAGAGGCGGTCATGTCGGGGACAGGGGTGGGGTGGAACTATCGGGAGGAGACGGAGGACATCACCTCCGGGGATCTGGATCCTTCAAACCACCAACTTGATGTACAGAAGTCCAGGGGATGTCACCTTCTGTGAAGGGTTCATCAGAAGCCTATTCGGGAGTCAACGGGAAATGGCTATTCCCAGTCGGGTTCCATTTTGTGTTGTAACAAATTGCATTGTATGGAGCTGTAGGGATAACATAATCTGCCAGCACAATTTTTGGCGAGGTCAGAGTGATAAATAAAACTATTTTTGTAGTCAGGAGGAACTACACGTAGGCCGAGGGTCCAGCAATGGTAGAATCTACCAGTAAAGCCAATCAGAAGAACTTCAGAACCAGTGCCTAGTTTACAGTCTTCAATAAATTATCAAGACATGAACGTATGAATGGCTGTAGCCATGGTGACCAAATGACTTCTACTAGAGTAAAGCTCGGGCCTAGCCAGACGCCACCAGGAACATTACATGCCAATGCACTGAAGACGTTATTGTACTGTAGGCAGGTTGGTCAATATTAAGATAAATTGTGATGATACTTTCTGGATTTATTCACAAAAATTGTTTGCCGCTGATGTAAAAAAAAAAATATTCCCAGTTATCCCAGAATATTATCCTGTCCTCATCGCATGAAAGAGGCAAATAGGAAAAGTCATTTTCGAAGATTAAAAGTCCAAATATTCAGGTACTGGTTGTTGCATATAAATAAACCAGTGTTACATATATATCATACCCTCCAACATGACCCATTCCATTAGGTACAAAATGCTCTGTTCCTGGACTTCCCTGCCAGTGGCAGTTACAGATGTAAGCCTGCAGCACAGTCCAATATTCAAAGAGGGGAGCCACACCAGCTGCCATCCCAAACATCACTGAGAGTTGATGTGACCCCCCCTCTTTGAATATTGGACTGTGTATATACATACATACTAGCCTGGTATGAATAAAAACGCTCATTTTTAAATAGCCAAAAACTAACTACTGTATTACTGTATATTCCGATGGTATTTAGAAATACATATAAACATATTTATTACTCTACACAGGTAAGACATGAGTGACATGTGTTTGCTGGAATTAGTGGGGTCTATGTACTAAGCCGGGAAGAGAAAGATACTGTAAGGTGGATGCAGATAAAGTACCAGTCAATCAGCTCCTAACTGCCATGTTACAGGCTATGGGGGCAATGGCTTAACTAGATATTTTTTACCAACTTATTAAAAAAGTTTCTGGTGCCCCCCCCCCCCCCCATACTGGTCATTAATTATAATTTTTAACTACATGCTCGTTGCCAGGGGTTCCATGCTTATTGCTAAGGGTTTTACGCTAACCGGCATGTCAGCATTCCAGGAATCCTGTCACTTACAAGTAGTGCTGCGCTTCTCTGACAGTCAGCGGCCATTTTTTGGAAGGCCATTTCCAGCAGACTCATGAGGATGACGAGACCGCATGGAATCTGCATAAAACAGGTGTCGGGGACCCCAAACTTCCGTTTGGTCTGTGGTGGTGTTACTATGCCACTGTATGTTGGGGTTTCCAACTACCTGCAGTAAATCAGTAAATCCCCAGAGGCTATCCAATTAGCCTCAGGCATTCAAAAACACAGTGGTTTCACTGAACTTGTGTTAACCGGAAAAATGGTTTTTTTTTTTTCAGCATCCTAATAGGATGGCGCCTATTGTTGCAATTTTTTTTTTTTTGCTCTTATGTTTGAAAAATGGCAGTTGGGAGCTGGTTGGCCAGTATTTAATGTCTTTCCACTTTTACTCTCTCCAATGCCTAGTACATAGACTCATAGGGATACGGTCATTGGGTCACCAGCATTGTTAGACAGTCAATAGGTCGACACCATTAGGTCGACGTGTCTAGGTCGACAGGGTCATTAGGTCGAAATAGGTTAGGTGGACAGTCATTAGGTCGATATGGGGTTTTTCACTGTTTTTTGAGCCGACATGTGCCGACAGGCGGTATTTAATGCCCTACCATCCACTAGGGTGTGGTGGGAGAATAAAATAGTGTTGTGAGTTTAGCGAGGCACCGAGCCCGAAGCATGGCGAGCGCAGCGAGCCATGCGAGGGGACGGGGTGCACTTTAACCTGTGTCCATGTCGACTGGGTCGATATTCGGGTCAAAAGACAGTGAAGAACCCCATGTCAACCTTTTGACTGTCGACCTAACCCATGTCGACCTAATGACCCTGTCGACCTAACCCATGGCGACCTAGACTCACGTCGACCTTCCTGCATGTCGACCATGACACATGTCGACCTAAATGCATGTCGACCTAACGGTGTCAACCTAATGACTGTCTAACAACTTGCTGGTGACAAACTGATCCACACCCGACTCATATACCAGTTACAAATAATATTTAACCATCAACAGCTGAAGACAGATGGAAAATATACAAAGACATAAAATATCATTTGAAAACATAAAAATATATCTGAAGCCACCAAAAACATTCCAGAATTAAGTGAAATTCGATTCTTTTTTTGTTGTTGTTGGTTGTTGTCACGGTTAAAAAACTTGAATCCTTAAACTATGGACCCCATTTTTAATGACCTTCAAAACTGCCCCTCTAGAGAGTAAATTGCTGCAACAATTTGAGTTTTTCATTAGTAAATAGGGGCGGGGCTTATGTGACCAATAAGAAAAAAACTACTGACTAAATAGGCCAAGATATTCAAAATATAACATTGGAGGAATATTGGCGGTGTACTAGTAGACTAGGGATTACTGTGGCTGGAAGGGTGGCGGTGGTGGTTCTGCTTGTGTGGTGGGGTCGGGGAAGGGGGTGGCTCAGGTGAGGTCACTCTGGTTAGATGCCAAAGTTAGAGCTTCTACACCATAAATACTATCAGGTATTGCAGAACCTGCTGAGAATCTTTAGAGATGTCATCATCATCATCATGGTCTTCTCCTTCAGCGGAGGACTTTTGTAAACATTTAGACACAAACTAATCACTTTGTTTTTCTGGTACCTTTTTGGCTTTCTTGGAGAGATGTCAATGGCAGGTCCTGGTGCCGGCATGTCCATCGGAAACATGTCCACCCACATTTCTAAACGACCCTGTAAAGAACAGACTCAAGCGCTCATCAAATGCACCAGGTAATTCTCTGGATCAATGGACCAAGATGCCGTAATGTAGTAGGAGGGATTCTCCATGCGGTTTAGACTGCAGGAGTAGGCCAAGTATTGCCCAGTGATTGGCCTCATTGCCTCCCAGCGTGCCCATTGGCTTGTTAGGTTGATAGGTTGATGGGACTTATTAAATACATTGAGGAGGTTTACTAAAACTTGGAGAGAGATAACGTGTAGAGAAATAAAGTACCAACCAATCAGCTTCTATCATTTTGCCAGTTGGGTTTGTAAAATGACAGGAGCTGATTGGTTCCCCAGGGGAGTATGAGGCCACACGTAGGTATACATAGGAGTGGGGAACCCCTCCTGTATCTCTCCATGTATCTGGGATGCGATTACTAAGATGTGATTAGGGATCTGTTTGCCTGATTAGAGAAAAGGCATCCACATTTAAAACCTTAGGTTTACTGTAGGTGCTGGGGAAAAAGGTGTGCTTTTGATTGAAATTTTGTACATTCCAATCCTAGTTTATATGAGAAAACACATTCCTAGAAGCACTTATAATACAACAGTCAGGCAGGGAAAGACAGCACAATGCCCCATCATGGTCATGACTAGTTTAAGACATTACATTTAAATAAAATGTTATTTGATAACCATTTAATTAATTAAATTTAATTATTTATTTAATTTTTGAATTAAATTATTTCATTGCATGGAATTCAAATATCAATTTGAATAATTAAATTAATAATTCAAATATCAATTTAAATAATTAAATTATTTATTTTTTGAATGACATGTAATTAATTACATGTAAGTCAAATATTAATTTAAATAATTAAATTGATATCATTTTTACTTTAGTAAGTTATCTTTTTTTATAATAATTTATTAATAATTGATGTCAAATAGTTAAATTGAATCAAATAATTTCATTAACTTAATTATTTTAATTAATTTGAATATTAATTTAAACAAAAAGTTGAAATAAATATAGTGAGTAGCTGAATGAAAAATTCCACCGTATACATAATGCGGAGAGTCCACAGACCTCCATCTCTCACCCACTGTTGTGAAAATTGTTATCATGGGTGACATTCTATGGGATGAGATTTGCGTTTTTTGGCGTTAATTAGTAAAAAAATGGCGATATCGCATTTTTCCTTCAAATCGCATATTTAATAGGATGCGCTAAGGGACAGAAATCGCATGTTATGTGCGTTAATGCATGCTGACCAAAAGTGCGAGATAAAATCGCATTTTTATCGCATCCAGATGTTTTCGTAAAGAAAAGTATACAAATCGCTTATTTAATGCAATGCGTTTTCGCAAATCGCACTTTTAAGGTGACTAATATTCGCACTTATTTCAGACCAGGTTCTGTTTGGTGAATTAGCCAGAACCCTGCACAGATCGCAATGTTCTGTGCAGGGTTCTGGTGTAAAAAAAACAAAAAAAAACGGTTAAAATAAAAAAAAAACGAGCGCGGGGTCCCCCGCCAGAGCATAACCAGCCCCGGGCTCATTGAGCCGGTGCTGGTGACATAAAATCAGGGTCCCCGACAAATAGGGGTCCCCTTGATTTAATGAAACCAGCACCAGGCTCAAGGTCCGGCGCTGGTTCCCAAAATACGGGGGACAAAATGACTAGGGGTCCCCCGTATTTTAAGAACCAGCACCGGACCCAACCAGCCAGCAGGGTAATGCCACAGCCGGGGGACACTTATTATATAAGGTCCCGCGGCCAAAGCATTAACCCCCTGGCTGGTCAGCATGGGCAGGGGTCCTGGGGAAGTGGGGACCCCCCCAATGAAGGGGTCCCCCCCTCCAGGACTTACCAGCCCATGCTGATAGTCCGGGGCTGTCCCCGATGCCCCTGGGCGGTGGGCATCGGGCTGATGGATTGTGTAAAAATAAGAAGAAAAACTATTGTTTTCTACTGGCGAACTATGAGTCCCAGCAAGCCTACCCCGCATGCTGGGACTTGGAGAACCACAAGTCCCAGCATGCGGGGCATTTAAGGGCCCGCTGGCACTTGTAGTTCTACAGTACAAAAAATAGTTAAAGAAAACACACTGACACCCTGAAAAATAAAAGTTTAATACACACATAACACACACACACTGATACTTACCTACCTTGAGCCCGTAGGTCGGTCCCTGGATCCTGGGTCCGGGCTCCGGGGCAGAAGAGTCCGGTTCCGGGGCCTTGGTCCTGGTTCCGGGGCTGGTCCGGGGTTCCGTGGCTCCTGAGCTGAAGAATCCGGGGTCCAGGATCCGAGGTAGTCCCCAGGGGTACCTAAGGAAGGAAATCCTACTCACCTGGTCCCCGGCGACGACCTCGGCATCCTCTCCGGCAGAACCGCAGCTCCCATCTGGTACCCGGCTCACAGGACTTTCACAGGCGCAGAGATGTTTCTTCCTCGGCGTCTCTAGTCAGAATGATTTCTGGCCAATCAGGAGCCGAGAAAGTCGGCTCCTGATTGGCCAGAAATCATTCTGAATACAGACTCCGAGAAAGAAACATCTCTGCGCATCTAGAGCAGAGATGTTTCTTCCTCTGCGTCTCTAGTCAGAATGATTTCTGGCCAATCAGGAGCCGACTTTCTCGGCTCCTGATTGGCCAGAAATCATTCTGACTAGAGACGCAGAGGAAGAAACATCTCTGCGCCTGTGAAAGTCCTGTGAGCCGGGTACCAGATGGCAGCAGCGGTTCTGCTGGAGAGGATGCCGAGGTCGTCGCCGGGGACCAGGTGAGTTGGATTTCCTTCCTAAGGTACCCCTGGGGACTACCTCAGATCCTGGACCCCGGATTCTTCAGCCCAGGAGCCCCGGAACCAGGACCAAGGCCCCGGAACCGGACTCTTCTGCCCTGGAGCCCGGACCCAGGATCCAGGGACCGACCTACGGGCTCAAGGTAGGTAAGTATCAGTGTGTGTGTGTTATGTGTGTATTAAACTTTTATTTTTCAGGGTGTCAGTGTGTTTTCTTTAACTATTTTTTGTACTGTAGAACTATAAGTGCCAGCGGGCCCTTTAATGCCCCGCATGCTGGGACTTGTGGTTCTCCAAGTCCCAGCATGCGGGGTAGGCTTGCTGGGACTCATAGTTCGCCAGTAGAAAACAATAGTTTTTCTTCTTTTTTTTACACAATCCATCAGCCCGATGCCCACCGCCCAGGGGCATCGGGGACAGCCCCGGACTATCAGCATGGGCTGGTAAGTCCTGGAAGGGGGGGACCCCTTCATTGGGGGGGTCCCCACTTCCCCAGGACCCCTGCCCATGCTGACCAGCCACGGGGATAATGCTTTGGCCGCGGGACCTTATATAATAAGTGTCCCCCGGCTGTGGCATTACCCTGCTGGCTGGTTGGGTCCGGTGCTGGTTCTTAAAATACGGGGGACCCCTAGTCATTTTGTCCCCCGTATTTTGGGAACCAGCGCCGGACCTTGAGCCTGGTGCTGGTTGCATTAAATCAAGGGGACCCCTATTTGTCGGGGACCCTGATTTTATGTCACCAGCACCGGCTCAATGAGCCCGGGGCTGGTTATGCTCTGGCGGGGGACCCCGCGCTCGGTTTTTTTTTTAAATTTGCGCTTTCCTGCAAACGTGCGATTTTTAGACATGAAAATCGCACATTTTCAGGACTAAAGACATCGCACCACTTCGCCGCAAATCGCACCACTTCGCACTTTTCAGCCTCCAAATCGCATCACATTAAATATGCAAATTATTACTGAAAAGTGCGATTTGAAAAAGTGCGATTTGCGACGATGTGGTGCGCTAAAAAAACATGCGCATTTATCTCAAAGCATAGAATGTCACCCTACCTGTTCGATTCCTGGTTTGTCTGGATTTAGCAGTGGCCGTGTCTCTACATGTTCTGGAATCAGCCTACACCCAGCCCGGGGGATCTCCTCCCAGTGATGGAGGACAGAGAGAGCTAGATGTTCATCAGTCTGTTTCTTCTGACCTGCAGGGATGGCAGCAAAACAATAGTTAATTTGCTGCAATAGTCACACTACTGGTCAATAATAATGAGCACTCATGGGGAAAACTGTTTCACCATTTTCATCTTCAATTTCTGTGGGGCCAGTGAAGACACGATTCATGACCTTGACTCGTCCCCCAGGTCCAAAATGTGGGCCATCAAGCTTCCCTTCTTTGCAAAGTTTGGACAAGATCTGCGTAGGCTTCATGGGATCTCTCCACATGTTATACCCATGTCTGTGACAAGAACAGTAGATAATAATTTATACATTATGAGCCTTTTCATACAATCTATGGTCTCCATGTACCCTTACACGTTATGCAATAATATAAATTTTCTTTATACAGAGCACTACTCATTGACTCAAGCCACACATCGGAGCAACATGCTGAATGATCTGGTGGGTATTATGAAAGAAACAAACCAGTGCATTCAGCGATCAGGAGTTTCTGAGAGTTTGAATGGGAATGACTTAAACTTAATAACGTGTATAGGTTTCAATCCATATATGTCCTCAGAGTCCTCCCATAAATAGTTTCTTATAGAGGGTTTCCACACAATCACGGTCAATAGACGATTAAAACCACCAATTTATGGTAACGCTAGTCTTCAGCATGCACAGAGCCTGCTCCTCTTTGTACACTGCACATTGGAGCTAAAGGCACAATTAAGTCAGGTCCCAGTGGCTCCTTTTTCCAGCACGTTGCATGTGGTGTCATGCCGCCACTGATGCTAAAGTGAAGAAGAACCACAAAGAGGAGCAGGCTCTGTGCATGCTGAAGACTAGAGTTAAATATAAAATTGGTGGTTTTAATCGACTATCGACCATGATTGATTGTGTGGAATCTGAGGACATATATGGATTGAACCCTATACACATTATTACGTAATTAAAACTCTTAGCAAATCCTGAGCGCTGAATGCACTGGTTTATTTTTTCGTGGTACTATTGTTTAAAAGTTGGTGGAACTTTTATTACCAGTGTTAGCTGCTAAAGGTTCTAGCGCAAAGTGTATAAAAATTGTTGTATTGTGATCTGGTGGGTATGCATACTACACATATGATGTCACCCTTGCCTTAGGTTCAGAATAAAAGTAGCGTGGGAAATACTAAGTACTAGTAAATATGTGCTGTAATCTAGTACTGCCCAATCAGAGGTCCCACGTACAATATAAAGTATTTTCCTTTTGATGCCTGCCGAGAAACAATAAATAATTCCTGACGCACTCAAGTCGATCGCAACTGAATTCACATTGTGTGCATGGATCTAGATGGGAAATTTCTCCCCCGTTGAGAGTTGCGCCCATCAGTGTGACCCCACTGTAGCTATAGAAGCATCTGGTCTCCTAGTTCTCATCAGCTCAGACTGCGACTGATATAACAAGTTATATTCTTGTCTGGGGCGGCTAGGCCATCACTCCTAGTACGTGACCATTCGTCCACGTCGTACATACATGGCATAGGTCTGTGATATCCCACACGTGGCTCTGTGCTTGCTGTAATATCGGTTTTCCAGATCGATCTTGGTTTCTCCAATCAAGTCATCAGTTCCAACTAGGTCCCAGTCATAAACCGCCACCGTCAGCATGGACTCCATTGGAAAAGTCGCCTCGATGTCAAATGATCTAGGGGGAAAGAAGGCGGGGAGGTTTATTGTGGCACAGGAAGGTGGTGAAGCATTGATACAATATGGCTGGTGAGGATACATTCTAACAAGCTCAGGACTACGAATCACTGCGCTATGTCTAGATCAGGCATGTTCAAGCTATGGCCCTCCAGCTTTTGTGAAACTACAAGTCCCATCATGCATTGTCACAGTTTTGCTAATAGGGAACGTTAAAACTATGGCGAGGCATGTTGGGACCTGTAGTCTCACAACAGCTGGAGGGCCACAGTTTGGACATGCCTGGTCTAGATGCTGAGGCCTACTCTAGGGTCTACCTGAGGATACATACGGCTGGAGCAGAACATGGTAAACAAGACAACATTAGCAAGACTCACTTCCCAAAGACAGGGTTCAATTGCTTGGAAATGTAGTTCTCTTTGTCTTTGATTTCTGTTTTGCCTAGTTTGATAACGACATATGGATCTGCTTTCCCATTGATATCAGCTGGATGTAGATCTGTTGCCTAAAGGAAAAGGAAATGTTAAGAAGAATGGATTTCCACTGTCACAAGTCATAGGAGTCAGCCATTTTGTTGTTTTGCCACGTGTGCTGGACCAACCACAAAATGGCATCAGCCAACACAGTCTATATTGGCTATATATTTTATTGAGGCCCATCCTATAGACCCTAGACATTTATTAATGTAACATACCAGAAATAGTCATTAATCAATATACAACACAGAGTGCTATTGTACGCATTGTATAATTCTGCTTATAACCACATACAACGGACATACAAGATACTAACAAACAGATGTGAGACGAGAAATATGCAAGATTAGTGTATTTGTGGTGACTGGTGTCATGACGGGCACCTTAGTGTACATTAGAAGACCAGTCATCTGGTTATATTATTGGTCAGGTCATGTTTTACAGCCAAGCTGACTCATGAGAATGAAACTCTTGTCTAACACACCCACAGGTACTTACCCTCACAACGTAAACCCGCACCAACACGTTAATCGGGTCATTGTTGGGTATGCCTTGGAACATACCAAAGTTGGGGTCATATCCAGCTTCTTTGGTGACATCATCAGGTAATGGAACTTTGTACACACACATGGAACCCTGGGGGGACAAACACCCCATATCTATGGTTACTAACAGCAGGACATGTTTCATTTCACATCAGTCCAACCTGTGACCATCACATCCAACCATAAACTACTTCACAGCCAGCCCTTTCCCTACATTCTACTGTAAAATACTGCCGAGTTAAACATCAATAATAGCTTAAAATGTTGATAACAGTGAGTGGAAATGTCCATTTTTAGAGCTGGTGTTTTCCCACTAGGCAGAATGCAACTAGAAACGCGTTTCTCCACCAAAGAAACGAGCTTCTAGACCAAAGTGCAACTGGAAAGCTGAAACTGCTTCCTAATGTATTCGTAACCAATTCTGTGTGCAATATGTGAACATAACATCATTTCCCCAACTGCACCAATATCTCCGCTGCCCAGAGACATTCACTACTCACTTTAAACCTCCCGACTATTCTCTCCTCCTCGCTCATAGTGTCATCATCATCCCCGATCTTTCCACGTAGTAAGTTAAATGTGTGCAGCCAGTCTTCAAAGTTATCAAACTCGGTCTCCAGCTCCTTGTTGAACACCTAGGATTTTATAAATTGGGAAAAGAGAGATTGGCGCTAAAAGAAAAATTTAGATTTTTGGAATATCTTTTTCTGAAACATTGACAGAAGTATTCATTTGAGCTAGTGGCCAGAGCACAGTGAAATGCGTTGGTCCTCTGATATACTGATATCTTAAAGGCCTGTTGGATTGCAAAGGATCAATATTTATTCCACAAGAACTGGTGCCTTCTCCTGTCTGGTGGTACCATAAGTACGGTATATAGACACCAGTATTATTTTTCTGATGAGGACAAATTTCATTTTTAGGAAATAAAGCCGTTGTATTTCACATCCTGAGAGCTATTCATTACACACGATAACTTTATCTGCAACTGTACACTGCAGTGCATTTAGGAGGTACAGTAGGTGTTCTGTGTGATATTTCATGGATTATCGTACTGATTTACTGCACGTTACACGTCTCTGCTTCTTGAGCAACTACTGAACGTGAGTATTTTTTAATACTACCTTTATTCTCAGTTTATTTTTATATTTACGGTTTATTTTTTATATATTTTCTTAATTCATGTTATTTTGTATTTCAGCGTGACAAATAAATAACACATGGGTCATAATATATTATTGACGGTCCAGCTTAAATAGTGCTGCTCTACTATAAGATTTGTGCAGGCCCCAGGGCAACTAACTTATAGGGGTCGCTACCAATGAAATTGTCAAAATTAGATACTGTCGATGTTATCAAAAAGTATAATGTGGAAATACTTCCATCACGGCAGCAGTGAACACACTGTAGTGCCCCCTGATCGCATTATGCCACAGTGTCCATAAATAAAATTATGCCACAGTGTTCACTAATCAAATGATGCCACAGTGCCCCCTAATCGCATTATGCCACAGTGCTCCTTAATATCTTTTTGTACCAGTGCCACTAGTCTGTGTGCCCTTATATCTTGGAAGCTGCAGGCTAAAACAGGATCTCAGTAAGTGCCCCTGATTAAAAAATACCACTAGTACCACCTGGGACCTTCTTGTGTCCTCTCCTTGCTCCTCTCACTTGGCTACTCCTGCACTGACCATACCATCTATGTCACTTGTTGCAGCCTGCACCTCCCCCATGGCCAGCCCAACGCTGGTGGTGTAACTAGGTGTGCGGGACACCCTGGTTCACCGCCCTGTTGTTAGTCTGTCTCTGCTTCTATAGGATGTAACAGTAGGTTCTCCCACCACTTTTAGCCTACCTTTAACTCATCGATCTTCTGCTTGTTCTTCTTCTCTGCCAGTTCCGCCAGCTGCTTCTTCTTCTTGTCCTCCTTAGGAACCTTTGATTTATCCTTGTTCTTCATCTGCCCCTTTGAGCCTTTCATGGGAGATTCATCAATTTTGATCTCTGAGTCATCATACAAAGTGGGTGGAATGGAGATGAAAGGAAGCCACACGAGCCACGGAACCACAATGTGCATGAAAGTTGGCAGATAGATTGGAAGTAGGTCTAGGACCCCCCTTCCCAGCTATCCGCCTCCATGTTCATGTATATTTCCCCTCTTACGGACTGGACGCCTGGCCTGATGAAAGGTCACCAAGCCACAGCAGAAATAATACATGTAGCGTGGAGGCATACTTACCAATATTATTCTATACTACAATATACAGTATACAGTATACATGCACGATATCACATAGACCTGTGTACTGGATCTAGTTCTATACTACAATATACAATATACAGTATACATGCACGATATCACATAGATCTGTGTACTGGATCTAGCAACTAGGACCTGAAATACTGTGTGCAGGGAACCTGGAACTCACCAATGTATCAGCTGTGGTTAGAGATCCATAAATACATTAATTCTACCCATCTACATGGACAGGGCTCCTCTTATGTAGCATAAGTCGACTTCATGACCTTCACGCTGACTCTTCATCCCCTGACTCCTCCCCATTCCTGATGTTTGACTCCTTCCCATCCACTGACTCCTCCCCATCCTCTGGCTACTCCTCTACCACTGACTCCTCCCCATCCTCTGGCTACTCCTCTACCACTGACTCCTCCCCATCCTCTGGCTACTCCTCTACCACTGACTCCTCCCCATCCTCTGGCTACTCCTCTACCACTGACTCCTCCCCATCCTCTGGCTACTCCTCTACCACTGACTCCTCCCCATCCTCTGGCTACTCCTCTACCACTGACTCCTCATCAGCCTCTTTTGCTCTGTATTTTAATATTATGGTATTGATGATTACTCTTTTTCTCATATATACAAGTATATGTATACTAGGTGATTCATAGCTCTTCACACCGTCGTAAGGGGCTACGCCCGCATCCACCCACCCCCGGAGCATCGGGTCTGTCCGCACCCCCCCCCCCACTGGAGCAGCGAGTCTGCCCCCCCCCCCCGGAGCAGCGGGTATGCCCGCCCTCCCCCAGAGCGGCGGGTCTGCACGCACCCCCTGCCATCGCTGTAACAGCGGGTATGCATGCTCCCCGGATCACACCCGCCGCAGGATCAGCGGCGTCATCAGACCCTCCGCTGCTTCAGGGGGGCAGTCCCGCTGCTCCGGGTGAGGGCGGGCATACCCACTGCTCCAGCGAGAAGGGGGTGTGCGGGCAAACCTGCTCATCTAGCGGGGGGGGGTGCGTGCTGACCCGCCGCTCTGGGCGGACATACCCACTACTGCAGCGCTTGGGTTGCGGGCAGACCTGGTGGTCCGGGGGGGGGGGGGGGGGGTGCGGGCGGACCCGCTGATGCAGTGGGTGGGGGGGTGTGATCGCAGACCCGCTGCCCTGGGGAGGGGAGGGAAGGGGGGCGGGCAGCGGGGTTGCAGGGTCCAGTGGGGGGATGCAGGCAGACCCGCTGATCCAGGGGGAGTGGGGTTGTGCTGGCAGACCTGCTGCTTGGGGTGGGGGGTTGTGCGGGCAGACCCGCTGACCCTGGGGTAGGGGCGGTGCAGACCTGCTGATACGGGGGTGGGGTGGGGAGCGGGGGTGCGGGCAGACCTGCCGCTCACCTGTTGGCTTTGGTGTATAATGGTGGATGGTGGCCGTGTGCTGTAGGGGGGGGGGGGGGTCTCCTAAGGTAGAAACTATGTGTGTATAACGCTGTCAATCACTCTTGTAACCCCGGCCAGCGTTAGACACACAGGGGATGAGTGACAGATCTGGCTAAATATATAAGATATATATATATATATATATATAGTTCGAGGGTAAGACCGCACTCGCACTATATCTTAGTGCAACAATCTGGGGTGCCAGACAAGGGGAATGTGTTTTGACACACAACCCCAATTATAGTCCGAGGGTATCCTCTACAGTTTCTTGCAGGGGATGTCGGGCACTCGCCTTTATAATTCAGACAGAAGACTGATTATAAAATCCAATTTGGGTATTTTTATTTCATCCAAAAAGTTTTCAATTAGACAGTGGTCATTTTGTTTGTAAATCCATATATGCCCCGACGTTTCGGTCCATATAGCGGACCTTTATCAAGGAGCTTGGTTATACAAGGATTACAGCAATCAACGAAGCAGCAGGAGACCCATGGTGAGAGGAGCAGCAGCTGCTCCTCTCACCATGGGTCTCCTGCTGCTTCGTTGATTGCTGTAATCCTTGTATAACCAAGCTCCTTGATAAAGGTCCGCTATATGGACCGAAACGTCGGGGCATATATGGATTTACAAACAAAATGACCACTGTCTAATTGAAAACTTTTTGGATGAAATAAAAATACCCAAATTGGATTTTATAATCAGTCTTCTGTCTGAATTATAAAGGCGAGTGCCCGACATCCCCTGCAAGAAACTGTAGAGGATACCCTCGGACTATATATATATATATATATATATATATATGCACCTGATTCATGTTGACTCGGTAATCAGCAAAAACTCACTGCTTACCGAGTGATTAAACGCTGACCCCCCCTCCCCCCCCCCCCGAATGCGCGCAGCAGCATGCGTGTTTGCCGACACATCAATTTGCATGTTGCTGTACATGCAAAAAATCCTTCGATGCCAACCATCAAATGGTTCTTCACGGGTTTGCAGATAAAAGTCAGTCTGAGGTCACTTTTATCTGGTTCGGAGATGGCCGAACTGGGACTGAGCGCTGACGTCCTGTGACGTTACCCACCCACCCTGTGACGTTACTCACCCACCCTGTGACATCCTGTGACGTTACTCACCCACCCTGTGACGTCCTGTGATGTTAGCCACCCACCCTGTGACATCCTGTGACGTTACTCACCCACCCTGTGACGTCCTGTGATGTTAGCCACCCACCCTGTGACATCCTGTGACGTTACTCACCCACCCTGTGACGTCCTGTGATGTTACTCACCCACCCTGTGACATCCTGTGTCATTAGCTACCCGTCATGTGCAGGCTTCGGCCCGCCTGCATTCACATGGGAACGCCCAGCATTTTTCTTGGCACACCCACTGTTTTTGTGGGTATGCCCAGGAAACGCTGGACGTCCCCATGCTCCAGCCCCATCCACCCACTACCCACCCCCCTTTGTACGAACGCTTCGGCAACTGCACATGCGTATATTCCCCTGTACGCATGTGCAGAGCTGCACCATCGGTCCCTGGCGTGAAACACGCTGGGGACCGGGCGATGCTGAATTAGGCCCTATATTTTTTTTGAATATTGCAACTTTCATAGCTGTAACACATGAAGATGAGGCTTAGACAGAGGCACAGAATATAAGGGATAAACCATTGATACAACACGCTACCGCCTATATATATATATATATATATATATATATATATATATATATATATATATATATAGAAAGCAGGAATTAGAGAGCGCTATGAGCCACCAGCTCAGACTTCCACCAATAGCAGTTAAATACAATACAATTAGTAATCGTAAAAACCAGAGTGTATTTTTATTAAAAATTTTTTTTTCAAATGTCACATCTGGAGATGGTATTTCTTTTGGAAACGTATAGTCAACAACCCAACGCGTTTCGTCTTTACAAAGACTTCATCAGGGGTTTAACAATGATCACAATTATAACGCTTGTACCGGCGTGTAATTTCATCAGTACTCCATAAGTCCTAATGTTCCCCTCAAAGGGGTATCGAAGGAAATGCAAGCAATAGAGCGTAATATCTTCCAAAAGAGGGAGGGTTGGAGTGACTTTCCCCTCACGGGTGGAATACTTTTTGTATCCGAATGTACCTATGTAGGGCTTAAGATAGCAAAGTGTCGATCACTTTCCTCAACCAATCAACCAGGGCACGGACAGATATTTTACTGATACCTTGGTCCAATTTAAAACGACTGTCCAATACAGTATATCCAGTCCAACCAAGCAATTTTACATGTCTACTATCCGCTGGTTTAAATGAATATGAGACAGTGTGGAGTGTGGAATCAATCACAGTTCAAATTCTGATCCGTGTGGAGCAAATAGGAACAGAACTGTCTGCATATATATATAACATGCCTCGCTACCGCCTAATGCAAACCAAATATGTCTTCCCAGTATTTCAAACTTTTATTTATATATATATATATATATATATATATGTATATATATGTGTATATATATATATATATATATATATATTATACACTGTATATAAATGTGAACAATTTTGAATGTCAATCTAACAAAAATTTTACAAAAACAACAACTGTCCTGTCCATATTGGCTGCTCTTAGATACAGTAAGTTCTGTACATCACCGCCATCTATATAATTACCCTCAGCGATCTCCATCTCCTCCTTCTCCTCGGCTTCTGCCAGTGCCGCCTCCTGCTGGCGTAGTTGCTGAACGGTGAATAAAAACAAAAATATACAGTTTAAAAAAAAACTCAAAAACACTCAAATGAGATAAAACAACTACTGTCATATGGACAACTCTAAATCCTGACACGTGGACTGTTGCTGAGTTACTAGAGGCCAACGTCTGTCATTACTGTGAACTGGAAAAATAGGGCGCACAATGAATTTGCTTTATAAATCATAGCAAAAGAGTTATCCTTAATAAAAGTATTGAGGCGAGTGCGCTACCGCCTCCACCTCCCACCTTTACGCAAGGTCACCTACTTTCTGGCTGACCCGATTGCCTTTAAGGCCCTGCCACAAAATTTGGACAGAAGTGTTCCTAGTCTCCATTTTTATCCCATCCATAGCAGAGAACACTACCACTGCAAGCAGGGCCGCTATCGGGGGGTGGGGGGTCTGATGAGGCTTCAAACATGGGCCTGGACAGAAAATGGGCCCAGAACTGGAGTCTATCAAGTATAATTTGTGATAAACAAGGTTCACATTTCCCTTGAAGCAATGTAGAGGTAGAGTAGTGTGGTCAGTGCGGCGGACACCGGAGGTCTCACCAGGGAGACCAAGGGGATCGTCTATTTTACCTGGGCCCCACAATTTTTGATGGCAGTCCCGTCTGCAAGTGTCGGCTTCTCTCATGTCTAATATCACCAAAACCGTTTATGTCCGTTGCTCTTGGACATAGCAGCTCAGAACGTCCATCAGAACATGTCCACTGTAGTCAGTGGGACAGCGTATTTCAACGCCACAGATCTCCATGCCATTCCGGTATGCTGCCACCAGCACTAACGGAGTCTGAGCCTAGGGATTCCCTGCTAGAATATTATATATATTATATGGCGGGATAAACCAGGAGCTGATGCCGTCACACCGGAATGAGCCGGGTAGCACTGATTGGATCAGTGCGGGCCGTGCACCCACCCACATCTCACCTCCTTTAGGGTTTCTATGGAAGCAAAGTACTTGGACCACCAGTCCAGCATGCTCTCGTCAGGCTCCTCTTCTTCAATTTCTTCCCCTTTCTTCTTTTTCTTCTTCTTCTCTTTTTCATCTTCATTCTGGGAGGTCAAACACAGGAAACGTCAGGGAAAAGCAATGGATAATCAGGCAGAAGAAGCAGAGAACCAGCTATATAAGGGCCTCTGTCACCATGGCCATATGGACAGTGGAGAGTGGGATATTGGGAACTAGAAAAGATCTATTATATAGAATTATTACAAATAAACTGCACTATAGGTTGCACGTCTTCCAAACAAATCAGGATCTTTTCACATTCCTTGGGCCTACCCACAATCCTCTGGACCTGTTTTCATCCCCCTGGGCCTGCTTACTTTCTCATGGACCTGCCTAAGTTCCCCTGGGCCTGACTACATTCCCCTGGGCCTGAATACGTTCCCCTGGGCCTAATTATGTTCCCCTGGGCCTGACTATATCCCCCTGGACCTGTTTATGTTCCCCTGGGCCTTCCTAAGTTCCCCTGAGCCTGACTGCATACCACTGGACCTGGTTCCGTCCCGCTGGGCCTGCCTACTTTCTCCAGGGCCTGCTTACTTTCTCCTGGGCCTGCCTAAGTTTCCATGGGCCTACCCACAATATTTGGACCTGTTTATGTTCCCCTGGGCCTTCCTAAGTTCCCCTGAGCCTGACTGCATACCACTGGACCTGGTTCCGTCCCGCTGGGCCTGCCTACTTTCTCCAGGGCCTGCTTACTTTCTCCTGGGCCTGCCTAAGTTTCCATGGGCCTACCCACAATATTTGGACCTGTTTATGTACCCCTGGGCCTGCCTACTTTCTCCTGGGCCTGTCTACGTCCCCCTGGGCCTGTCTACGTTCCCCTGATCCTGTCTACGTTCCCCTGGGCGATTCTATGTTCCTCTGACACTGAATACATGCCTCGGTCCTATTCCTAGGCCTCTGTTTGTAGCAGCAGAGGCAGGAGTGGTTTATTTCCACTGTCTGGGATACAGACCAGCTCGCCTGTGCTCTCCACAATGATACATATCCATAGGGAAGCTTTGCGTTGTATCCCAGGGCAACAGGAATGAACGACTCAGCATGATGTTATCAATGCATGCATGAGAAGCACAGAAAACAGCTAGGAAGAAAAAGCAATGTATTATGTGACAATGTGAGGGCGGTATCTTCAAGACAAGAAATTAAAACGTGCGAATGAATACTCTCAGCCCGGTATCTGTGTGACTACAGAGATAACGGGAATGACACCAGAGGGATTGCATTTATTAATGGAACTGGATAATTATCAGATCTGTCATCATTCACTGTAACACTTTCTGTTGTTGACTAACGGATACTGTGATCTACAAATGAGGAGAAACTATGTAAAACCCAGCAGCGTTCCGCAGTCACACATCCGCGCAGTGTGGGAAACAGCAGTCACACATTGCAGGTCTGTCACACATCCGCGCAGTGCGGGAAACAGCAGTCACGCATTGCAGGTCTGTCACACATCTGCGCAGTCACACATTGCAGGTCTGTCACACATCCGCGCATTGCGGGAAACAGCAGTCACGCATTGCAGGTCATTGAGACACCAATATGATTCTCCTAGGCCCAATCATCGAGAAGATTAGAGAGGGATGGAATCACCAAGAAATCAAATAGTGTCACCGATATCAACACATAATAGGTATCTACCTTTAAGGAGAGATTTGAACAGGGTGCATTTTTTAGGAGAGAACATAGGACGGACAAAAGGAAATCATTAAACACTTTCGCCTTACCCACTAAACGAGGAAAGAGAGCAGGGACCCATAAACGCAATAAAAGAGTCCACAAAACCCACAAAAAGCGACACAAAAAAATTAGGACCAAAAAGAAAAAAACAAATAAGATCAGTCCGGAAGTGGGACTCACCAAAATATTTAATCTCAGCTCTTACAATTTAAATCCCTTCGAACTATCAGTCCTTAATAAGGGACTTAAGTATGCGCCCACCTCAAACATTAATAAATTTGATACCTTCGTAGATATCCATAAATTCATACGGAAATTATGCATTAAGAAATTTTTCATCCAAAAAGAACCGGAAGGGGCGCCTAATGAAGCCTCGGAAATAAATAAATTTCGACCCAAATCAGTGTTTTACCCCGCCCACATCAAGGGTAACTATATTGAGACCTTTGCCCAATTAGTACAAGATGACATCAGGAAAATTAATCCCCGAGGGGTAAATTATAACCTGACCCTGAACGAAAGAAATGCCCTCAAGTCTTTACGAGAGAACAAGGAAATTGTCGTAAAACCGGCAGATAAAGGGGGGGGGGTGCATCGTGATCATGGGAAGAGAATGGTATACCAATGAGGTCCTTAAACAGATCAGTGATACGGAAACCTATCAAAAAAATCGCACAGACCCCACCGACCGTATATTTAAGGAACTGACCACTCTCCTAACAGACTACAAACAAAAAGGAATTTTAAAAGAATCAGAGGTGAAATTCCTTCTTAATGATGAACCTACGGTGCCAGTGATCTATCTTCTGCCGAAGATTCACAAAAATACGACTCACCCTCCGGGTAGACCTATAGTTTCTGGAACAAACTCCATCACAGCGAATTTATCCGAGTTTATCGATTTCTATTTACAGCCACTGGTCCTCACGAATAAATCGCATCTTAGGGACACGAAAGATCTATTGAACACCTTGAAGAATATACCCTGTGAAGATAATATATGGATAGTGACTGCAGATGTGAAGTCACTTTACACGATTATTAACCACCAGATCGGGATACAGGCAGTGCGAGATTATCTCAGTAGAAGCACTTTAGAATTCGGCCTCCAAGAATTTTTACTGAAGGGTGTTGAGTTTATTTTAACGAATAACTATTTTACTTTTGAATCTGGATTTTATGTGCAAAAGGTTGGGACGGCCATGGGCACCAGCTTCGCCCCGAGTTATGCCAACATCTTCATGGGCAGGTGGGAGCAGTCCCATGTGGGGTGTTGGCCGGATGTCGGGGCGAGCCTGGTGTCATGGGTACGTTACATCGATGATATTTTATTCTTTTGGAGAGGAGAGGAGGAAGCCCTTAATAATTTTTGCATGTTTTTAAATAATAATGATTGTAACATCGAATTAACTTTTAATAAGAGCCAGTTAACTGTAGACTTCCTCGATATCACCATCAGCAAAGGCATCAATCAATGGGAAACCAAAACGTTTTCTAAACCCACGGATACACATTCATACATCCACCGTACAAGCTGCCACCATCAAAACTGGCGGAATGCAATCCCTGGTGGACAGTTGAAACGTGTTAGACGCAATTGTACCAATGTTAACACATACAAAGAACAGGCTGGAGTTATGGCCAAGAAATTCATCTCCAGTGGCTATGACACAGACAGAATCACCTCCTTAGTGAATGAAGTAGAGGAAGTAGAAAGGGACAATCTACTTGCAACGAAAGTACCCGAAGGTCAATCCAAAAAAGATTTTAAAATGTCATTTATTACAGGCTATAATGCCCAATACAAGAGCATCGAATCTTCTTTCAGAAAAAATTGGAAAATTCTGAGACGCGATCCTATCTTGGGAGAACACCTTTTGAGTCAACCGAGTTTTATATATCGCCGTGCACTGAACATCAAGACTAAAATAGTCAGCAGTGCCCTCCCCTGGGGATGCTGGTTATTTAAACTCAGGCTATTTATTTACTATTTACATCCGCGCAGTGCGGGAAACAGCAGTCACACTTTACAGGTCTGTCACACATCAGCGCAGTGCGGGAAACAGCGGTCATACTTTGCAGGTCTGTCACACATCAGCGCAGTGCGGGAAACAGCGGTCACACTTTGCAGGTCCGTCGCACATCTGCGCAGTGCGGGAAACAGCAGTCACACTATACAAGTCTGTCACACATCCGCGCAGTGCGGAAAACAGGAGTCACACTTTACAGGTCTGTCGCTCATCCATGCAGTGCGGGAAACAGCAGTCACACTTTACAGGTCTGTCACACATCCGCGCAGTGCGGGAAACAGCAGTCACACTTTACAGGTCTGTTGCTCATCCGCCCAGTGCGGGAAACAGCAGTCACACTTTGCAGGTCTGTCACACATCCGCCCAGTGCAGGAAACAGCAGTCACACTTTGCAGGTCTATCACACATCCGCCCAGTGCAGGAAACAGCAGTCACACTTTACAGGTCTGTTGGACATCCGCGCAGTGCGGGAAACAGCAGTCACACTTTGCAGGTCTGTCACACATCCGCGCAGTGCAGGAAACAGCAGTCACACTTTGCAGGTCTGTCACACATCCGCGCAGTGTGGGAAACAGCAGTCAGACTTTGCAGGTCTGTAAAACATCGGCGCAATGTGGGAAACAGCAGTCACACTTTGCAGGTCTGTCGATCATCCGCGCAGTGCGGGAAACAGCAGTCACACTTTACAGGTCTGTCGCTCATCCGCGCAGTGCGGGAAACAGCAGTCACACTTTACAGATCTGTCACACATCCGCGCAGTGCGGGAAACAGGAGTCACACTTTGCAGGTCTGTCGATCATCCGTGCAGTGCGGGAAACAGCAGTCACACTGTACAGGTCTGTCGCTCATCCGCGCAGTGCAGGAAACAGCAGTCACACTTTGCAGGTCTGTCACACACATCTGCGCAGTGCGGGAAACAGCAGTCACACTTTGCAGGTCTGTAAAACATCGGCGCAGTGCGGGAAACAGCAGTCACACTTTGCAGGTCTGTCGATCATCCGTGCAGTGCGGGAAACAGCAGTCACACTTTACAGGTCTGTCTCTCATCCGCGCAGTGCGGGAAACAGCAGTCACACTTTACAGGTCTGTCACTCATCCGCGCAGTGCAGGAAACAGCAGTCACACTTTGCAGGTCTGTAAAACATCGGCGCAGTGCGGGAAACAGCAGTCACACTTTGCAGGTCTGTCGATCATCCGCACAGTGCGGGAAACAGCAGTCACTCTTTACAGGTCTGTCACACATCCGCGCAGTGCGGGAAACAGCAGTCACACTTTACAGGTCTGTCGCTAATCCACGCAGTGCGGGAAACAGCAGTCACACTTTACAGGTCTGTCACACATCCGCCCAGTGCAGGAAACAGCAGTCACACTTTGCAGGTCTGTCACACATCCGCGCAGTGCGGGAAACAGCAGTCACACTTTGCAGGTCTGTCGATCATCCGCGCAGTGCGGGAAACAGCAGTCACACTTTACAGATCTGTCGCTCATCCTCGCAGTGCGGGAAACAGCAGTCACACTTTGCAGGTCTGTCGATCATCCGCACAGTGCAGGAAACAGCAGTCACACTTTACAGGTCTGTCGATCATCCGCACAGTGCAGGAAACAGCAGTCACACTTTACAGGTCTGTCACACATCCGCGCAGTGCGGGAAACAGCAGTCACACTTTACAGGTCTGTCGCTCATCCATGCAGTGCGGGAAACAGCAGTCACACTTTGCAGGTCTGTCGCACATCCGCGCAGTGCAGGAAACAGCAATCACTCTTTGCAGGTCTGTCACACATCCGCGCTGTGTGGGAAACAGCAGTCACACTTTACAGGTCTGTCGCTAATCCACGCAGTGCGGGAAACAGCAGTCACACTTTGAAGGTCTGTCATACATCTGCGCAGTGCGGGAAACAGCAGTCACACTTTACAGGTCTGTCACACATCCGCGCAGTGCGGGAAACAGCGGTCACACTTTACAGGTCTGTCACACATCTGCGCAGTGCGGGAAACAGCAGTCACACTTTACAGGTCTGTCACACATCTGCGCAGTGCAGGAAACAGCAGTCACACTTTACAGGTCTGTCGCTCATCCATGCAGTGCGGGAAACAGCAGTCACACTTTACAGGTCTGTCACACATCTGCGCATTGCGGGAAACAGCAGTCACACTTTGCAGGTCTGTCACACATCCGCGCAGTGTGGGAAACAGCAGTCACACTTTACAGGTCTGTCATACATCCGCGCAGTGCGGGAAACAGCAGTCACACTTTACAGGTCTGTCGCACATCTGCGCACTGCATGAAACAGCAGTCACACTTTACAGGTCTGTCGCACATCTGCGCAGTGTGGGAAACAGCAGTCACACTTTGCAGGTCTGTCACACATCCGTGCAGTGTGGGAAACAGCAGTCACACTTTGCAGGTCTGTCACACATCCGCGCAGTGCGGGAAACAGCAGTCACACTTTGCAGGTCTGTCACACATCAGCGCAGTGCGGGAAACAGCAGTCACACTTTACAGGTCTGTCACACATCCGAGCAGTGCAGGAAACAGCAATCACTCTTTGCAGGTCTGTCACACATCCGCGCAGTGCGGGAAACAGCGGTCACACTTTACAGGTCTGTCATACATCCGCGCAGTGCGGGAAACAGCAGTCACACTTTGCAGGTCTGTCACACATCTGCGCAGTGCGGGAAACAGCAGTCACACTTTACAGGTCTGTCACACATCCGCGCAGTGCGGGAAACAGCGGTCACACTTTACAGGTCTGTCACACATCTGCGCAGTGCGGGAAACAGCAGTCACACTTTACAGGTCTGTCACACATCCGCGCAGTGCAGGAAACAGCAGTCACACTTTGCAGGTCTGTCGATCATCTGCGCAGTGCAGGAAACAGCAGTCACACTTTACAGGTCTGTCACACATCCGCGCAGTGCGGGAAACAGCAGTCACACTTTACAGGTCTGTCACACATCCGCGCAGTGCAGGAAACAGCAGTCACACTTTACAGGTCTGTCACACATCCGCGCAGTGCAGGAAACAGCAGTCACACTTTACAGGTCTGTCATACATCCGCGCAGTGCGGGAAACAGCAGTCACACTTTACAGGTCTGTCATACATCCGCGCAGTGCGGAAAACAGCAGTCACACATTGCAGGTCTGTCGCACATACGCGCAGTGCGGGAAACAGCAGTCACACTTTACAGGTCTGTCACACATCCGCCCAGTGCAGGAAACAGCAGTCACACTTTACAGGTCTGTCATACATCCGCGCAGTGCGGAAAACAGCAGTCACACATTGCAGGTCTGTCACACATCCGCGCAGTGCAGGAAACAGCAGTCACACTTTACAGGTCTGTCATACATCCGCGCAGTGCGGGAAACAGCAGTCACACTTTGCAGGTCTGTAAAACAACGGCGCAGTGCGGGAAACAGCAGTCACACTTTGCAGGTCTGTCACACATCCGCGCAGTGCGGGAAACAGCAGTCACACTTTGCAGGTCTGTCACACATCAGCGCAGTGCGGGAAACAGCAGTCACACTTTACAGGTCTGTCACACATCCGAGCAGTGCAGGAAACAGCAATCACTCTTTGCAGGTCTGTCACACATCCGCGCAGTGCGGGAAACAGCGGTCACACTTTACAGGTCTGTCATACATCCGCGCAGTGTGGGAAACAGCAGTCACACTTTACAGGTCTGTCACACATCCGCGCAGTGCGGGAAACAGCAGTCACACTTTACAGGTCTGTCACACATCCGCGCAGTGCGGGAAACAGCGGTCACACTTTACAGGTCTGTCACACATCTGCGCAGTGCGGGAAACAGCAGTCACACTTTACAGGTCTGTCACACATCCGCGCAGTGCAGGAAACAGCAGTCACACTTTGCAGGTCTGTCGATCATCTGCGCAGTGCAGGAAACAGCAGTCACACTTTACAGGTCTGTCACACATCCGCGCAGTGCGGGAAACAGCAGTCACACTTTACAGGTCTGTCACACATCCGCGCAGTGCAGGAAACAGCAGTCACACTTTACAGGTCTGTCACACATCCGCGCAGTGCAGGAAACAGCAATCACTCTTTGCAGGTCTGTCACACATCCGCGCTGTGTGGGAAACAGCAGTCACACTTTACAGGTCTGTCGCTAATCCACGCAGTGCGGGAAACAGCAGTCACACTTTGCAGGTCTGTCATACATCTGCGCAGTGCGGGAAACAGCAGTCACACTTTACAGGTCTGTCACACATCCGCGCAGTGCGGGAAACAGCGGTCACACTTTACAGGTCTGTCACACATCTGCGCAGTGCGGGAAACAGCAGTCACACTTTACAGGTCTGTCACACATCCGCGCAGTGCAGGAAACAGCAGTCACACTTTACAGGTCTGTCGCTCATCCATGCAGTGCGGGAAACAGCAGTCACACTTTACAGGTCTGTCACACATCTGCGCATTGCGGGAAACAGCAGTCACACTTTGCAGGTCTGTCACACATCCGCGCAGTGTGGGAAACAGCAGTCACACTTTACAGGTCTGTCATACATCCGCGCAGTGCGGGAAACAGCAGTCACACTTTACAGATCTGTCGCACATCTGCGCACTGCATGAAACAGCAGTCACACTTTACAGGTCTGTCGCACATCTGCGCAGTGTGGGAAACAGCAGTCACACTTTGCAGGTCTGTCACACATCCGTGCAGTGTGGGAAACAGCAGTCACACTTTGCAGGTCTGTCACACATCCGCGCAGTGCGGGAAACAGCAGTCACACTTTGCAGGTCTGTCACACATCAGCGCAGTGCGGGAAACAGCAGTCACACTTTACAGGTCTGTAACACATCCGAGCAGTGCAGGAAACAGCAATCACTCTTTGCAGGTCTGTCACACATCCGCGCAGTGCGGGAAACAGCGGTCACACTTTACAGGTCTGTCATACATCCGCGCAGTGCGGGAAACAGCAGTCACACTTTGCAGGTCTGTCACACATCTGCGCAGTGCGGGAAACAGCAGTCACACTTTACAGGTCTGTCACACATCCGCGCAGTGCGGGAAACAGCGGTCACACTTTACAGGTCTGTCACACATCTGCGCAGTGCGGGAAACAGCAGTCACACTTTACAGGTCTGTCACACATCCGCGCAGTGCAGGAAACAGCAGTCACACTTTGCAGGTCTGTCGATCATCTGCGCAGTGCAGGAAACAGCAGTCACACTTTACAGGTCTGTCACACATCCGCGCAGTGCGGGAAACAGCAGTCACACTTTACAGGTCTGTCACACATCCGCGCAGTGCAGGAAACAGCAGTCACACTTTACAGGTCTGTCACACATCCGCGCAGTGCAGGAAACAGCAGTCACACTTTACAGGTCTGTCATACATCCGCGCAGTGCGGGAAACAGCAGTCACACTTTACAGGTCTGTCATACATCCGCGCAGTGCGGAAAACAGCAGTCACACATTGCAGGTCTGTCGCACATACGCGCAGTGCGGGAAACAGCAGTCACACTTTACAGGTCTGTCACACATCCGCCCAGTGCAGGAAACAGCAGTCACACTTTACAGGTCTGTCATACATCCGCGCAGTGCGGAAAACAGCAGTCACACATTGCAGGTCTGTCACACATCCGCGCAGTGCAGGAAACAGCAGTCACACTTTACAGGTCTGTCATACATCCGCGCAGTGCGGGAAACAGCAGTCACACTTTGCAGGTCTGTAAAACAACGGCGCAGTGCGGGAAACAGCAGTCACACTTTGCAGGTCTGTCACACATCCGCGCAGTGCGGGAAACAGCAGTCACACTTTGCAGGTCTGTCACACATCAGCGCAGTGCGGGAAACAGCAGTCACACTTTACAGGTCTGTCACACATCCGAGCAGTGCAGGAAACAGCAATCACTCTTTGCAGGTCTGTCACACATCCGCGCAGTGCGGGAAACAGCGGTCACACTTTACAGGTCTGTCATACATCCGCGCAGTGTGGGAAACAGCAGTCACACTTTACAGGTCTGTCACACATCCGCGCAGTGCGGGAAACAGCAGTCACACTTTACAGGTCTGTCACACATCCGCGCAGTGCGGGAAACAGCGGTCACACTTTACAGGTCTGTCACACATCTGCGCAGTGCGGGAAACAGCAGTCACACTTTACAGGTCTGTCACACATCCGCGCAGTGCAGGAAACAGCAGTCACACTTTGCAGGTCTGTCGATCATCTGCGCAGTGCAGGAAACAGCAGTCACACTTTACAGGTCTGTCACACATCCGCGCAGTGCGGGAAACAGCAGTCACACTTTACAGGTCTGTCACACATCCGCGCAGTGCAGGAAACAGCAGTCACACTTTACAGGTCTGTCACACATCCGCGCAGTGCAGGAAACAGCAGTCACACTTTACAGGTCTGTCATACATCCGCGCAGTGCGGGAAACAGCAGTCACACTTTACAGGTCTGTCATACATCCGCGCAGTGCGGAAAACAGCAGTCACACATTGCAGGTCTGTCGCACATACGCGCAGTGCGGGAAACAGCAGTCACACTTTACAGGTCTGTCACACATCCGCCCAGTGCAGGAAACAGCAGTCACACTTTACAGGTCTGTCATACATCCGCGCAGTGCGGAAAACAGCAGTCACACATTGCAGGTCTGTCACACATCCGCGCAGTGCAGGAAACAGCAGTCACACTTTACAGGTCTGTCATACATCCGCGCAGTGCGGGAAACAGCAGTCACACTTTGCAGGTCTGTAAAACATCGGCGCAGTGCGGGAAACAGCAGTCACACTTTGCAGGTCTGTCATACATCCGCGCAGTGCGGGAAACAGCAGTCACAATTTACAGGTCTGTCGCTCATCCGCGCAGTGCGGGAAACAGCAGTCACACTTTACAGGTCTGTCACACATCCGCGCAGTGCGGGAAACAGCAGTCACACTTTACAGGTCTGTCACACATCCGCGCAGTGCAGGAAACAGCAGTCACACTTTACAGGTCTGTCACACATCCGCGCAGTGCAGGAAACAGCAGTCACACTTTACAGGTCTGTCATACATCCGCGCAGTGCGGGAAACAGCAGTCACACTTTACAGGTCTGTCATACATCCGCGCAGTGCGGAAAACAGCAGTCACACATTGCAGGTCTGTCGCACATACGCGCAGTGCGGGAAACAGCAGTCACACTTTACAGGTCTGTCACACATCCGCCCAGTGCAGGAAACAGCAGTCACACTTTACAGGTCTGTCACACATCCGCGCAGTGCGGAAAACAGCAGTCACACATTGCAGGTCTGTCACACATCCGCGCAGTGCAGGAAACAGCAGTCACACTTTACAGGTCTGTCATACATCCGCGCAGTGCGGTGAAACAGCAGTCACACTTTGCAGGTCTGTAAAACATCGGCGCAGTGCGGGAAACAGCAGTCACACTTTGCAGGTCTGTCATACATCCGCGCAGTGCGGGAAACAGCAGTCACAATTTACAGGTCTGTCGCTCATCCGCGCAGTGCGGGAAACAGCAGTCACACTTTACAGGTCTGTCACACATCTGTGCAGTGCAGGAAACAGCAGTCACACTTTACAGGTCTGTCATACATCCGCGCAGTGCGGGAAACAGCAGTCACACTTTGCAGGTCTGTCACACATCCGCGCAGTGCGGGAAACAGCAGTCACACTTTACAGGTCTGTCACACATACGCGCAGTGCGGGAAACAGCAGTCACACTTTACAGGTCTGTCACACATCCGCGCAGTGCGGGAAACAGCAGTCACACTTTGCAGGTCTGTCACACATCCGCGCAGTGCGGGAAACAGCAGTCACACTTTACAGGTCTGTCGCACATCCGCGCAGTGCGGGAAACAGCAGTCACACTTTGCAGGTCTGTCATACATCCGCGCAGTGCGGGAAACAGCAGTCACACTTTACAGGTCTGTCACACATCTGCGCAGTGCAGGAAACAGCAGTCACACTTTACAGGTCTGTAATACATCCGCGCAGTGCGGGAAACAGCAGTCACACTTTGCAGGTCTGTCACACATCCGCGCAGTGCGGGAAACAGCAGTCACACTTTACAGGTCTGTCGCACATCCACGCAGTGTGGGAAACAGCAGTCACACTTTACAGGTCTGTCACACATCCGCGCAGTGCGGGAAACAGCAGTCACACTTTACAGGTCTGTCACACATCCGCGCAGTGCGGGAAACAGCAGTCACACTTTACAGGTCTGTCACACATCCGCGCAGTGCAGGAAACAGCAGTCACACTTTACAGGTCTGTCATACATCCGCGCAGTGCGGGAAACAGCAGTCACACTTTACAGGTCTGTAATACATCCGCGCAGTGCGGGAAACAGCAATCACTCTTTGCAGGTCTGTCATACATCCGCGCAGTGCGGGAAACACCAGTCACTCTTTACAGGTCTGTCACACATCCGCGCAGTGCGGGAAACAGCAGTCACACTTTACAGGTCTGTCACACATCCGCGCAGTGCGGGAAACAGCAGTCACACTTTACAGGTCTGTCACACATCCGCGCAGTGGTACTGATTCAGGTTGGCTCGGTAAGCTTCGAACATTGTAGTTTACCAAGCGCCTGAGATGCCCAAAATACCCCTCACCCATTCTGCCGCTAGCAGGAGAAATTATTTGATAGTCGCTGAGTAAATATCCATTTCTTCTCCTGTATTTCCATGCACTTCTGTGTTACTGGACCTGCCAGGTGCACTGGATGCTGGTCAGGCTTCTGTGTTACTGGTCCTGCCAGGTGCACTGGGTGCTGGTCAGGCTTCTGTGTTACTGGACCTGCCAGGTGCACTGGATGCTGGTCAGGCTTCTGTGTTACTGGACCTGCCAGGTGCACTGGATGCTGGTCAGACTTCTGTGTTACTGGACCTGCCAGGTGCACTGGATGCTGGTCAGGCTTCTGTGTTACTGGTCCTGCCAGGTGCACTGGGTGCTGGTCAGGCTTCTGTGTTACTGGACCTGCCAGGTGCACTGGATGCTGGTCAGACTTCTGTGTTACTGGACCTGCCAGGTGCACTGGATGCTGGTCAGGCTTCTGTGTTACTGGTCCTGCCAGGTGCACTGGGTGCTGGTCAGGCTTCTGTGTTACTGGACCTGCCAGGTGCACTGGATGCTGGTCAGACTTCTGTGTTACTGGACCTGCCAGGTGCACTGGGTGCTGGTCAGGCTTCTGTGTTACTGGACCTGCCAGGTGCACTGGATGCTGGTCAGGCTTCTGTGTTACTGGACCTGCCAGGTGCACTGGATGCTGGTCAGGCTTCTGTGTTACTGGACCTGCCAGGTGCACTGGATGCTGGTCAGAATCCCTCCTTTATTGAACATCAGTAATGTAATACTTTGTGTCCCATTTATTAAGAGGGTTGCAGTGTACAGCAGATTTCATGCACAGTGTCTCATTACATGGTGACAATCCACTTACCACGTCAACCTTAACAACAGCATCAGAATTCTGCAACATGAAGGTGGAGGGAGATGAAAAGAAAACAAATGACGTTTACTGACGCACAGCAGGGAAATGGTGAACGCACACAATGGAACACTGCACAAAATGGACAATTAACAGAACTTAAGATCAATAATAACAATAACAGGGTTATTATAGCTTGTAATGTACAGTATCTCACTTATGTCCTGGAATTAAATGGGGGAGATGGGAGATTTATCAGTACTAGTTTCCTAGCACAGCACCACCGATTTACATTGTATGGCATCGGGTCTGAAAAATCGGTCGCATCATACCCCTACTATCCACGTCGGCGTGGAGTTGATTTTATACAGTGTGGCGAGCGCAGCGAGCCACTGAGCCCGAAGCGCGGCGAGCGCAGCGAGCCCCGCGAGGGGCCGCACATTACTTCACAGGTATTACATAGTTACATAGTAGGTAAGGCTGAAAAAAGACTTGCGTCCATCTAGTTCAACCTGGTATAGATATCCATTGCTGATTTGGTAGGTTCTGGTATTTTACAGACAAATTATATTTCTTATTTGTACCCATGGATGTTTTTCTCCAGTAAATGTTTGTCCAACTTTGCCTTGAACGCATTTAATGAGCCAGCCATTACCACCTCTCTGGGAAGAGAGTTCCAGAGTTTGACTGTTCTTTCTACTAGCTGAATGAAATCTTTTTTTCTTCTAATCTATACTCATGCCCTCGCGTCCTAGATTCCTTTCTAGTAGAAAAGAGGGTGTGTGACAGTTCCTTATATTGGCCCTTGATATACTTGTACATGTTGAGCATGTCCCCCCTTAAACGTCTCTTTTCTAATGTAAATAGTCCCAAATTGCTTAATCTCTCCCCGTAGCTTAAATTCTCCATTCCCCTAATAAGCTTTGTTGCTCGCCTTTGGACTTTTTCTAATTCTATGATATCCTTTTTATAGTGTGGGGCCCAGAACTGTACTCCGTACTCTAGGTGAGGTCTCACCAATGCTTTATATTTTTGGCATAATTACCCTTGAGTCCCTAGTTTCCATTCTCCTCATCAAAACCTGGGTGACCCCAGATTCTATTAGTTCAGATCTGCACTGGGACCTAGACAATATAGGGTATTACATCTGTGATAACATAGACTTGCATTTTTTTGAAAAAATCTTTCTTTTATTTACCACCTTTGCATGGTACAATAGGAATCCACGAGTGAAAACCACAGTACCACAGTGCAATCTATACTTTTTTCTGCAATTCACCACCCAGGCATACCGCTCAACCAGTGTTCACTGTGTCTATGGACACACACACTGGATAGTAGCGTATGCCAGGGACACACAGTGAAGGTGCTCTCTTTACTGACCCCCTTCCATCAGGGTTCTCTCATCCCCGGAGGACCCATTACCTGACTCTGCGCTGTCTCTGTATAACAGGGCCAGGTTGGTTGCCTCTGGAGACAGCAGAAACCCCCCTTTTTTGCTCTACTTCCGTACCTGTGACACTCGCTGAGTCCGCTCAACTGTGCAAATACCAGATTGCCAACGAAAGCACAGACAGCAGCCACCCCGCGAGTATACACAGCCCAGGTACTTCATCTCTACTCTTATCTTTACATTTATTACGACTCTGCAGTTAATTTTAAGTGTAATTATATTCACTAGATAAACGTGTGCTGTTTGACAGTGAGCCCTCTATTCCTAATATGATATTTATCTTGATGCTTTGATGTGTTAACCAATTGTTTGGTCAAGTGAAGACGTGCCTAGTCTGAGAGGAATCTCTCACACAAACTTATTGATATTTTTGTGATACTAAAGATAGAGGCAACATAGTTCTCTTCTCAGACTTCTCCAATATATTTTCACTCTTCTTCTCTAATTGTATACTATTATTCATGTTATTTGTATGTTCTTGTCTCATGTTTGTGATTTGATTCAATTAAAGGATCAATTTTAGTAATAAATAAAGTTGACATTTTAGACTGTTACACAGACTTTAGAAGGTTGTGCCCCACCCGGGAGTTTCTTTTTTGATACTCTCCCTTGAGTATCAACCCTTTTCAATTGTACTTACCCTACTCCCTGGGAGCACCTCCTCAACAATATTATATACTATAAACTTATACGTTGATTGGAGAAAACCTTCTAACCCCTTAGCAAATTAGTCCTGTGCCCTTGGCCTTCACCCCCCTCCCCTTCTCCCTGAGCTAAAACCCTCTTAATACATGCCAGAATTTTGTTGGCCTTTTTTGTAGCTACATTACAATGGGCACTACATCCTAGATTGCTGTCTATTTGGACTCCTAGATCCTTTTCAAGTATGGAATTACCCAGTTCCTCTCCGCTAAGGTTGTAACTTGCACACTGGTTGTGTCTCCCAAGGTGCATAACCTTACATTTATCTACTGTACATTGAACCTCATCTTCCATTTTTTTGCCCACTCATCTAGAATTGCAAGATCATTTTGAAGCATGGTGACATCTTCTGGTGATTTGATGACTTTGCTAAGTTTTGTATCGTCCGCAAAGATGGATACATTGCTGAGTAACCCTATCCCAATATCGTTAATAAAAATGTTAAACAAAATGGGCCCCAAAACCGAACCCTGGGGCACTCCACTTAGTACCGATATCATATCTGATATGGCACCATTCACAACCACTCTTTGTTCTCTATTACATAGCCAATTCCCTACCCATCTGCAGATATTTTCACCCAATCCTAGGTTCTCCATTTTATTAATCAATCTCTTGTGTGGGACAGTATCAAATGCTTTAGCGAAATCTAGGAAAATCACATCTACAGCATTTCCATTATCGAGGTTTTTGCTAACCTCTTCATAGAACCCTAGTAGATTAGTTTGGCATGAACGATTTTTCACGAACCCATGTTGGTTAGTACTGAGTAGACGGTGATGATCTAAATATTCCTGGATACCATCCCTTAAAAATCCTTCAAATAGTTTACCCACAATTGATGTGAAACTAACGGGTCTGTAATTAGCGGGATCTTCCTTTTTTCCTTTTTTGAATATTGGCACTACCTCTGCTATTCTCCAATCTTTTGGTACTATACCTGACGATAGTGACTTGCTAAAGATATAATGTAGGGGGGTAGCTAGTTCATCCCTTAATTCCATTAATACCCTCGGATGAATCCCATCTGGCCCTGGTGATTTATTTGTTTTGAGTTAGAATTGAATTGTATTCCGTATCCGCTCGCCACGCTTTGGGCTCGCCACACTATATAAAATCAACTCCACGCCGCTGTGGATAGTGGGGGTATGAAAAGGTCGGAGGACGCATACCGCCACCCCTCGCGGGCTCGCTGCGCTCGCCACGCTTTGGGTTGGCATTGATCGTGGCGTGGCACTAACAATGGGGGGGCATTTGACATAATAATTAACCATCATGGTGGGTATACAATTAAAAATCGGGTCTGGGGGGCATTTAACATTGTAATCAGCCATCTGGGTGGCTGTACAATGTAGAATCGGGTCGAATCGGTCGCATCGCATCGCATGCCATTGTAATGGCATGCGATGCGACCAATTTTAAAATTGTATGGGAACGTCTTTAAAACCCGAAAATCGGGTCGGTCGGGTCTGATCGGGTCCCATCACATACCTTAAGTTATGGTATGCGATGGGACCCGACGGGCGCCGTGCTAGGAAATAAGTACCGATTTATCAAAGCACTGATAGAAAACACATCAACCAATCAGCTCCTAATGGCCATGTCACAGGCTTGTGTTTGAAAAATAATGGAAGCTGATTGGTTGATGCTTTATCGCTCCTTTTATCCTATACAATAAAACAGAGCAGTATGGCATTTTGAAAGCCTCCTTGCCCATCAGCAAAATCATCACATGCAAATAGAAAAAGCCGCAGACTGCATTATGCAAATCAGGGTCTCTGTAACTCACCGCTTCCAGTTTCACCATAGTCTCCATTTTTTTGATGGGCACTTCGGGTTCCATGTTGACAACTATTTCACCTGTGGGGCGAGAGTAGGGCCCTCCGTTTGCCAGAACCAAAAAGCCATTCACCAACTTAACTGGACAGGGACAGAAAGAAATAGAGCACAGGACAGACTCAAGACGAGAGAAAATGCAGCATGAAATCACAGCCGGTAGAACAACGTGAGATTAAAGATGGTGAAACGCGTAGTAATGCGGGAAACAGAAAGGAAATACGGTCACAGCCATATATTACAGGAACAACTAAAGGGAATCTCCATGGGGTAAAACCAAGGTGGCTTCACGTATTAGCCAGGCTGGTGAGTATGTTTTCTATCCACAGGTACCCTAAATGTATACTACTGGACAAGGGGACCGATGCTCCGTGGCAAGATAGGTGAGTATTGGATGAATGGGCTCCGTGTGCAATAAAGTTTTACTGCAAGTGTGTGTGTGTGTGTATTTATTTAACTATTTGTACTACTGTGGGACTACAAGTCCCAGCAGGCCCTTTATTACCCCGCATGCTGGGACTTGTGGTTCTCCAAGTCCCTGCATGCGGTGCAGGCTTGCTGGGACTCATAGTTCCACAGCAATATACAATAGGATTCTTTCTATTTTTTACACCATTTTGTCAGCTCGATGCCCACCGCCCAGGGGTGATGATGGTAACTCGATGGTCCCGCCCCCTGGCCAGCCATGCTGCACTGCTTCTGCGTATGCGTGGCTGTGCTGAAGACATTTTTTTTCCATCAAATTGTTTTGATGCGATCGTTGGTTACCATCGCAGATTCGATGGCAGAAGGCTTCCAACGTCCATCCCTAGTCCGCGGATGGAAAACTTCAAAATAGCGGCAATTCAATGACCTTTGATAAAGTTGTCTAGTGCATACCCTCCAACATGACCCATTCCTTTAGGTACAAAATGCTCTGCTTCTGGACTTCTTCCTTAATTTAAGATTGCCTTCACCTGTGCTGGAACAACGTTATTATCACTGAACTAGGTCAACAGAAACAGTGCATTTTGTAGCTAAGGGAATGGGTCATTTTGGAGGGTATGCTAGTGTACAAGTAGGACTTTAATAATCCTTGTAAGTGTGTCCATATCCTTATGTGAAACATTCATGTCTTAGCATTTTAATAATGTATAATAATATCTGTATATGAACATTGATCCAGCCTACTGTTAGCGCTACTGTACTTTACACATTTTCCTCATTCCCAATCTACTCTTGGTCCTCAAGGCATAATGACAGTGCAGGTTTTACTGATATCCAGGTTTCAGCACAGACGGTGAAATCAAACTCATACTCATTAAGCCACCTGTACTCAAGCATGGATATCAGTAAAACGTGGACTGGTCGTATGCCTTGAGAACCAAGGTTGTGAACCATTTCTCTAGACTTTAAGCTCTCAGGAACAGGACCCTCTCTACCTTATGTCTCATATGCGCCCATCCCTCATCAATCTCATGATTGATTATTGTACCCCTTACACAATGACAACCATTATGGTGAGGAGTCCCCATCCCACATTAATCTCCTGATTATTGTACCCCTTACACACAACCACAACCGTTATGGTGATGAGTCCCCCATCCCACATTAATCTCCTGATTATTGTACCCCTTACACACAACCACAACCGTTATGGTGAGGAGTCCCCCATCCCACATTAATCTCCTGATTATTGTACCCCTTACTCACAACCACAACCGTTATGGTGATGAGTCCCCCATCCCACATTAATCTCCTGATTATTGTACCCCTTACACACAACCACAACCGTTATGGTGATGATGAGTCCCCCATCCCACATTAATCTCCTGATTATTGTACCCCTTACACACAACGACAACCGTTATGGTGATGATGAGTCCCCCATCCCACATTAATCTCCTGATTATTGTACCCCTTACACAACCACAACCGTTATGGTGATGAGTCCCCCATCCCACATTAATCTCCTGATTATTGTACCCCTTACTCACAACCACAACCGTTATGGTGAGGAATCCCCCATCCCACATTAATCTCCTGATTATTGCACCCCTTACACAACGACAACCATTATGGTGAGGAGTCCCCCATCCCACATTAATCTCCTGATTATTGTACCCATTACACAACGACAACCGTTATGGTGAGGAATCCCCCATCCCACATTAATCTCCTGATTATTGTACCAATTACACAACGACAACCATTATGGTGAGGAATCCCCCATCCCACATTAATCTCCTGATTATTGTACCCCTTACACACAACGACAACCGTTATGGTGATGAGTCCCCCATCCCACATTAATCTCCTGATTATTGTACCCCTTACACACAACCATAACCGTTATGGTGATGAGTCCCCCATCCCACATTAATCTCCTGATTATTGTACCCCTTACACAACGACAACCGTTATGGTGATGAGTCCCCCATCCCACATTAATCTTCTGATTATTGTACCCCTTACACAACGACAACCGATATGGTGAGGAATCCCCCATCCCACATTAATCTCCTGATTATTGTACCCCTTACACAACGACAACCATTATGGTGAGGAGTCCCCCATCCCACATTAATGTCCTGATTATTGTACCCCTTACACAACGACAACCGTTATGGTGAGGAGTCCCCCATCCCACATTAATCTCCTGATTATTGTACCCCTTACACAACGACAACCGTTATGGTGAGGAGTCCCCCATCCCACATTAATCTCCTGATTATTGTACCCCTTACACACAATGACAACCTTTATGGTGATGAGTCCCCCATCCCACATTAATCTCCTGATTATTGTACCCCTTACACAACAACAACCGTTATGGTGATGATTCCCCCATCCCACATTAATCTCCTGATTATTGTACCCCTTACACAACAACAACCGTTATGGTGAGGAGTCCCCCATCCCACATTAATCTCCTGAATATTGTACCCCTTACACAACGACAACCGTTATGGTGATGAGTCCCCCATCCCACATTAATCTCCTGATTAATGTACCCCTTACACACAACAACAACAACCGTTATGGCGATGATTCCCCCATCCCACATTAATCTCCTGATTATTGTACCCCTTACACACAACCACAACCGTTATGGTGAGGAGTCCCCCATCCCACATTAATCTCCTGATTATTGTACCCCTTACACAACGACAACCATTATGGTGATGAGTCCCCCATCCCACATTAATCTCCTGATTAATGTACCCCTTACACACAACAACAACAACCGTTATGGTGATGATTCCCCCATCCCACATTAATCTCCTGATTATTGTACCACCTTACACACAACCACAACCGTTATGGTGAGGAGTCCCCCATCCCATATTAATCTACTGATTATTGTACCATTTACACAACGACAACCGTTATGGTGATGATGAGTCCCCCATCCCACATTAATGTCCCGAGTAATATCACACAATACCTGTAGTGTTCCAATTTTGAGATTTCTTGTCAGGGGGCCGGTAGATAAACTTGCGCAGCGAGCTGACAGCATGTGACCCCACCAGTGTATATCGCCCGAACGCCCGGCAGTCCACCACCCGGACATTCAAAGGTGGATGAAGCAGCTCGTTCTCCGGAAGGTCCTGCGGAGAAACCCTGAGGATGTTTACGCTACTCAACCACAAGTAACGTTTACATATTGCAGGACAGTAACAAGAAACGTCCCCTTGATGTATTAAGTGCTGTCAAATCTCACTGATATGTAAAGTATATTTATATAGTATTATTATTGTCCACTTACCACCTCAAACCATTTAACTAGAGTGCTAAAGTTTGGATTCTTCTTGTAGTTTTGGATGAGAGCCGACTGAACCCCCTTTCCAGCACATTCGATGTCCACTCTTGGCCTGTCCACCTGGGCAAGATTGACCCTCTTCAGGTCTCGCAGTCCCCAGAAGAGGATCTAGAAAGAGAGAGATTGTAGTGAATAAAAGGACAGGCTAAACAGGACCACTGCACCAGGCAACGGTACCTTACATCCAACGTACTCGGGTGACCCATACCTCTACTCTGTATTTACTGAGGACGGGTCGAATGCCCATTGGGACAGGCAAGATGGGTCCTCTCTCCAGGTCTGTAGGTCCATCAATAGCTGGAAGATCAGATTTACCAGCGGGGCCAATCTACAATACAAATATAACCATTATAATACTTATGTCTTGTTATGAATAATAGGCTCATTCTGGATGCTTGTTCTTCCACAGACTCCTGGCGCACTCTTATATAAGTCCATACTGACGCATTTCACTTCTGTATGATCCAGGTTACCCTGGAGATATGCATTAAAGCTTTAAAGTTCTAGGGTAGAACTGGAAACATCATTACAACCATTGACGAGTCTATACCTGGAGAAGCTCAAAGGCGGCTAGCAGGTCTCCGGCAGTGGAGTTCCCACGGTATATCTGGTAATACTCTAGTTGTGGTGGGAACCTCGGAGGACAATACCCTTCATCAGCCATTTTCACCACTGGTTTAGCAAATGTCCTGCCCATGAAATCTGCCTTGCCCTGAAAGACATAATAGTATTAATAAATACAATGAAACAATGGGGTAATGAGACAATATCCTGTAGACACTCAAAAATGTGAAGGTACAATAGGGTGTCCAGATGTCCATTCCCACCTGGGGGATCTCCCGGTCTGTCCAGATGTACATTCCCACCTGGGGGATCTCCCTGTCTGTATAGATGTACATTCCCACCTGGGGGATCTCCCTGTCTGTATAGATGTACATTCCCACCTGGGGATCTCTCTGTCTGTATAGATGTACATTCCCACCTGGGGGATCTTCCTGTCTGTACAGATTTCCATTCCCGTTGGGGATAGGGTTTTGTTTGGATTCCGCACAAGGTTGTCCCCACTCGGGATAGGGGGGATCAAGAGAGATCCCTGCCCCCCGTTCTGGGGTTCGGCTTGAGTAGCCTGGAACCAACTAATAATGTGTGTCTAGGTACCTAATTGGGCGGACACTACACAGTTGGTGGTGCTCCCATGAGTCCAGATAAACAGTACAAAAAAAGGGGAAGAGAAAGGGGACTCTGTTTTTGGGGCACTCTTGTGATATGATGATTTGATAATAAAACTTAACTTTTATTTCTTTGGATTTAAAAGAGAGGGCTATAATTCATGGATAAGGTAGCCGAAAAAATTCAATCTCCCTGCTGGCAGTGAGCTTTTTAAATATATGCTATGCACTAGGGATTATGAACAAGGGTCCAAAAAATGGTCGGACCAATTAGAATTATTGATGTGTTACCTAGTAAGCCTTGCGGCAATGGTAACTAGGGCTCGTAAGAGGCAAATTATAAAGGTTTAGGAGGGGTTAATTCCCTATATTTATGGGGACTGCTCACACATTGAGCATAGTTTCTATTTAGTACTAAGTTGAGTAGTACTTGTGTTAGCACCGCAGTGGTTTTTTAATGTGTAAATAAAGTAGGGTTTCACACGATTCTGTTGGTGTGTAGTGTGCAGCTCTTGGATGGGTGCTATCCGGGAGTGCCTGGCTCCTTAGTGAGTTGAATTATACGCTGCGCCTTGCTGGGCTAGAGACCAGCATCATATTGGCCCCACCGTGAGAGTTTTAATTCCACTCACGCCACAGTGATGATTGACGCACCAAAGAGCTTAACACAATTTTCTTGCTACTTCAATAGCTGTACCTCATGCTGCTCTGGGATTGAGCTTAAACGCAAGTTAGGCTATTAAATGGGCACCAATAACCACACAATTACATCGTACACTTAATGTCAGATCAGATATTTGCACACCAACCTAGTGGTTGTTCACAGTGTTGCTCTCCGGTTGGTATCAGCTATGAAGTACAGGCAACTGTTGCTAATTTTCAACAAACACCTTGCTGTTAAATGAGCAACTGTTGACAGTTACAGAGTACAGGCAACTGTTGTTAAATGGGTGAGCACAAAGAACATTAAATGTTAGCAAATTGTAGTACGATATCCGCTGGGCTGGCTGCACATCAATCAAGTAAAAATCCACATGGTTGCTCTTAAATTGAGCTTAGAATACACACCTAGCTGCTAGAGGAGCATCAGTTAACAAACAGGTAATTACAGTTGCAAAGTACAGGCAACTGTTGCTAAATGGGTGAACACAAATAATAATGAATGTTTAGTAGCATGTAGTATGATATCTGCTGAGCTGGCTGCACATCAATCAAATAGAAGTCCACAAATTTGCTCTTTAGATTGGACTTAGAATACACACCAAGCTGCTAAAAGAGCATCAATTGACAATTTCAAAAAGCAGATAATTATTGCTGAATGTCGACTTAAGCTGAATTAGACAGTATAGGCACTGCTATTAGCCAAGCATCACACTAAACATTTAAAGCTAGGCATTATTTTGAAGACTTTTGTACACACAGTACAGGCTCCTCTTACTTGTGTCGACCATCGGTATTAGTCTGTACAGTTAGCAATCTGTACTGGTTCAGTAGTTGATGCTCACCCCTGTATAACAGTATAGATAGACCCCTCAGTTTGCAGTTGTGGCTTCTATTTTCCTAGAGTCTTGCAGACGTGCATTGGACTCCTGGGTAAGAGAGTCTCAATCTGCACTGGGGGGGTCAAGTAATGATAGTGCAGGTAGACACTTCTGCTGTCGACAGTGGGGTTAACAGTGTGACCCTGTTGCTGAAGTAAGCATAGCAGGGTGTTAAACTGCCCCTAGCCTGTCAATGAGAGAGTGCCTAAAGGGTAGAAAAGGGGTGGTAGACAGAGAGGGAAGGATAAATTGCTTGGCGGCACTTCTGGGTTAGTCCTTCTGCTTCCCACTGAGTCATGCTCCCGCAGTGGACTCCGTGGGTGAGAGAGGCTGGTTCAGAGGGCTTTGAAGCAGAGTATATAGGTAGATAAAAATGAGTCGCTTCCACGTCAGTGTTAAATGTCTGGTTGCCCTGTTGTGTACGAACAGAGCAGGGGCACCTCAGACAGGTCACTGACGTTAGGGCGAAGAAATACCTTGGGTGTCACTCAGTTGAAAGTTCCCCCTTCTGTCGTTCTCTACCAACTCCCCGGCTGCTGACGCTGGTTGATCTCTCAGGTGTGGGGGGAGAAAGGTTTTTGCAGGGTTTGCGGTTGTCCCCGGCTGGTTGGTAGCGAGGGTGCTTGAAAGCTTGATGCCCAAGACAGCGGAAAGTGGGGGACGGCGCGTGTCTGCGCCGGGTGTTATCTCCTGGCTGCTGGCGGTAAGGGTGCTGGGCGACTAGGTGGCCGGGACCAGGGAGATGAGAGCGGCGCGTGCCTGCTCCGGATGCTCTCTCCCTCTCCTGTGCGGCTGCTGCTGCTGCGTGCGGCTGCGGTGATACGGGCTGTGTGCGGCTGTATTGCTCTGCAGTCCCCCGACACTGACCCACCGGCGCCGGTGGTCAGTGACGTTTTAGATAACGCGCGTTTCGCCTCGACGGCTTGTTCACATCAAGTGACATATGCCGTATCGATTCCATTGTTTTAACCTGTCTGGGGGAAAGAACTCCCCGCCCCTTGCATACTGCAGTAGGCTGCTGTTATTTGAGTGACACCGTTTTCCTCCTAATCTGGGGGAGGGATGCTTCTTTCATATGGTAGTGTGTTTGGATTAACTCACTGAAAAAATGATCCATTCAGATCAAAAAGTATTTATTGTATAGCCGATGATGCCCTGTGCTGGGGGTATATAATGTTGGCATCATAAATTCACATAAACCTTCTGTGACTGTATTTCTATTTATATTACAGTGGTTAAGGATAGGTTGGGGTGATTAGATAGTTGTTAGGGCTCCAAGGATCGTTATCTTATTAATCTGTTTGTGTGGCAATGTGTTATTACACATGTCCACCTGGTCCACATTCTGGGATGTAAAAATGAGATAGAGGAATTTATTCTCCAATGATTCCTGGAGATATTAGTCGTATTGGATCAAACATCAAAGTCTGATCCTAAAGTGAAGATGTGCTAGGTCATCCCTATGTGGGATGTGGTATACCCGTGTCCAGGCAGGATGGGTGGTATGGCTAGGGTGGGTGAAGTATACACCAAAATTGGGTGAGGTGTGGTGGTATGTGCCCCTGGGGGGAATATGAACTTAGTGGGCATCACCAAGGTGAAAGGTGTCATGCTCTGATGTGGTGAGAGGGTTCTGCCGCGGTCTTCAGCTAACAAGCCACCATCATCTGGGCAGCAGCTACTACACTTCTACCCAGCGGTCGAGTGCCACTCCCGCTTCTCAGCGTTCCTTTCCAGCCGCTGACTCCTCTGGCTACATCCACACAGCACCTGCAGCCGGTCAATTCCATCAGACCCAGCACACAGGGTAGAGCTCTCTAAACTCAAGCTCCCCGCCTGCAATACCATCCAATCGGGTACGAGCTGACACCAACAGAAGCTCCCCGACGCCTCCTACCACCATACCAACGGAGGGTGAGATAATACTGTACCTACTGCTTACAGTGCCTCATTCTGGGCACTGTTCTATCAGCCTCATTAACCCTGCATGTGCTTCTCAATCATCTACTAACTGTGCTGCTTATTCATTTGCATCATTCTCCCTTTCCATCCCCTCATCATCTTGGTTACCCCCAGTGACTACCATCAATTTTTAACCCATCACGGAGCTTTCATACAGTTTGCAAACGTAACCCTATAATGGCCATTTAGGTATTTTTATTGTATTATATTAATTATTGTTATTAATTTTCATGTATGAATTGTTTTATTATCTTTTTTTTGTCCTATAAAAAAAATTTCTACATTTTCAGCAGTGTGTCCAGTGTCATTCTGTCCAGTGGTATTATTAGTGCTAAATTGGTCTACTAGCAGCGCAAGGTGGTTTAAAACAATTTGTTCTCTCCAGATGTACATTCCCACCTGGGGGATCTCCCTGTCTGTATAGATGTACATTCCCACCTGGGGGATCTCCCTGTCTGTCCAGATGTACATTCCCATCTGGGGGATCTCCTTGTCTGTCCAGATGTACATTCCCACCTGGGGGATCTTCCTGTCTGTACAGATTTCCATTCCCACCTGGGGGATCTCCGTGTCTATCCAGATGTACATTCCATACTGGGGGATTTTTCTGTCTGTCCAGATGTACATTCCCACCTGGGGGATCTCTGTCTGTCCAGATGTACATTCCCACCTGGGGGATCTCCCTGTCTGTATAGATGTACATTCCCACCTGGGGGATCTCTGTCTGTCCAGATGTACATTCCCACCTGGGGGATCTCTCTGTCTGTCCAGTTGTACATTCCGACCTGGGGGATCTCTCTGTCTGTCCAGATGTACATTCCGACCTGGGGGATCTCTCTGTCTGTCCAGATGTACATTCCCACCTGGGGGATCTCCGTGTCCATCCAGATGTACATTCCATCCTGGGGGATTTTTCTGTCTGTCCAGATGTACATTCCCACCTGGGGGATCTCCCTGTCTGTCCAGATGTACATTCCCACCTGGGGGATCTCCCTGTCTGTATAGATGTACATTCCCACCTGGGGGATCTCCCTGTCTGTCCAGATGTACATTCCCACCTGGGGGATCTCTCTGTCTGTCCAGATGTACATTCCCACCTGGGGGATCTCCCTGTCTGTCCAGATGTACATTCCCATCTGGGGGATCTCCTTGTCTGTCCAGATGTACATTCCCACCTGGGGGATCTTCCTGTCTGTACAGATTTCCATTCCCACCTGGGGGATCTCCGTGTCTATCCAGATGTACATTCCATACTGGGGGATTTTTCTGTCTGTCCAGATGTACATTCCCACCTGGGGGATCTCTGTCTGTCCAGATGTACATTCCGACCTGGGGGATCTCTCTGTCTGTCCAGATGTACATTCCGACCTGGGGGATCTCTCTGTCTGTCCAGATGTACATTCCCACCTGGGGGATCTCCGTGTCTATCCAGATGTACATTCCATCCTGGGGGATTTTTCTGTCTGTCCAGATGTACATTCCCACCTGGGGGATCTCCCTGTCTGTCCAGATGTACATTCCCACCTGGGGGATCTCCCTGTCTGTCCAGATGTACATTCCCACCTGGGGGATCTCCTTGTCTGTCCAGATGTACATTCCCACCTGGGGGATCTCTGTCTGTATAGATGTACATTCCCACCTGGGGGATCTCTCTGTCTGTCCAGATGTACATTCCCACCTGGGGGATCTCTCTGTCTGTCCAGATGTACATTCCCACCTGGGGGATCTCCGTGTCTATCCAGATGTACATTCCATCCTGGGGGATTTTTCTGTCTGTCCAGATGTACATTCCCACCTGGGGGATCTCCCTGTCTGTCCAGATGTACATTCCCACCTGGGGGATCTCCCTGTCTGTATAGATGTACATTCCCACCTGGGGGATCTCTGTCTGTCCAGATGTACATTCCCACCTGGGGGATCTCTCTGTCTGTTCAGTTGTACATTCCGACCTGGGGGATCTCTCTGTCTGTCCAGTTGTACATTCCGACCTGGGGGATCTCTCTGTCTGTCCAGATGTATATTTCCACCTGGGGGATCTCTCTGTCTGTATAGATGTACATTCCCACCTAGGGATCTCTCTGTCTGTCCAGTTGTACATTCCGACCTGGGGGATCTCTCTGTCTGTCCAGATGTATATTCCCACCTAGGGATCTCTATGTCTGTATAGATGTACATTCCCACCTGGGGGATCTCCCTGTCTGTCCAGATGTATATTCCCACCTGGGGGATCTCTCTGTCTGTCCAGATGTACATTCCCACCTGGGGGATCTCCCTGTCTGTATAGATGTACATTCCCACCAGGGGGATCTCTCTGTCTGTCCAGATGTATATTCCCACCTGGGGGATCTCCCTGTCTGTCCAGATGTACATTCCCACCTGGGGGATCTCTCTGTCTGTATAGATGTACATTCCCACCTGGGGGATCTCCCTGTCTGTATAGATGTACATTCCCACCTGGGGGATCTCTCTGTCTGTCCAGATGTATATTCCCACCTGGGGGATCTCTCTGTCTGTCCAGATGTACATTCCCACCTGGGGGATCTCCCTGTCTGTATAGATGTACATTCCCACCTGGGGGATCTACCTGTCTGTCCAGATGTACATTCCCACCTGGGGGATCTCTCTGTCTGTATTGATGTACATTCCCACCTGGGGGATCTCCCTGTCTGTATAGATGTACATTCCCACCTGGGGGATCTCTCTGTCTGTCCAGATGTATATTCCCACCTGGGGGATCTCCCTGTCTGTCCAGATGTACATTCCCACCTGGGGGATCTCTCTGTCTGTATAGATGTACATTCCCACCTGGGGGATCTCCCTGTCTGTATAGATGTACATTCCCACCTGGGGGATCTCTCTGTCTGTCCAGATGTATATTCCCACCTGGGGGATCTCTCTGTCTGTCCAGATGTATATTCCCACCTGGGGGATCTCCCTGTCTGTATAGATGTACATTCCCACCTGGGGGATCTCCCTGTCTGTCCAGATGTACATTCCCACCTGGGGGATCTCCCTGTCTGTATAGATGTACATTCCCACCTGGGGGATCTCCCTGTCTGTCCAGATGTACATTCCCACCTGGGGGATCTCCCTGTCTGTATAGATGTACATTCCCACCTGGGGGATCTCCCTGTCTGTATAGATGTACATTCCCACCTGGGGGATCTCTCTGTCTGTCCAGATGTATATTCCCACCTGGGGGATCTCCCTGTCTGTATAGATTTCCATTCCCACCTGGGGGATCTTCCTGTCTGTTCAGATGTACATTCCCACCTGGGGGATCTCCCTGTCTGTATAGATGTACATTCCCACCTGGGGGATCTCCCTGTCTGTATAGATGTACATTCCCACCTGGGGGATTTCTCTGTCTGTCCAGATGTATATTCCCACCTGGGGGATCTCTCTGTCTGTCCAGATGCACATTTCCACCTGGGGGATCTCTCTGTCTATCCAGATGTACATTCCCACCTGGGGGATTTCTCTGTCTGTATATATGTACATTATTATTATTATTATTATTATTATTATTATTATTAATAATATTATTCGTTTTTATTTATAATGGACTCAAGGGTCCACAGTGCCATGGAAGGGGGAAAACTGACACGATACATAAGTGCAGACTGATACAAGCATATCAATCTCCATATACCCATAAATACAGTGTGTAGAGGAGAGAGCCCTGTGTTCTAGCCGGTGCTCTGTACCAGTCTAACCAATAACAAGAGATGGGAATGTACTTACCACTGTGTCTTGGTCATAGACCTCAATGACTATGATGGGAGGATCATCGCGCATCTCATTGGCTTCTCCATAAAGTTCCACATTGTCAAACACCAATAGCTGGTCCCAGGTGGGGCAAAGAGTCTCATTGAGCACCTAAGATAGGAATAAAAACAGCAGCATTGGCTCCGCCTCCAACCTTAAATGTGACATCACTGAGACATCAGCTGTCCGTCTCACTATGACATATCTATGTCACTTTAATGTGGAATTTGAGTGACTTTTTATATCTGTTTTCAGCAAAATAATTTCTCATGTAACATTTTGTAAAACGTAGATTGATATTGCCTAAAAGTAGCTATTTCAGCTATTTATGTGCAGCGATGAGCATGCTCGCTGATTTGGAGACTGCTAATCACTTTGGGAATAATATAAAAAGACTTAAAAAGCAAAATAAAATTGCTTTTTAAAATTAGATTTTAATAACGACAAATTATATATTAAAAATAGTTCCTGATTACTAACTACTGTAGAACATATTTACTTTCTATACAACATTTCACATTCCTAGGAGAACTCTACAAAATAATTCCCTTAACACGGAACCACTGCCATAGCACGTCAATCAGAGGACGGAACCGTAGATTCGCCAGTCTCTCCCTATGAATACTGGCGGTCTGCAATGACTGGAGATAGGTTAGACGGGGGTGATCTACTGCACAAGACTGGGGGTTGTATAGTAGTATTATTATTATATTGAGTTAGGCCCCCTCTTAATTAGTTAATTGCTACTGTATTGAGTACTTAGTAGGATTTCAGGGGTGTGCTACCACAGACAAAAGGTTAGACTTTAATGCGGAGGAGAGAAAATAGCTTGTCTTATGGTGGTGCACCATTTATAATAATGGGACATAAAATATACCTTTTATTATTTATTAAGTTAAAAAATCTGCGAAATATGACGAACAAACATGTAACATAAATACAAGTGAGACACAAGTGTGAGTTAAAAAATGGCTCGTGCGGGTTCTCACTCTAATTACCTTATCAATACAAATCTGACACAACTTAAATATTCCCTCTGATGCTTAATTAAGTCTAGGGGAGACTGTGTCTTTATTGAAATAGTGGTTGTGAACTGTATACAGTTGCCGTGCAGCTCCAATAGTAATTCTTCTATTGTACCCCATTCTGTGTGGTTAGTAGCGTAATGGTACCCTAGTACAGTACTTCTGTATTTTATATTATAGAAGTAGTGGGTATCCATATATATGGAGTAGGTAGCTGCAGGGTTTCCAGGCACCGCAATTGGCAGATATCGTACAGATAAATTGCAGAGTGGCTGTATGCCTAACAAGTGCAACTGCCATGCGCTGTGTTCATGCGGGCATGAGAAATATCACTGTTAAACCAGCGTCGCTATGTGGTGCTGCCGCTGCCGCTGGTCACAGACTCTCCCTGTGAGGGACGAGTTCCTGTGTTGCCGGCTAGCGTGCACCCACCATCACACCCAGCGCCATTGGTATTGCGCACAGCGGTTAGCTAGGGTGATAAGCGATCTGGTATCTAAGTACATTAGAGTCCTGAAAAGGATTAGTAAATACAGTCACAAACAATCAATAGGTAACAGTGAGGGAACGTCCGCACGGCCTGGTCAGCCGGCGTATGCTTCGCAGGTCTTCTTCAGAACCTGAAGAAGACCTGCGAAGCGTACGCCGGCTGACCAGGCCGTGCAGACGTTCCCTCACTGTTACCTATTGATTGTTTGTGACTGTATTTACTAGTCCTTTTCAGGACTCTAATGTACTTAGATACCATATACAATATAAAATACAGAAGTACTAGGGTACCATTACGCTACTAACCACACAGAGTGGGGTACAATAGAAGAATTACTATTGGAGCTGCACGGCAACTGTATACAGTTCACAACCACTATTTCAATAAAGACACAGTCTCCCCTAGACTTAATTAAGCATCAGAGGGAATATTTAAGTTGTGTCAGATTTGTATTGATAAGGTAATTAGAGTGAGAACCCGCACGAGCCATTTTTTAACTCAGACTTGTGTCTCACTTGTATTTATGTTACATGTTTGTTCGTCATATTTCGCAGATTTTTTAACTTAATAAATAATAAAAGGTATATTTTATGTCTCATTATTATAAATGGTGCACCACCATAAGACAAGCTATTTTCTCTCCTCCGCATTAATGACTGGAGATAGGAGCTTTGAGAGTGGAAGGAGCCACGTTACTCATCTCACCTCTGTGCACTGACTCTGGGTATTGAAGAAGACTCTGGCAAACGGGTCGGAGAGGCCGCTACTGTCTGCAGCAAACAGACTCCGCGCCTGGTACATGTGCGCTCGTAGCTGGAACACCTGCTTCTCTGCAAGACATAGAGGCAAACAGGAAGATGTATTAAGCCTTGGGGATCAAGCGGAGAAGTTGCCCCACCAAATAGCCTCTATCGCTGAGCTAGCACAGATATCGAACTGTTCTCCATGTTATTGCTGTATCCAAGGCTGGATATATCTCCACTACATGGGTGCATCCTGAGTGATCCCTCAAACAGAACCATCAGGGCTTACTTGTGTAACTCAGACTTATGGGGGGGAAGCTCTGCAGGCCTGGTCCCTTCACTGCTTTAATCTCCTCGAATCCACATGGAAGACCACACAGGAAGTCCTTCCGCTGCTTGTTTAGGCCCAGCCACAGGTAGACCTCCATCTTTGCTTGTACCGTCCAACCCGCGGGTCCAAAGCCCCGTTTTCCGGGCAGCTAGAGGTAAGTACAAGATAATAAGGTAAGTAGACACATTGAACTGTTCCTAAGAACACATTTATTGAAATAGATATTAAATTATTTAACATGTATGTTACAAAGTGCTGCAAATAAAGTTTCTAATTCAATTGTAACTAAAGTGTATTCTGTACAATCTATCTATCTATCTATCTATCTATCTCATATATATTTATCTATCTATTTCATATCTATCTATCTAATATATATTTATCTATCCCATATCTATCTATCTATCCCATATCTATCTGATGGTCTATCTATCTCATATCTATCTATCTATCTATCTATCTATCTATCTGTCGGTCTATCTATCCCATATCTATCTGTCGGTCTATCTATCCCATATCTATCTATCTATCTATATCATATCTATCTATCTATCCCATATCTATCTATCTATCTATCTATCTATCTATCCCATATCTATCTATCTATCTATCTATCCCATATCTATCTATCTATCTATCTATCTATCTATCCCATATCTATCTATCTATCTATCTATCCCATATCTATCTATCTATCTATCTATCTATCTCATATCTATCTATCTATCTATCTATCCCATATCTATCTATCTATGCCCTTCTGCTCCACGGGAGGTTTCTGTCCTCCGTGAGCTCGCCTATCTATCTATCTATCTATCTATCTATCTGTTGGTCTATCTATCCCATATCTATCTATCCCATATCTATCTATCTATCTATCTATCCCATATCTATCTATCTATCGATCCCATATCTATCTATCTATCTATCTATCCCATATCTATCTATCTATCTATCTACCCCATATCTATCTATCTGTATGTCTGCCTGTCTATCTATCTATCTATCTATCTATCCCATATATATCTATCTCTCTATCTCATATCTATCTATCTATCTCATATCTATCTATCTATCTATCTATCCCATATCTATCTATCTACCTACCTACCTACCTATCTATCTATCTATCCCATATCTATCTATCTATCGATCCCATATCTATCTATCTATCTATCTATCTAATATCTATCTATCCCATATCTATCTATCTATCTATCTATCTGTCTAATATCTATCTATCCCATATCTATCTATCTATCTATCTATCTATCTGTCTGTCTGTCTGTCTGTCTGTCTAGCTATCTGTCTATCTATCCCATATATATATATATATATATATATATATATATATATATATATATATATATATCTCTATCTCATATCTATCTATCTATCTATCTATCTATCTATCTATCTATCTATCTATCTATCTATCCCATATCTCTCTATTTCTCTATCCCATATCTATCTATCTATCTGTCTATCCCATATATATCTATCTATATCATATCTATCTATCTATCTAATATATATCTATCTATATCATATCTATCTATCCCATATCTATTTATCTATCTATCTCATATATATTTATCTATCTATCTATCTATTTCACAGCAGGTAAAGAAAGACTGGCACTCCTGGGTCTTGGTGCAATAGTATATTTAAAGCATGGAAACAACCAACCAACGTTTCGGGGCACCTACACCTTGACAAAGGGGCGCTGCCCCGAAACGTTGGTTGGTTGTTTCCATGCTTTAAATATACTATTGCACCAAGACCCAGGAGTGTCAGTCTTTCTGTACCTGCTACACCTACACCAGGACAGGCACCAGGGAGGATGACCTCAGGGAGCGAGTGCCGGGAAGCACTACGATATCTATTTCATATATATTTATCTATCTATCTATCTATTTCACATCTATCTATTTCATATATATTTATCTAACTATCTATTTATGGGGGTATGCAATCCAGGATCTCCGCTGTTGATGCCTGCGTATTAGCCGGCTGTATATACGAATCATTACGCCATCGGAGGGTTACAAAGCAGTTGTACAGTATTTGACTGCTTTGTAAATTCCCCTCCTGAAACAGCCATATGCAGTCGTATTGATTCGTATTAAGAATACGAGTACGAAATTTTGTATTGGTATTCTTAGTAAATGCCCCCCCACGTCTCATTGTACAGTTGGAGTTAGAATCTGTGTTAGTTCTTTGTCCTGTGCAGATTGGATGGTTCAGTACTTATAGGGAGTCTCCCTGGACACTCTCTTGCGGGTTGTACTCTGTAAGTCTATGCTTGGAGCGGCTCAGTTCATCTGAATACAGTATATCATTCAGACAGCCGGTTACCTGAAGGTATTATTCTGTGCTGCAGCTGAGCTGAGCTCTGTGATAGATCTAATTATCTTACTACAGATGTTTTATTTGTGCGTATTGGAATAACTGTTACATTTCATTACAGTGCTATTAATCTGGATTATACTGAAGAAATAGCCTGCTGTGGTGCACATGACCTGTGAAGATAATTCTGCCGTATTTCTCCACACGCCGCGGTTATTCATGCACGCCGTAATCTGTCACCGCAGAACAATTCATGTCTCTGCTGTACATTATTATTACACTATTAGAGGAAATGCGCAGTATTCATTTACAAGGCATTTTCCGATACATGCAAACCTCTTACTTCTAATGAAGGGGGTTATTCTGAATGAATTGGTCCGCCGCGAGTTCCAATGAAAACTCTGGGCGTTCCCATGGTAATGGCCCAGTGACCATTCCCAAGGCTGGGAATGGATGATTATGCAAATCGAGGCGTGCGAGGCATGGGCTGGTGGCTGGCGGCCGTGCGGCGGCGTCTGGGAAACTCGCAAGGCTGTGAAATTCGCAGCCTTGTGAGTCAACCAGAATAAGGTCCTAAGTCCGTACTCTGGAGAAGTCTTGTATTATTTGAGAGAATTGTTCAGCAAAACACTTATTACTGCTATTGGAAAACTGTCAATCATACTCTTCAGTGAAGATGGCCTGTGCTATACTGAAGATCTGTCATGCTTCTCTCTGAGCATCTGCAGGCTGCAGCAGCAGGAACACCCGGTGGATGAGACCCCAGCCTCGTGTGTGCCGGGTATTTCTGCATTTCTATACAGTGTAGAAGCAGCGTTACCTCTCCCTGGGCCGGAGTAATGATCACCTGCCCCATTGCCCACACTAATAGAGGTCATATATCAGGTGCGGTGATGATGGGTTACAGACTTATAGAGGTCGTTAGGCTGCTGTGTGTGCAGAGCCGCTAATGGGGAGTTACGGAGCCCACGCAGCACTGACTCAGCCGGACTGCTCTCGCTGAGACTTATCATGTGTATTACCCTGGGCACTGTGTGACCTGGGGCCACTAGGAATATAGCCACATTACTCAGCTGACAGCAACATATTACGCAGATGGGGTGATCTTTAGTAAAGCACTTAGCCCATGAAGCAGAGATAGTGGGGGTGGTTCTGCATCACGCGCTAGGAGGTTGTAGTAGCGGATGCCGGATTTACTACCTTACGCTAATGTGAGATCTAAGAGACACAGGGCTTCCCCGCACCATGTGTTTGACACAGGAGCTACACACCCGGGGCAACCCCAGCTACACACCCAGGACAACCCCAGCTACACACCCGGGGCAAACCCAGCTACACAGCCAGGACAACCCCAGCTACACACCCAGGGCAACCCCAGCTACACACCCGGGGCAACCCCAGCTACACACCCGGGACATCCCCAGCAACACACCGAGGGTAACCCCAGCTACACACCCGGGGCAACCCCAGCTACACAGCCAGGACAACCCCAGCTACACACCCAGGGCAACCCCAGCTACACACCCGGGGCAACCCCAGCTACACACCCGGGACATCCCCAGCAACACACCCAGGGCAACCCCAGCTACACAGCCAGGACAACCCCAGCTACACACCCAGGGCAACCCCAGCTACACACCCAGGGCAACCCCAGCTACACACCCAGGACATCCCCAGCAACACACCCAGGGCAACCCCAGCTACACAGCCAGGACAACCCCAGCTACACACCCAGGGCAACCCCAGCTACACACCCGGGGCAACCCCAGCTACACACCCAGGGCATCCCCAGCTACACACCCAGGGCATCCCCAGCAACACACCCAGGGCAACCCCAGCTACACACCAGGGCAACCCCAGCTACACCAGGGCCGTAACTAGGGGGGGGGGGGGGGGCTAGGGGGTCACGTGCACCGGGCGCTGGAGGGTGGGGGCGCTAGTGTGAGGTCCCGGGGATGGGCAGCGGGGGTCCAGGGACTGGTGGGTTAACGCTGGCTCCTACCGGGGTCCCGGGGACGGGCAGCGGGGGTCCGGGGACTGGTGGGTTAACTCCGGCTCCTACTAGCGCTGCCGGGCGGTGGACGGGAAGCAGGTTTTGAAAAGACTTGCCGGATGCTGATTGGCTGAATTCAGCCAATCAGCGTCTGGCAAGTCTTTTCAAAGTCATCAGCGCTTCCTGCCGCCAGGCAGATAGCGCTAGGAGATGGAGTGAGTGAAGGCTGCCGCTACACCAGTCCCTGGACCCCTGGACGCTGCCTACCCCTGCTGGCTGCACACAGGTATGTTGGCAGCGGGGGTCCAGGGACTGGTGTAGCGGCAGCTTTCACATACACAGCCGTCGCTATTTGCCTGGTGGCGGGAAGCGCTGATGATTTTGAAAAGACTTGCCGGACGCTGATTGGTTGAATTCAGACAATCAGCGTCCGGCAAGTCTTTTCAAAATCTGCTTCCCGCCCACCGCCCGGCAGCGCTAGGAGCCGGAGTTAACCTTCTCCAGTCCCCGTACCCCCGCTGCCTGTCCCCAAGGCAGTGATTTGGTGTTTTTTTTTTTTTTTTGGGGGGGGGGGGGAACCAAGTGACTGCCGCCCCGGGCGCCGAAACACCTAGTTTCGGCCCTGGCTACACACCAGGGCGTCCTCAGCTACACACCCTGGGCAACCTCAGCTACACACCCAGGGCAACCCCAGCTACACACCCAGGGCAACCCCAGCTACACACCCAGGGCAACCCCAGCTACACACCAGGGCAACCCCAGCTACACACTAAGGGTGACCCCAGCTACACACCAGGGCAACCCCAGCTACACACCAGGGCAACCCCAGCTACACACCCAGGGCAACCCCAGCTACACACCAGGGCAACCCCAGCTACACACTAAGGGTGACCCCAGCTACACACCAGGGCAACCCCAGCTACACACCAGGGCAACCCCAGCTACACACCCAGGGCAACCCCAGCTACACACCAGGGCAACCCCAGCTACACACTAAGGGTGACCCCAGCTACACACCCAGGGCAAACCCATCTACACACCCGGGGCAACCCCATCTACACACCCAGGGCAACCCCATCTACACACCCAGGGCAACCCCAGCTACACACCCAGGGCAACCCCAGCTACACAGCCAGGGCAATCCCAACTACACACCCAGGGCATCCCCAGCAACACACCCAGGGCAACCCCATCTACACACCCAGGGCAACACCATCTACACACCCAGGGCAACCCCAGCTACAGACCCAGGGCAACCCCATCTACACACCCAGGGCAACCCCAGCTACACACCCAGGGCATCCCCAGCTACACACCCAGGGCATCCCCAGCAACACACCCAGGGCAACCCCAGCTGCACACCAGGGCAACCCCAGCTACACCAGGGCCGTAACTAGGGGGGGGGCTAGGGGGTCACGGGCGCTGGAGGGTGGGGGCGCTAGTGTGAGGTCCCGGGGATGGGCAGCGGGGGTCCAGGGACTGGTGGGTTAACGCTGGCTCCTTCCGGGGTCCCGGGGACGGGCAGCGGGGGTCCGGGGACTGGTGGGTTAACTCCGGCTCCTACTAGCGCTGCCGGGCGGTGGACTGGAAGCAGGTTTTGAAAAGACTTGCCGGATGCTGATTGGCTGAATTCAGCCAATCAGCGTCTGGCAAGTCTTTTCAAAGTCATCAGCGCTTCCTGCCGCCAGGCAGATAGCGCTAGGAGATGGAGTGAGTGAAGGCTGCCGCAACACCAGTCCCTGGACCCCTGGACGCTGCCTACCCCTGCTGGCTGCACACAGGTATGTTGGCAGCGGGGGTCCAGGGACTGGTGTAGCGGCAGCTTTCACATACACAGCCGTCGCTATTTGCCTGGTGGCGGGAAGCGCTGATGATTTTGAAAAGACTTGCCGGACGCTGATTGGTTGAATTCAGACAATCAGCGTCCGGCAAGTCTTTTCAAAATCTGCTTCCCGCCCACCGCCCGGCAGCGCTAGGAGCCGGAGTTAACCTTCTCCAGTCCCCGGACCCCCGCTGCCTGTCCTCAAGGCAGTGATTTGGTGTTTTTATTTGGGGGGGGGGGGGGGGGGGAACCAAGTGACTGCCGCCCGGGCGCCGAAACACCTAGTTTCGGCCCTGGCTACACACCAGGGCGTCCTCAGCTACACACCCTGGGCAACCTCAGCTACACACCCAGGGCAACCCCAGCTACACACCCAGGGCAACCCCAGCTACACACCCAGGGCAACCCCAGCTACACACCAGGGCAACCCCAGCTACACACCAGGGCAACCCTAGCTACACACCAGGGCAACCCCAGCTACACACCAGGGCAACCCCAGCTACACACCAGGGCAACCCCAGCTACACACTAAGGGTGACCCCAGCTACACACCCGGGGCAAACCCATCTACACACCCGGGGCAACCCCATCTACACACCCAGGGCAACCCCATCTACACACCCAGGGCAACCCCAGCAACACACCCAGGGCAAACCCATTTACACACCCGGGGCAACCCCATCTACACACCCAGGGCAACCCCATCTACACACCCAGGGCAACCCCAGCTACACACCCAGGGCAACCCCAGCTACACACCAGGGCAACCCCATCTACACACCCAGGACAACCCCAGCTACACACCAGGGGCAACCCCAGCTACACACCCGGGGCAACCCCGGCTACACACCAGGGCAACCCCAGCTACACAACCAAGGGCAACCCCAGCTACACACCAGGGCAACCCAAGCTACACACCCAGGGCAACCGCAGCTACACACCCAGGGCAACCCCAGCTACACACCCAGGGCAACCCCGGCTACACACCAGGGCAACCCCATCTACACACCCGGGGCAACCCCATCTACACACCCAGGGCAACCCCATCTACACACCCAGGGCAACCCCAGCAACACACCTAGGGCAAACCCATTTACACACCCGGGGCAACCCCATCTACACACCCAGGGCAACCCCATCTACACACCCAGGGCAACCCCAGCTACACACCCAGGGCAACCCCAGCTACACACCCAGGGCAACCCCAGCTACACACCCCGGGTAACACCATGAGTCAGGGCGGTGACGTACATTATATACTGATTTGTTATCGCCTCAATTCTGAGTTTCATAAACAGACAGCTTAGAACGAGGGCCCGATTCAGGCCTGCTCCTAGGTAGATAAAATCCCCGCGCTACCATGTGAGTAGTGAGTGGCAGTGTACGTTTACACATTTGCTCGCACGCGGCCGCATAGAGGATGGTCGCTGGCTTTTCCAGCTTTCGGTATATTTTTGCTTTTCAGATGGCTGCATTCCACCGAATTGGGGGCGGGAGCTTCCGTCATGTGACCACAGCCGCCTGCCCCGAGAAGGCGACTCTGGGCATTCTGATGGGCCTGCCTTCCGTGTTTGTGGACATGCCCATGAAATGCTGGGCGGGCCTGTCGGAGCGCCCCCGCTGAAGGCAGTCGCTGCGGCAATTGGAACACATGTGCATAATAGCAGGTGCCCAAACACCCAACATCGGCCGGGGGGAGCGAATACGAGCCAAAGCGAGCAGGTCTGAATCCCCCCCACAGTACACTGCACCCTCTAAGAGCACATGATGTGCTGTGGGGGCTCTAGAGCCGAATCAGCCCTACTGGTGGGGTACTGGTAACACCGAAGGCTCAGTAACAGACCTACCCCACCCGGGCCTGGCCACTGACCTTCAGGAAGACACACTTGACCTTCCCACAGTCCTTTCCCGTCTCCTCGTCCACAATGGAGTAGAGGATGTCCTTGGAGGGGATGCGGGCGTAGGCGACACGCTTGTTATTGCTCAGCATCCAGATGAAGATGTCCGGGATACTGTGCTGGGGCTACGGGAGAGACGGGGAAACAATCACTGGGAGGAACGTGCTGAGTAATGTACATGGAGAAGTGCAGCTCCTGCATCGGTGCAAGACCCTAATCAGCCGCTGTCATATCATGGTCACCCGTCACCGGTCATTGCTCACATATCAGCCGCTATCATATAATGGTCACTGAGTACCGGTCATTGCTCAGATATCAGCCGCTATCATATCATGGTCACCCGTCACTGAGTACCGGTCATTGCTCAGATATTAGCCGCTGTCATATCATGGTCACCCGTCACTGAGTACCGGTCATTGCTCAGATATCAGCCGCTGTCATATCATGGTCACCCGTCACTGAGTACCGGTCATTGCTCAGATATCAGCCGCTGTCATATCATGGTCACCTGTCACTGAGTATCGGTCATTGCTCAGATATCAGCCGCTATCATATCATGGTCACCCGTCACTGAGTACCGGTCATTGCTCAGATATCAGCCGCTGTCATATCATGGTCACCCGTCACTGAGTACCGGTCATTGCTCAGATATCAGCCGCTGTCATATCATGGTCACCCGTCACTGAGTACCGGTCATTGCTCAGATATCAGCCGCTATCATATCATGGTCACCTGTCACTGAGTACCGGTCATTGCTCAGATATCAGCCGCTGTCATATCATGGTCACCCGTCACTGAGTACCGGTCATTGCTCAGAGATCTACCACTATAATGTCATTGTCACCCGTCACTGAGTACCGGTCATTGCTCAGATATCAGCCGCTATCATATCATGGTCACCAGTCACTGAGTACCGGTCATTGCTCAGATATCAGCCGCTGTCATATCATGGTCACCCGTCACTGAGTACCGGTCATTGCCCAGATATCAGCCGCTGTCATATCATGGTCACCCGTCACTGAGTACCGGTCATTGCTCAGATATCAGCCGCTATCATATCATGGTCACCCGTCACTGAGTACCGGTCATTGCTCAGAGATCTACCACTATAATGTCATTGTCACCCGTCACTGAGTACCGGTCATTGCTCAGATATCAGCCGCTGTCATATCATGGTCACCCGTCACTGAGTACCGGTCATTGCTCAGATATCAGCTGCTGTCATATCATGGTCACCCGTCACTGAGTACCGGTCATTGCTCAGATATCAGCCGCTGTCATATCATGGTCACCCGTCACTGAGTACCGGTCATTGCTCAGAGATCTACCACTATAATGTCATTGTCGCCCGTCACTGAGTACCGGTCATTGCCCAGATATCAGCCGCTGTCATATCATGGTCACCCGTCACTGAGTACCGGTCATTGCTCAGAGATCTACCACTATAATGTCATTGTCACCCGTCACTGAGTACCGGTCATTGCTCAGATATCAGCCGCTGTTATATCATGGTCACCTGTCACTGAGTACCGGTCATTGCTCAGATATCAGCCGCTGTCATATCATGGTCACCAGTCACTGAGTACCGGTCATTGCTCAGATATCAGCCGCTGTCATATCATGGTCACCCGTCACTGAGTACCGGTCATTGCTCAGATATCAGCCGCTGTCATATCATGGTCACCTGTCACTGAGTACCGGTCATTGCTCAGAGATCTACCACTATAATGTCATTGTCGCCCGTCACTGAGTACCGGTCATTGCCCAGATATCAGCCGCTGTCATATCATGGTCACCAGTCACTGAGTACCGGTCATTGCTCAGATATCAGCCGCTATCATATCATGGTCACTGAGTACCGGTCATTGCTCAGATATCAGCCGCTGTCATATCATGGTCACCTGTCACTGAGTACCGGTCATTGCTCAGATATCAGCCGCTGTCATATCATGGTCACCAGTCACTGAGTACCGGTCATTGCTCAGATATCAGCCGCTATCATATCATGGTCACCCGTCACTGAGTACTGGTCATTGCTCAGATATCAGCCGCTGTCATATCATGGTCACCCGTCACTGAGTACCGGTCATTGCTCAGATATCAGCCGCTGTCATATCATGGTCACCCGTCACTGAGTACCGGTCATTGCTCAGATATCAGCCGCTGTCATATCATGGTCACCCGTCACTGAGTACCGGTCATTGCCCAGATATCAGCCGCTGTCATATCATGGTCACCCGTCACTGAGTACTTGTCATTGCTCAGATATCAGCCGCTATCATATCATGGTCACCTGTCACTGAGTACCGGTCATTGCTCAGATATCAGCCGCTGTCATATCATGGTCACCGTCACTGAGTACCGGTCATTGCTCAGATATCAGCCGCTATCATATCATGGTCACTGAGTACCGGTCATTGCTCAGATATCAGCCGCTATCATATCATGGTCACTGAGTACCGGTCATTGCTCAGATATCAGCCGCTATCATATCATGGTCACTGAGTACCGGTCATTGCTCAGATATCAGCCGCTGTCATATCATGGTCACCCGTCACTGAGTACTGGTCATTGCTCAGATATCAGCCGCTATCATATCATGGTCACCTGTCACTGAGTATTGGTCATTGCTCAGATATCAGCCGCTATCATATCATGGTCACCAGTCACTGAGTACCGGTCATTGCCCAGATATCAGCCGCTATCATATCATGGTCACCCGTCACTGAGTACTGGTCATTGCTCAGAGATCTACCACTATAATGTCATGGTCACCCGTCACTGAGTACCGGTCATTGCTCAGATATCAGCCGCTATCATATCATTGTCACCCGTCACTGAGTACCGGTCATTGCTCAGATATCAGCCGCTGTCATATCATGGTCACCCGTCACTGAGTACCGGTCATTGCTCAGATATCAGCCGCTATCATATCATGGTCACCAGTCACTGAGTACCGGTCATAGCTCAGAGATCTACCACTATAATGTCATGGTCACCCGTCACTGAGTACCGGTCATTGCTCAGATATCAGCCGCTATCATATCATTGTCACCCGTCACTGAGTACCGGTCATTGCTCAGATATCAGCCGCTGTCATATCATGGTCACCCGTCACTGAGTACCGGTCATTGCTCAGATATCAGCCGCTATCATATCATGGTCACCAGTCACTGAGTACCGGTCATAGCTCAGAGATCTACCACTATAATGTCATGGTCACCCGTCACTGAGTACCGGTCATTGCTCAGATATCAGCCGCTATCATATCATTGTCACCCGTCACTGAGTACCGGTCATTGCTCAGATATCAGCCGCTGTCATATCATGGTCACCTGTCACTGAGTACCGGTCATTGCTCAGATATCAGCCGCTGTCATATCATGGTCACCGTCACTGAGTACCGGTCATTGCTCAGATATCAGCCGCTGTCATATCATGGTCACCCGTCACTGAGTACCGGTCATTGCTCAGATATTAGCCGCTGTCATATCATGGTCACCCGTCACTGAGTACCGGTCATTGCTCATATATCAGCCGCTGTCATATCATGGTCACCGTCACTGAGTACCGGTCATTGCTCAGATATCAGCCGCTGTCATATCATGGTCACCAGTCACTGAGTACCGGTCATTGCTCAGATATCAGCCGCTGTCATATCATGGTCACCTGTCACTGAGTACCGGTCATTGCTCAGATATCAGCCGCTGTCATATCATTGTCACCCGTCACTGAGTACCGGTCATTGCTCAGATATCGGCCGCTGTCATATCATGGTCACCTGTCACTGAGTACCGGTCATTGCTCAGATATCAGCCGCTATCATATCATGGTCACCTGTCACTGAGTACCGGTCATTGCTCAGATATCAGCCACTATAATGTCATTGTCACCCGTCACTGAGTACTGGTCATTGCTCAGATATCAGCCGCTGTCATATCATGGTCACCCGTCACTGAGTACCGGTCATTGCTCAGATATCAGCCGCTGTCATATCATGGTCACCTGTCACTGAGTACCGGTCATTGCTCAGATATCAGCCGCTGTCATATCATGGTCACCCGTCACTGAGTACCGGTCATTGCTCAGATATCAGCCACTATAATGTCATTGTCACCCGTCACTGAGTACCGGTCATTGCTCAGATATCAGCCGCTGTCATATCATGGTCACCCGTCACTGAGTACCGGTCATTGCTCAGATATCAGCCGCTGTCATATCATGGTCACCAGTCACTGAGTACCGGTCATTGCTCAGATATCAGCCACTGTCATATCATGGTCACCAGTCACTGAGTACCGGTCATTGCTCAGATATCAGCCACTATAATGTCATTGTCACCCGTCACTGAGTACCGGTCATTGCTCAGAGATCTACCACTATAATGTCATTGTTAGCCCACCTACAATATGCACTGACATCACATATATAACACAGCCTACCTACAGTATACACTGATATCACCTATATAACACAGCCCCACCTACAGTATACACAGCCATCACCTATATAACACAGCCCACCTAGAATATGCACTGACATCACCTATATAACACAGCCTACCTAGAGTATACACTGACATTACCTATATAACACAGTCCACCTACAGTATGCACTGACATCACATATATAACACAGCCTACCTACAGTATACACTGACATCACCTATATAACATAGCCGCCTACACTATACACTGACATCACCCATATAACACAACCCACCTACAGTATACACTGCATCACCTATATAACATAGCCTGTCTACAGTATACACTGACATCACATATATAACACAGCCTACCTACAGTATATACACTGACATCACTTATATAACACAGCCCACCTGCAGTATACATTGACATCACTATATAACATTTTCCTATAGATTGTAAGCGTGCGAGCAGGGCCCTCCTACCTCTATGTGTATCTGTAGTTACCCAGTTTGTTGTGTCACTGTTTACAACTGTGAGGAGCAATGGAATTTGTTGCGCTATATTGTTACTAAATAATAATAAATAAAATCATTATTGTTCACCTCGTCCGCCAGGAACCGCAGCTTCTGCAGGAAGTTCTGGACTAGTTTCATTTTGTCTTTCACCGTGTTCTTCTTCACCTGGGACCTCATAGTCTTGGCTTGTGTGCCCATGTTTTCCTGTAGGTGTAGATATAGAGGTGAGAATGCAGCATACAATGTATAGGAGCAGTACCGGTGGTGGCACATAGGTGGCAGCACTTACCAGCTCTCTCATGCAGGACTTCAGCCGCTCCCGGTCCAACTTGGTCCGGCCATTCTGGTTCTGGTCCTTGTTAGCCAGGGTGACGAAGCGGCTGCAGGGGAAGTCATTTGCGTTACAGGGCGCCATTCGATTATACAGTAAGTCATACAATGGGGCAGATGTATAAAGCCTTAACAAGAGATAAATGCCAGGGTGATAACGAGAGATAAACATCCAGCCAATCAGCTCCTTACTGACTTTTTTCAAACACAGCCTGTAACATGGCAGTTAGCAGGTGATTGGCTGGACATTTATCTCTCTTTGGGGCGCATTTATCAACATAGTGCGATGCCGGCGCAGTGGCATCGCCGGACATCGCATTGCGGTGTTGAAGTACACCGCCTGGACGTACAGTATGATTAAAAGGGCGCAGGGACTGACCTGGAAGCTGGGGGGTCTGCGCATGCGCGGTAAGGCACTGACCCCCGCCGACCCCTCTGACCGCACTGGCCCGCTCGGCAGTGCGATGTGTAGCCATAGGCTACAATGGGCTATCGCCATATCAGAATGGCGATAGCCCAGGGGTGCGATGCCGGGCTTCGCATCCCCCATAGAAACCTGCAGGGGGGATCGCAGCAGGGATCGGAGATTACTGCTGCGGTCCCCCTATGATACATTTAGGGGATACTTAATATTTGCAACTAAACCCCGAAAAAGGGTGTTTTCGGGGATTTTGCCGCAAATCTGGTTTGATAAATGGGCCCCTAAATCCCACTTGCATTTATCTCTTGTTAAGGCTGAATACATCTGCCCCATTATGAGATACCGCCCACAGGCCGCAGCTGCTCCGCGTGCTGTACATATAATAAATGCAATAGTGCCAGCTATGTCAGGGGGTAAATATCAGCATGAAGGATGCACCAAGGGTATTGGATGAAATGCAATGGGCTCAATCACAAACTGAATGTCTGTACCATTCCCAGCTTCAGGTTTGGGGCGCCCCATGGTCTGATCACCCCACTATTCCTGATCTCTACCGTCACTATAGCAATGCACCTGGCTCTGCCGCACTCCTGCGTACGGCTGTACTGTAGGATTAATGCCAGCATTCTGCATGGCGCAGGTTGTTATTCCATCTTTCCGCGGCATCGGGAGCTGTTATTACCAGGTGCTATTTTCCCAACTATTGATATTTTATTTCTCTTCTGCAGAAGCCCCGGAGGTCAGTCCTTCGTTCCTTTAATTAATCACGGTAGAAGCGGTAATGGCGGCAGTGTGGCCCAAGTATGGCGGCGCAGTAGGTCACCCGCTGACCCACGCTATAATGTTCCCTCTTATAATGAGTAACAGAACATTTCCTTAGACAATGGTATGAATTGTGGTCTCATTGTTCCGGAAACTGCTGATTAAATGTCACCAGCTCCAGAAACAGAAAGTTTTACTTTACCCAAATTACTTTAATAAGTCATGTGTCAGACAGCACCCGAGAGAAGTGTTCAGCCTGCGCTGGCACACACACCCGTATATACTGCAGCCATATCTAGTGACTGCCAGCCTGGAGATGTGGGAGATATCTACCCTCTACTTATGTACCCCATCTAAAACCCTCTGCCTGAGATATCTGCCCCATCTGATACCCTCTACCTGTGATATCTGCCCCATCTGATACCCTCTACCTGAGCTATCTGCCCCATCTGATACCCTCTACCTGAGATATCTGCCCCTGTGATATCTGCCACATCTGATACCTTCTACCTGAGATATCTGCCCCAGCTGATACCCTCTACCTGTGATATCTGCCCCTGTGATATCTGCCACATCTGATACCTTCTACCTGAGATATCTGCCCCAGCTGATACCTTCTGCCTAAGATATCTGCCCCATCTGATACCCTCTACCTGACCTATCTGCCCCATCTGATACCCTCTACCTGTGATATCTGCCCCATCTGATACCCTCTACCTGTGATATCTGCCCCATCTGATACCCTCTACCTGTGATATCTGCCCCATCTGATACCGTCTGCCTGTGATATCTGCCCCATCTGATACCCTCTACCTGACCTATATGCCGCATCTGATACCCTCTACCTGTGATATCTGCCCCATCTGATACCCTCTACCTGTGATATCTGCCCCATCTGATACCCTCTACCTGTGATATCTGCCCCATCTGATACCCTCTACCTGAGCTATCTGCCCCATCTGATACCCTCTACCTGAGATATCTGCCCCTGTGATATCTGCCACATCTGATACCTTCTACCTGAGATATCTGCCCCAGCTGATACCCTCTACCTGTGATATCTGCCCCTGAGATATCTGCCACATCTGATACCTTCTACCTGAGATATCTGCCCCAGCTGATACCTTCTGCCTAAGATATCTGCCCCATCTGATACCCTCTACCTGACCTATCTGCCCCATCTGATACCCTCTACCTGTGATATCTGCCCCATCTGATACCCTCTACCTGTGATATCTGCCCCATCTGATACCCTCTACCTGTGATATCTGCCCCATCTGATACCGTCTGCCTGTGATATCTGCCCCATCTGATACCCTCTACCTGACCTATATGCCCCATCTGATACCCTCTACCTGTGATATCTGCCCCATCTGATACCCTCTACCTGTGATATCTGCCCCATCTGATACCCTCTACCTGACTGAGATATCTGCCCCATCTGATACCCTCTACCTGTGATATCTGCCCCATCTGATACCCTCTACCTGAGATATCTGCCCCATCTGATACCCTCTACCTGTGATATCTGCCCCATCTGATACCCTCTGCCTTTGATATCTGCCCCATCTGATACCCTCTGCCTTTGATATCTGCCCCTTCTGATACCCTCTGCCTGAGATATTTGCCCCATCTGATACCCTCTACCTGTGATATCTGCCCCATCTGATACCCTCTACCTGTGATATCTGCCCCATCTGATACCCTCTACCTGACTGAGATATCTGCCCCATCTGATACCCTCTACCTGTGATATCTGCCCCATCTGATACCCTCTGCCTGAGATATCTGCCCCATCAGAAACCCTCTGCCTGTGATATCTGCCCCATCTGATACCCTACCACTGTCATAATATATCCTGGTTCAAAGCAAGAAGACCCTCCAGGTACCCCCTACCTGTCACAGACACATTAGATAACATCACCCTATAAGCAGGACCATCTAAACATATGGGCTCAATGGGCAGCTGCTCAAGGGCCCCCAATACTAGAGGCCTTCAAGCTGGGGCAGACTGGGTTTTTGGCATCTGTCTCCTGAAGCTTCTTGGAAGGCAGTAGGGAATGCTGCCTGGTCGCTCTGGTTGTGAATCACACACTGGCAGCATTCTCTTCCTGCTTCCCAGCCTGCAGCCACAGTGAGTGACTGCAGGCAGTGAGTGACAGTGAGTAGCCTTCAGCATGCTGATTGGTATATGGCTTGGCTATCCACCAATCAGAGTTCAGCATTCTCTACCTGCCTCCCAGCCTGCAGCCAGACAGTGAGTAGCTGTCACCATGCTGATTGGTGGATGGCTGGAGCTATCCACCAATCAAAATCCAGCATTCTCTACCTGCCTCCCAGCCTGCAGCCAGACAGTGAGTAGCTGTCACCATGCTGATTGGTGGATGGCTGGAGCTATCCACCAATCCAAATCCAGCATTCTCTACCTGCCTCCCAGCCTGCAGCCAGACAGTGAGTAGCTGTCACCATGCTGATTGGTGGATGGCAATTCACTGTATGGAGGCAGGTGGAGAGATGGTGCCTGTTATCATTTTTCCTATGTGTGCAGGGGCCCCAAAATGTATTACCCTGCCCGGGGCCGACAGTGCTGTTAAGATGGCCCTGCCTTTAAGCCCAATTGAAAGTAGCCTGTGCTTATACAGTCCACATGCGAATATCTACCTTTTGGGAGACCTAGAGCAGACGCACCATCTACACGGAGCGCCCAGCGTACTCTCTATCTAGGTGCAGCAGCCCGGGTACTCTCTATCTAGGTGCAGCAGCCCGGGTACTCTCTATCTAGGTGCAGCAGCCCGGGTACTCTCTATCTAGGTGCAGCAGCCCGGGTACTCTCTATCTAGGTGCAGCAGCCCTGTACTCTCTATCTAGGTGCAGCAGCCCGGGTACTCTCTATCTAGGGGTAGCAGCCCGGGTACTCTCTATCTAGGGGTAGCAGCCCGGGTACTCTCTATCTAGGTGCAGCAGCCCTGTACTCTCTATCTAGGTGCAGCAGCCCGGGCACTCTACATCTAGGTGCAGCAGCCCGGGTACTCTCTATCTAGGTGCAGCAGCCTGGGTACTCTCTATCTAGGTGTAGCAGACCGGGCACTCTCTATCTAGGTGCAGCAGCCCGGGTACTCTCTATCTAGGTGTAGCAGCCCGGGTACTCTCTATCTAGGTGCAGCAGACCGGGTACTCTCTATCTAGGTGTAGCAGACCGGGCACTATCTATCTATGTGCAGCAGACCGGGCACTCTCTATCTAGGTGCAGCAGCCCGGGTACTCTCTATCTAGGTGTAGCAGCCCGGGTACTCTCTATCTATGTGCAGCAGCCCGGGTACTCTCTATCTAGGTGCAGCAGCCCGGGCACTCTCTATCTAGGTGCAGCAGACAGGGCACTCTCTATCTAGGTGCAGCAGCTCGGGTACTCTCTATCTAGGTGCAGCAGATCGGGCACTCTCTATCTAGGGGCAGCAGCCCGGGTACTCTCTATCTAGGTGCAGCAGACAGGGCACTCTCTATCTAGGTGCAGCAGCCCGGGTACTCTCTATCTAGGTGCAGCAGCCCGGGTACTCTCTATCTAGGTGCAGCAGCCCTGTACTCTCTATCTAGGTGCAGCAGCCCGGGTACTCTCTATCTAGGGGTAGCAGCCCGGGTACTCTCTATCTAGGGGTAGCAGCCCGGGTACTCTCTATCTAGGTGCAGCAGCCCTGTACTCTCTATCTAGGTGCAGCAGCCCGGGCACTCTACATCTAGGTGCAGCAGCCCGGGTACTCTCTATCTAGGTGCAGCAGCCTGGGTACTCTCTATCTAGGTGTAGCAGACCGGGCACTCTCTATCTAGGTGCAGCAGCCCGGGTACTCTCTATCTAGGTGTAGCAGCCCGGGTACTCTCTATCTAGGTGCAGCAGACCGGGTACTCTCTATCTAGGTGTAGCAGACCGGGCACTATCTATCTATGTGCAGCAGACCGGGCACTCTCTATCTAGGTGCAGCAGCCCGGGTACTCTCTATCTAGGTGTAGCAGCCCGGGTACTCTCTATCTATGTGCAGCAGCCCGGGTACTCTCTATCTAGGTGCAGCAGCCCGGGCACTCTCTATCTAGGTGCAGCAGACAGGGCACTCTCTATCTAGGTGCAGCAGCTCGGGTACTCTCTATCTAGGTGCAGCAGATCGGGCACTCTCTATCTAGGGGCAGCAGCCCGGGTACTCTCTATCTAGGTGCAGCAGACAGGGCACTCTCTATCTAGGTGCAGCAGATCGGGCACTCTCTATCTAGGGGCAGCAGCCCGGGTACTCTCTATCTAGGTGCAGCAGACAGGGCACTCTCTATCTAGGTGCAGCAGCCTGGGTACTCTCTATCTAGGTGCAGCAGACAGGGCACTCTCTATCTAGGTGCAGCAGATCGGGCACTCTCTATCTAGGGGCAGCAGCCTGGGTACTCTCTATCTAGGTGTAGCAGCCCGGGTACTCTCTATCTATGTGCAGCAGACCGGGCACTATCTATCTATGTGCAGCAGACCGGGCACTCTCTATCTAGGTGCAGCAGCCTGGGTACTCTCTATCTAGGTGTAGCAGCCCGGGTACTCTCTATCTATGTGCAGCAGACCGGGTACTCTCTATCTAGGTGTAGCAGACCGGGCACTCTCTATCTAGGTGCAGCAGACCGGGCACTCTCTATCTAGGGGTAGCAGCCCGGGTACTCTCTATCTAGGTGCAGCAGACCGGGCACTCTCTATCTAGGTGTAGCAGCCCGGGCACTCTCTATCTAGGTGCAGCAGACCGGGCACTCTCTATCTAGGTGTAGCAGCCCGGGTACTGTCTATCTATGTTCAGCAGCCTGGGCACTCTCTATCTAGGTGCAGCAGACCGGGCACGTTCTATCTAGGTGCAGCAGCCTGGGCACTTTCTATCTAGGTGTAGCAGCCCGGGTACTGTCTATCTATGTTCAGCAGCCTGGGCACTTTCTATCTATGTGCAGCAGACCGGGTACTCTCTATCTAGGTGCAGCAGCCCGGGTACTCTCTATCTATGTGCAGCAGACCGGGCACTCTCTATCTAGGTGCAGCAGCCCGGGCACTCTCTATCTAGGTGTAGCAGCCCGGGCACTCTCTATCTAGGTGCAGCAGACTGGGTACTCTCTATCTATGTGCAGCAGACCGGGCACTATCTATCTAGGTGCAGCAGCCCGGGTACTCTCTATCTAGGGGCAGCAGCCCAGGCACTCTCTATCTAGGTGTAGCAGACCGGGCACTCTCTATCTAGGTGCAGCAGCCCAGGCACTCTCTATCTAGGTGCAGCAGCCCGGGTACTCCCTATCTAGGTGCAGTCACCAGTTGATCAGTGATATATACAGTATATAGAGAGAGGCACATATATATAATATACAGGTATATATATACTCACAAGCAGCTGCTGCTGAGCTCCTCCAGGACGCCGCGCAGCCTCCGCTCCGGATACGGCTTCTCAGTCTTTATCATCTCGTGGACATCATTTAACCCTTCCTCCTGCGGAGCCACGTGGAGAGTCAGGTGCGGAACATCATACAGCGGCAGGCACCACACAGGCAGAACGTACAGATAGTGGGTACGGCAACCCCGGGCTAGGGCACTGTTACTGGTGGTTACGGATCATTCCACTGGGGGCGGATCCGAGGGTCGACTGTTTCTATGACAACAGCCAGTAGGACGATCACAAACGTTCAACATGCACAAGGTTGACGCGGCAATGGTCGACACATGACATCATACTTTAAAAATCACGTGGACTATAATTGGGAGCGGTAGAGTGGCCCAAGGTGTGCTAGGGGGCTTGTTACACTGATGATGATTGGCATGGAAGATGTGGGAAAGGCATGTCGTCCTTTCCATGTGTCGACCTATTGACTGTCGACATAGATACATTAGTCTTTTCAATCCGCACCCAAATGACTAACAGCAGGTGGGATTATTTATTACCAGTTATTATATAGCGCACACACAGGTGGGTATTCTGGTTGATTCGCAGGGCTCAGACCCACATCGTTCGATGATCGGTGACCCACATCGTTCGATGATCGGTGACCATCGGATGATGGCGAAGGTGCACACATATAAAAGTAATTTACATATCATGGGCACTTAGGAGGAAGTGGGTGGGCAGCTGGCATCCAGTGATATCAGCTGCCCGCCCCCTGCACCCGCGCCATTGGGGAATTTGCATGAGAACACCCAGCGCTCTTATGCGAACTCCAATGAAACACTGGCCACTCCCATATGCAAATGTCCCATGATAGAAACCATGACCTCAGTGCTGTGAGGAAGTAATGTAACCATTACACCATCCGTACTGCCGCGTATATATAACACATGGTGGAGATAGAACCCATGACCTCAGCGCTGTGAGGCAGTAATGCTAACCATTACACCATCCGTACTGCCCCATATATATATAACACATGGTGGGGATAGAACCCATGACCTCAGTGCTGTGAGGCGGTAATGTAACCATTACACCATGCGTACTGCCCCGTATATATAACACATGGTGGAGATAGAACCCATGACCTCAGCGCTGTGAGGCAGTAATGTAACCATTACACCATCCGTACTGCCCCATATATATAACACATGGTGGGGATAGAACCCATGACCTCAGTGCTGTGAGGCGGTAATGTAACCATTACACCATCCGTACTGCCCCGTATATATAACACATGGTGGGGATAGAACCCATGACCTCAGCGCTGTGAGGCAGTAATGTAACCATTACACCATCCGTATTGCCCCGTATATATAAATCATGGTGGGGATAGAACCCATGACCTCAGCGCTGTGAGGCAGTAATGTAACCATTACACCATCCGTACTGCCCCGTATATATAACACATGGTGGGGATAGAACCCATGACCTCAGTGCTGTGAGGCCGTAATACTAACCATTACACCATCCGTACTGCCCTGTATATATAACACATGGCGGGGATAGAACCCATGACCTCAGTGCTGTGAGGCAGTAATGTAACCATTACACCATCCATACTGCCCCGTATATATAATACATGGTGGGGATAGAACCCATGACCTCAGTGCTGTGAGACAGTAATGTAACCATTACACCGTCCGTACTGCCCCGTATATATAACACATGGTGGGGATAGAACCCATGACTTCAGTGCTGTGAGGCCGTAATACTAACCATTACACCATCCGTACTGCCCGTATATATAACACATGGTGGGGATAGAACCCATGAACTTAGTGCTGTGAGGCAATAATGCTAACCATTACACCGTCCGTACTGCCCCATATATATAACACATGGTGGGAATAGAACCCATGACCTCAGTGCTGTGAGACAGTAATGTAACCATTACACCGTCCGTACTGCCCCGTATATATAACACATGGTGGGAATAGAACCCATGACCTCAGTGCTGTGAGGCAGTAATGCTAACCATTACACCATCCGTACTGCCCTGTATATATAACACATGGTGGGGATAGAACCCATGACCTCAGCGCAGTGAGGCAGTAATGTAACCATTACACCATCCGTACTGCCCTGTATATATAACACATGATGGGAATAGAACCCATGACCTCAGCGCTGTGAGGCAGTAATGCTAACAATTACACCGTCCGTACTGCCCCGTATATATAACACATGGTGGGTATAGAACCCATGACCTCAGCGCTGTGAGGCAGTAATGCTAACCATTACTCCATCCGTACTGCCCGTATATATAACACATGGTGGGGATAGAACCCATGACCTCAGCGCTGTGAGGCAGTAATGTAACCATTACACCATCCGTACTGCCCCGTATATATAACACATGGTGGGGATAGAACCCATGACCTCAGCGCTGTGAGGCAGTAATATAACCATTACACCGTCCATACTTCCCGCGTATATATAACACATGGTGGGAATAGAACCCATGACCTCAGTGCTGTGAGGTAGTAATGCTAACCATTACACCGTCCGTACTGCCCTGTATATATAACACATGGTAGGAATAGAACCCATGACCTCAGTGCTGTGAGGCAGTAATGCTAACCCTTACACCATCCGTACTGCCCCGTATATATAACACATGGCGGGGATAGAACCAATGACCTCAGCGCTGTGAGGCAGTAATGCTAACCATTATACCATCCGTACTGCCCCGTATATATAACACATGGTGGGGATAGAACCCATGACCTCAGTGCTGTGAGGCAGTAATACTAACCATTACACCATCCGTACTGCCCTGTATATATAACACATGGTGGGGATAGAACCCATGACCTCAGCGCAGTGAGGCAGTAATGTAACCATTACACCATCCGTACTGCCCCGTATATATAACACATGGTGGGGAAAGAAACCATGACCTCAGAGGTGTGAGGCAGTAATGCTATAACCATTACACCATCCGTACCATTACACCGTCCGTACTGCCCCGTATATATAACACATGGTGGGAATGGAACCCATGACCTCAGTACTGTGAGGCAGTAATGCTAACCATTACACAATCCGTACTGCAAGTATATATAACACATGGTGGGAATAGAACCCATGAACTCATCGCTGTGAGGCAGTAATGCTAACCATTACACCATCCGTACTGCCCCGTATATATAACACATGGTGGGGATAGAACCCATGACCTCAGTGCTGTGAGGCAGTAATGCTAACCCTTATACCATCCGTACTGCCCCGTATATATAACACATGGTGGGGATAGAACCCATGACCTCAGTGCTGTGAGGCAGTAATACTAACCATTACACCATCTGTACTGCCCCGTATATATAACCTATGGTGGGGAAAGAACCCATGACCTCAGTGCTGTGAGGCAGTAATGCTATAACCATTACACCATCCGTACCATTACACCGTCCGTACTGCCCCGTATATATAACACATGGTGGGAATGGAACCCATGACCTCAGTGCTGTGAGGCAGTAATGTTAACCATTACACCATCCGTACTGCCCTGTATATATAACACATGATGGGAATGGAACCCATGACCTCAGCGCTGTGAGGCAGTAATGCTAACCATTACACCATCCGTACTGCCCCGTATATATAACACATGGTGGGGATAGAACACCATCCGTACTGCCCCGTACATATAACACATGGTGGGGATAGAACCCATGACCTCAGTGCTGTGAGGCAGTAATGCTAACCAGTAAACCATCGGTACTGCCCTGTATATATAACACATGGTGGGTATAGAACCCATGACCTCAGCGCTGTGAGGCAGTACTGCCCCGTATATATAACACATGGTTGGGTTAGAACCCATGACCTCAGTGCTGTGAGGCAGTAATGTAACCATTACACCATCCATACTGCCCCGTATATATAACACATGGTGGGGATAGAACCCATGACCTCAGTGCTGTGAGGCAGTAATGCTAACCATTACACCATCCGTACTGCCCCGTATATATAACACATGGTAGGGATAGAACCCATGACCTCAGCGCTGTGAGGCAGTAATGTAACCATTACACCATCCATACTGCCCCGTATATATAACACATGGTGGGGATAGAACCCATGACCTCAGTGCTGTGAGGCAGTAATGCTAACCATTACACCATCCGTACTGCCCCGTATATATAACACATGGTGGGAATAGAACCCATGACCTCAGCGCTGTGAGGCAGTAATGCTAACCATTACACCATCCGTACTGCCCCGTATATATAACACATGGTGGGAATAGAACCCATGACCTCAGCGCTGTGAGGCAGTAATGCTAACCATTACACCGTCCGTACTGCCCTGTATATATAACACATGGTAGGAATAGAACCCATGACCTCAGTGCTGTGAGGCAGTAATATAACCATTACACCGTCCATACTTCCCGCGTATATATAACACATGGTGGGAATAGAACCCATGACCTCAGTGCTGTGAGGCAGTAATGCTAACCATTACACCGTCCGTACTGCCCTGTATATATAACACATGGTAGGAATAGAACCCATGAACTCATCGCTGTGAGGCAGTAATGCTAACCATTACACCATCCGTACTGCCCCGTATATATAACACATGGTGGGGATAGAACCCATGACCTCAGTGCTGTGAGGCAGTAATGCTAACCCTTATACCATCCGTACTGCCCCGTATATATAACACATGGTGGGGATAGAACCCATGACCTCAGTGCTGTGAGGCAGTAATACTAACCATTACACCATCCGTACTGCCCCGTATATATAACACATGGTGGGGAAAGAACCCATGACCTCAGTGCTGTGAGGCAGTAATGCTATAACCATTACACCATCCGTACCATTACACCGTCCGTACTGCCCCGTATATATAACACATGGTGGGAATGGAACCCATGACCTCAGTGCTGTGAGGCAGTAATGTTAACCATTACACCATCCGTACTGCCCTGTATATATAACACATGATGGGAATGGAACCCATGACCTCAGCGCTGTGAGGCAGTAATGCTAACCATTACACCATCCGTACTGCCCCGTATATATAACACATGGTGGGGATAGAACACCATCCGTACTGCCCCGTACATATAACACATGGTGGGGATAGAACCCATGACCTCAGTGCTGTGAGGCAGTAATGCTAACCAGTAAACCATCGGTACTGCCCTGTATATATAACACATGGTGGGTATAGAACCCATGACCTCAGCGCTGTGAGGCAGTACTGCCCCGTATATATAACACATGGTTGGGTTAGAACCCATGACCTCAGTGCTGTGAGGCAGTAATGTAACCATTACACCATCCATACTGCCCCGTATATATAACACATGGTGGGGATAGAACCCATGACCTCAGTGCTGTGAGGCAGTAATGCTAACCATTACACCATCCGTACTGCCCCGTATATATAACACATGGTAGGGATAGAACCCATGACCTCAGCGCTGTGAGGCAGTAATGTAACCATTACACCATCCATACTGCCCCGTATATATAACACATGGTGGGGATAGAACCCATGACCTCAGTGCTGTGAGGCAGTAATGCTAACCATTACACCATCCGTACTGCCCCGTATATATAACACATGGTGGGAATAGAACCCATGACCTCAGCGCTGTGAGGCAGTAATGCTAACCATTACACCATCCGTACTGCCCCGTATATATAACACATGGTGGGGATAGAACCCATGACCTCAGTGCTGTGAGGCAGTAATGCTAACCATTACACCGTCCATACTGCCCCGTATATATATAACACATGGTGGGAATAGAACCCATGACCTCAGCGCTGTGAGGCAGTAATGCTAACCATTACACCATCCGTACTGCCCCGTATATATAACACATGGTAGGGATAGAACCCATGACCTCAGCGCTGTGAGGCAGTAATGCTAACCATTACACTGTCCGTACTGCCCCGTATATATAACACATGGTGGGGATAGAACCCATGACCTCAGTGCTGTGAGGCAGTAATGCTAACCATTACACCGTCCGTACTGCCTCGTATATATAACACATGGTGGGGATAGAACCCATGACCTCAGCGCTGTGAGCAGGGCCGGCAACAGAAATCTTGGGGCCCGGGACACTGATATCTCTGGGGGCCCCCAACGGCACACCAAGATTTTTATTACATTGAATGTGTTTTTTTAATTAGAAATAAATGATAATTGATATTCACTATGCAATATAATATGGCAGGGCAGATGGGATGGTGCAGCATTGTGCATCACGTGATCAGACTGAGATGGAATACTGGATTGGGGTCCATGTAAGTTTCCTTCCAGGAAGCCAGGTGGGCAGGCTGCACCTTTATAAACTATTGCTAGGGAAACAGCCATGCTTACATCCCCTGAGCCCCTGAGAGCCTTGGGGCCCCTCACAAGGTTGGGGCCCGGTACAAGTGTCCCCTTTGACCCCCCCTGTCGCCTGCTCTGGCTGTGAGGCAGTAATGCTATAACCATTACACCGTCCGTACTGCCCCATATATATAACACATGGTGGAGATAGAACCCATGACCTCAGTGCTGTGAGGCAGTAATGTAACCATTACACCATCCGTACTGCCCTGTATATATAACACATGGTGGAGATAGAACCCATGACCTCAGTGCTGTGAGGCAGTAATGTAACCATTACAACATCCGTACTGCCCCGTATATATAACACATGGTGGGTATAGAACCCATGACCTCAGCGCTGTGAGGCAGTAATGCTAACCATTACACCATCCGTACTGCCCCGTATATATAACACATGGTGGGTATATAGAACCCATGACCTCAGCACTGTGAGGCAGTAATGCTAACCATTACACCATCCGTACTGCCCCGTATATATAACACATGGTGGGAATAGAGCCCATGACCTCAGTGCTGTGAGGCAGTAATGCTAACCATTACACCGTCTGTACTGCCCCGTATATATAACACATGGTGGAGATAGAACCCATGACCTCAGTGCTGTGAGGTAGTAATGCTAACCATTACACTGTCCGTACTGCCCCGTATATATAACACATGGTGGGGATAGAACCCATGACCTCAGCGCTGTGAGGCAGTAATGCTAACCATTACACCGTCCGTACTGCCCCGTATATATAACACATGGTGGGGATAGAACCCAGGACCACAGTGCTGTGAGGCAGTAATGCTAACCATTACACCGTCTGTACTGCCCCGTATATATAACACATGGTGGAGATAGAACCCATGACCTCAGTGCTGTGAGGTAGTAATGCTAACCATTACACCGTCCGTACTGCCCTGTATATATAACACATGGTGGGAATAGAACCCATGACCTCAGTGCTGTGAGGCAGTAATGCTAACCATTACACCATCCGTACTGCCCGTATATATAACACATGGTAGGGATAGAACCCATGACCTCAGCTCTGTGAGGCAGTAATGCTATAACCATTACACCATCCGCACTGCCCTGTATATATAACACATGGTGGGGATAGAACCCATGACCTCAGTGCTGTGAGGCAGTAATGCTATAACCATTACACCATCCGTACTGCCCTGTATATATAACACATGGTGGGGATAGAACCCATGAACTTAGTGCTGTGAGGCAATAATGCTAACCATTACACCGTCCGTACTGCCCCATATATATAACACATGGTGGGAATAGAACCCATGACCTCAGTGCTGTGAGACAGTAATGTAACCATTACACCGTCCGTACTGCCCCGTATATATAACACATGATGGGAATAGAACCCATGACCTCAGTGCTGTGAGGCAGTAATGCTAACCATTACACCATCCGTACTGCCCTGTATATATAACACATGGTGGGGATAGAACCCATGACCTCAGCGCAGTGAGGCAGTAATGTAACCATTACACCATCCGTACTGCCCTGTATATATAACACATGATGGGAATAGAACCCATGACCTCAGTGCTGTGAGGCAGTAATGCTAACAATTACACCGTCCGTACTGCCCCGTATATATAACACATGGTGGGTATAGAACCCATGACCTCAGCGCTGTGAGGCAGTAATGCTAACCATTACTCCATCCGTACTGCCCGTATATATAACACATGGTGGGGATAGAACCCATGACCTCAGCGCTGTGAGGCAGTAATGTAACCATTACACCATCCGTACTGCCCCGTATATATAACACATGGTGGGGATAGAACCCATGACAATGCTTCTTTATTGAAGATTGCAACCTTTTGTACAAAAATATATACCATTTCATATACAGTATAAAATATAATTTCACATAAATTTACAAACATCAATTTGATCCATATCCCCATACCTTCCCACCATCCCCCCACCCCTTTTTTTTTTTTTTTATTTCCCACCTTCACCACCTAACAATCTTATACAAAATAAACTTTCCTATTCTGTACTTTCTCCTGATCCTGAGCTCCACCATTTCTCCTTCTCCAAAACATCCACCCTGACCCATACCCTCTCATACTCATACCTTCCCATACATCTCTCCTTCCACTCCACTTTTAAACTTACCATCATTTTTACCTTATCCTCCCGTCCTTCCATCTTCATTCATTCTCACTACATTCATTCCTATCATACCTCTCCTCCACCTTCACCACTATACCCATCACCTTTAATACAGAACACATTCATTACCCTTACCCACAAGACGCCTTTCATCTCTTCATTTACTCCCCCCAACCATTTTCTCCACCTACATTTATTTTTTAAGTGAAGGATCTGGTACTAGCAAAACATGTATGTAAAACATTCTTTTATTTCATATTCCATATTCCCCCTATTTTGTGTGAAAATAAAAAGAACAGAGTCCCAGTATGTTCCAGGTTCTACTATTTGCCACCTACTAAGGAGGTTTCAACTGGCCCCACAAGCGAGACCAGCTGATGGCATCCAGCTTCTCCTTTTCCATTTCCATCATTACCTTCACCTCATGTAGAATAAGACCCACCACCGTCCTAACAGGGAGGATCTTTTGTCTCAATATAACATGACACCGTGCATTCCACGTGTGATACCTGACTGCTAAACTAATCATATAAATTGTGCATAAATCAAAATTCCCATAACCTTTGAATGCCCCATAGACCCACTCCGGGTAACTTAGCCCCGAAAGACAAGGGATCCCTAGAGCAACTGAGACATCTTGATAAATGTTTACATTGAAGGGACATTTAAGAAAGAAATGGTCCATTGTCTCCTCCTCCCCAGGACATTCCTCACGTGGACAATCACGGGTATTGGCACCTCTAAACTTAATATTCCCTTTAACGTAAAGTCTCCCTTGGAAAGAAAGCCAGGCAATGTCTCTAAACTTCAGTGGGATCCTTTGCTCATTAAGCAGTTTCAACCCAGCTGAACAGACATCCCCTGGGCAATCTCTCAAAGCCAGTGGAGCATAAAAGTAGGTCTGCAAGATCCTCTTCCCCATCTCCTTTCTCGAGAGATCTCTCACATCACCCACCTTCAAACTCCACTTGGTAATCATCTTTATGGATTGAATCACGTAAATCGGAAGGTAACCTCGCCTGGTCCAAGGTCTTCCCATCCGACCACCATCTATCCATGTTCTAGAATAAGGAGACATCCATTCCATGAAACCATGTACCCATCGAGGGGGGTTGTCTAAAAATAGACCTCCCACATTCAATTTCAAAAAAGTTGTTACAAAAAGGACTACAGGATTGACCATTTCCTGGCCCCCTTCTGCCCTCGATCTGTACGTGATTCCTCTCTTGACTATGTTCATCTTGTTTCCCCAGAACATCTGAAAAAACACGGAACATAATCTAGACCACAAAGACTGAGGCAAAAAACAGACATAGCTGATGTAAAGGAACATTGGTATCAAATAAGTTTTGCAAATGTCAACCCTTTCTCTCAGGGAGAACTTGCACCCTTTCCAGAAATTGACCTTCTTGGTGACATCATCTAGCTTTCTTCCCCAATTTAGCAAGGAATAATCTCCGTGATCAAATTGGATGCCTAATATTTTGATACTATCTTTAGGCCTGGGGAGGGTGTCCGGGAGAGAAAATTCTTTCCCTCCCTCCCCCATCCAGAAAACTTCACACTTGTCCTGATTTATCTTTGAACCAGACGCCTCAGAAAAATCAGTCACTAGTTGGTTGATGTCACTTGCCTCCTCCTCCGCTGACAAGACCACCGTAACATCATCTGCATAGGCTACCACCTTTAGAGTACACTCCGGTGACAGCTGCACCCCTTCCAACCTGCTGCTCTCAATCCTCCTCACGAAAGGATCAATTGCAAACACGTATAAAAGAGGGCTCAGGGGGCAACCCTGACGCACACCCGAGCTTACCCCAAATTTGGGCCCTACCCAACCATTCACAAGCGGGAAGCTCTCGGCCTCTTTATAAAGAACCTTTAACCAATTGACCATTTTTGACGGAAAGCCATACCTTTCAAGTAATTTCCAAAGATACTCATGATTGACACGGTCAAAAGCTTTAGATTGATCCAAGGCCAGCAGGAATTTTCCTTCCCCCCCAGCCCTGCACCGCTCCACGGCTTCCCGGACACCAAGGACCGCACTAAAAGTGCTACGCCCCTTCACTGTACAGTGCTGGGAGGGGGAGAGAAGCCTCTCAGAAAACTCCATTATTCTGTTAAAGAAAACTTTTGCCAAAATCTTCCTGTCCGTATTAAGAAGAGCGATGGGGCGCCAATTCTCAATACGGGCTGGGTCTTTTCCTTTGGACAATAAGATTAGAGCCGACCGTCTCATGGAAGGAGGCAGATTTCCTTCCTCCAAACTTGCATTGAACACATCCGTGAGACGGGGAGCTAATACATCAGAGAATTCCTTATAGAACTCCGATGTTAGACCATCCGGTCCAGGTGACTTTTTTGATGTCAAACCATCAATTGCTTCCCTAACTTCCTCTACTCCAATCTTATTGTCCAAACACTCAAGAGAGCCATCTGGCTCCATCAGACCTGGTGTCTCCCTCAGAAAAGTCTCCATCTTCTCTCTGATAGGTGCTTGCTCAGACAAGAGATCAGAATAATAGGCTCTAATGACTTCCAGGATGCCTTCCCTCCTCTCCTGAAGCACACCCCTTCCATCATATAGGCCACTGACTTCTCTTGCCTCGACGGCTTTTCTACAATTCTGGTAGGGATCCGGTGAGTGGTATGTACCATAATCCCTCTCCAGAATCAAAGATGCCAATCGGTTATACTGAAATTCCTTCATCTGAGCCTTCACCTGGGAGATTTCCCCACCATCTCCACCCTCAGAGATCAAGAAATCCAATTTCCTTTTAAGAACATAGTAGGCACTCTTTTTTTTCAATCCTCTGTTTTTAATCAGTCTTTTGAAAAAACCTTGGACCTTCTTTTTCATTTCCTCCCACCACTCTGATTTACTCCATCCTGCCTCCAACAGTGATTCATGATCCTCAAAGAGACCTCTGAGAGACTGCTTCACACTCTCTTCCTTTAGGAGCTCTGAGTTCAGCCTCCACAGACCCCTCCCTTTCTGGATGGACTGTGAAGCATTCAATGAAAAACTAAGAAAGCAGTGATCTGAAAATTCTACTGGCTCCACCTTGGAAGGCAGAGTTTTCGAATTTGTTTTGACAAAAAATCTATCTATTCTACTTTTATTCTGACCGCTATAAAAAGTGTACCCAGTGAGGTCCGGAGTATGCCTAATATGGACATCCACCAGACCAGCCTCTCTAACCATTCTAACTAAATAATTTGCATCATAGCCCAAGGTCCTACTGCTTCTGGTACCTCCTCTGTCTTTGGTTCTTACAACAGTGTTATAATCACCACCAAAAACGACCTGTTGGGCTGTGAATAAGAATGGTTTTATCACCTCAAAAAGACATTTCCTATCCCAAGCTTTTTGGGGACCATAGATATTGATCAGCCTTAGGTCATGTCCTCTAAAGGTGACATCCAAAACCATACATCTTCCTACTTCAATTTCTATGATTCTGTGCACGGTTACCATGTCGGAAAAAAGTACCGCCACCCCAGTATACGGCTCGGCCGCAAGAGACCAGAATGAGGGCCCCCTACTCCATTCCCTTTTAGCCTTATGCAAGGCTTCTAGGGTCCTCAGTCTGGTCTCCTGGAGGAAAAAGATGTCTACCTCTGCTGTTCTAAAAAAATCAAAAGCCATGAACCGAGCTCGCTCAGAATGTATAGAAGCCACATTAATTGTGGCACATCTTATGGGGTGAGGATCCATGCAAAAAACCATAGTGTAGGGCAATACCAAATCCTTTACTTATTTACACCAGACCCACCACCATCCTTACATTCACCACCACCCAACACATCCATATCCTCAGCCATACCCTCAGACAAACCATCATTCCTTTTTACAGGATCAGGAGGCCTGTCTGAGACATTTAGCAAGTTGACTCTGTTTCTTTCCGGGTCACCTTGCTCTCCTTCATCCCTTGTCACCACCTCTCTGTGTATTGTTTCATGCTCCCCTTCTCCCTTTTTCTCTTTTGAACTAATTAATTTTACCACTTTCCCTGTCTCCAAGGCTACTTTTTCTATTTTCTCCCCGTTTCCTTCCTCCTTCTTACTTTTCTTCCCTTGCGTTTTCCCTTTCTTATTTGCTTTTTTCTTCTTTCTCTTCCCTACTTCTTTCTCAACTTTCCTAAGAGCTAAAGTCTCCCCTTCCTTATAGACTTCCTCCTCCTCCTCCTCCTCCTCCTCCTCACTATCCTCATCTTCTTCGGAAAAAACTAGAAACCTGTTGGATATGCTCACTATCTCTTCATCCCCTTTCCTTTTTGTGGCACTTTTCCTCTTCCTCACTTCCTGAAACTGTTCCTCCCTTTCTGAATCTTTGTCTCTTTCCCAAACTACCAGAGTCTCCTCTTCTACTGTAGCCTTTTTGAATTTCCCCTTTGTTCCCGCTCCAGGTGTTCTATCCATATGGCGCATAGATTCTGGGCATCTACTGTAGGGATGCCCCTCAAGGCCGCACAAGTTACATTTTACTATGTTACACGACCTCGAGGGGTGACCTGCCTCGTTGCAGAGGGAGCATTTTACGTTTCCACATTCACTGCTCATATGCCCCTCTTCGCCACAACGAAAGCAGGTCCTTGGCTGGCCTGGATAGAACACCTGTATACGGTCTCTCCCGATATAAGCAGCCGAAGGGAGATGTTTTGTCCTTCCTTCAACTTGGTGTAATCTTATCTGCACAGACCATGCACCTCCCCAGACTCCTAAGGTGTGTCCAACCTTAACCATGTCCCCTATCCAGATGCATTGTCTACTCAACCAGTACTTTATGTCGTCAGCTGGGATAGTTTCATCCCTCACCAATATCCTTGCTCTGACATTCTCTGGTTTTGACACTGATACAATTTCATAGCCCTTATAAGCTTCTTCAAATTTTCTTACTTGCCATTGGTCTACAACCTCATTCATTTTCCTCATAAAAACAAAACTGAGATCAAAAATTTGAGACCTTTCTGGATGAATACATGCCGTTAGGTCATGAGCACTGCAATCCAGAGTAAAGATTAAATTAAGAAATTTTTCTTTTGTGGGGACCGGATCTGACTGAACCCACTTAAACTGTATCACATTTCTCCTTCTCTGAATTACACTCTGGCTCATGACCTGACTTTGTCTGTCTTCATTTCTTTTATTTGTTTGTTTTATCATATTGGCATAAGATATAGGTGCTGGCATTTGAATTGGGTCTGGAGTTCCAAGCTCAGAAACTCCAGTACCATCACCGGCTTTTACCTGCACTTTCTTTGTACGGATGTTTTCTGCAATCAACTTGAAAGCAGCCCCAGCTCTTTCAGGTACTAGTACATCCCCATATACAGTTTGCATTATTTGTGCCTCATCAGCCTTTAAATTTGCCTTATTTAAACATTTTTGGCCCTGTGCCAACTTTTCAGCTTCACACAATTTTACATTTCTGGTAGAAACATTATTATTACTCTCAGCCGTTTCTTTAACACCTTTAAAACATTTTTGGGCATTAGCAGTGACATTGCTCGGTCCGGGCATCTGCCCATCATCCTTCATCGCACAATTTGTATCCATTTTTTCACTGTCCATATTTCCCCCTCCCCCAGCTGTCCCTGCAAGGTTGGGAGTACTGTCTGCAATGTAGACAAAACTTTCCCCTTTACCTGCACCCACAGCCGGAGTTAGAGCACTGTCCCGTATCATACAGTTTTTTTCATTGGTTTCAGACTTTGCACCAGAGTCTCCCCGGGACACAACATTTGCAACATTCATACTTACTGTGTCCCGGGGGACCTGCTTCATCTTTTCAGTGCCTTCCACCTCAGCTGTTAGCTGCACTCTCTTTTCCTCTGAGTTCATTTGCATGGGCTTCTCAATCTGCAGCTGCATCTCCATGCTGCTGGTTTTTTCCATCAGCTGATCTGGACTTGCAGGGAATAGGCCGCCTCCTTTGCAGCTGCTCTCCATTAACTCATCTGCATCAGCTGGAGCAAGGGAATCCTGAAGCTCCTGGCTTGCAATTAACCCTTTCTCCGCCTGAGGTAAATCTTTGCTTTTTCTTTCACCTTTCATTTTTTTTGCAATATGAGTCTTTAATTTTGACAAGATTTTTGAATTTGTAACAATCTTATCTCTCCATACATGGCGCTCCCATGAAAGGCAAGAATTTCTCTTTTTCTTTGCTTTATAGACTCTTTGGTAAACTTTTTTCGCCTCTTTATTTAATTCCTCTAGACCCATTTTCTCAAAAGCATTATCTTCTTCTGCACTTAAGTCTTCATCCTCAGACTGCATTTCTTCCTCAGACTCTTCTGACACCATTTCACCAGGTCCCCCCGCAGCGACTGCTATGTCACCACCGGCGTTTGCATCCCCGCCGGGTTCTTCCATCATTTCCCCCCGTGGCTGGCTTGCCACAGGGGTACCTCCGGATTCATCCGGGGGGACATTTTCCATTGTACTCACTGTATCTTTGTCTGAGGCTCCTGCTGCAGGTGTTGCAACAGCAGGGATGTTCTTCCTCTTGGACCGGCTCTCAACTGCACGGCCTCCTCCACGTACCATAGAAAGGTACAGCAGGCCCTTGCCTGCAAGCTTCCCCCACCAGGGTCCCCTGGCTTGGGGATTCCCAGAGGAGGAGCTACTGCAAAAGTCTGAGTCTCTACCTTCTCTGGAGCACCTGCAACACACACCCTCCTTGCAGATCACCTCAGAGCTGTGAGGCAGTAATGTAACCATTACACCGTCCATACTTCCCGCGTATATATAACACATGGTGGGAATAGAACCCATGACCTCAGTGCTGTGAGGTAGTAATGCTAACCATTACACCGTCCGTACTGCCCTGTATATATAACACATGGTAGGAATAGAACCCATGACCTCAGTGCTGTGAGGCAGTAATGCTAACCCTTACACCATCCGTACTGCCCCGTATATATAACACATGGCGGGGATAGAACCAATGACCTCAGCGCTGTGAGGCAGTAATGCTAACCATTATACCATCCGTACTGCCCCGTATATATAACACATGGTGGGGATAGAACCCATGACCTCAGTGCTGTGAGGCAGTAATACTAACCATTACACCATCCGTACTGCCCTGTATATATAACACATGGTGGGGATAGAACCCATGACCTCAGCGCAGTGAGGCAGTAATGTAACCATTACACCATCCGTACTGCCCCGTATATATAACACATGGTGGGGAAAGAACCCATGACCTCAGAGGTGTGAGGCAGTAATGCTATAACCATTACACCATCCGTACCATTACACCGTCCGTACTGCCCCGTATATATAACACATGGTGGGAATGGAACCCATGACCTCAGTACTGTGAGGCAGTAATGCTAACCATTACACAATCCGTACTGCAAGTATATATAACACATGGTGGGAATAGAACCCATGAACTCATCGCTGTGAGGCAGTAATGCTAACCATTACACCATCCGTACTGCCCCGTATATATAACACATGGTGGGGATAGAACCCATGACCTCAGTGCTGTGAGGCAGTAATACTAACCATTACACCATCCGTACTGCCCCGTATATATAACCTATGGTGGGGAAAGAACCCATGACCTCAGTGCTGTGAGGCAGTAATGCTATAACCATTACACCATCCGTACCATTACACCGTCCGTACTGCCCCGTATATATAACACATGGTGGGAATGGAACCCATGACCTCAGTGCTGTGAGGCAGTAATGTTAACCATTACACCATCCGTACTGCCCTGTATATATAACACATGATGGGAATGGAACCCATGACAATGCTTCTTTATTGAAGATTGCAACCTTTTGTACAAAAATATATACCATTTCATATACAGTATAAAATATAATTTCACATAAATTTACAAACATCAATTTGATCCATATCCCCATACCTTCCCACCATCCCCCCACCCCTTTTTTTTTTTTTTTTTTTTATTTCCCACCTTCACCACCTAACAATCTTATACAAAATAAACTTTCCTATTCTGTACTTTCTCCTGATCCTGAGCTCCACCATTTCTCCTTCTCCAAAACATCCACCCTGACCCATACCCTCTCATACTCATACCTTTCCATACATCTCTCCTTCCACTCCACTTTTAGACTTACCATCATTTTTACCTTATCCTCCCGTCCTTCCATCTTCATTCATTCTCACTACATTCATTCCTATCATACCTCTCCTCCACCTTCACCACTATACCCATCACCTTTAATACAGAACACATTCATTACCCTTACCCACAAGACGCCTTTCATCTCTTCATTTACTCCCCCCAACCATTTTCTCCACCTACATTTATTTTTTAAGTGAAGGATCTGGTACTAGCAAAACATGTATGTAAAACATTCTTTTATTTCATATTCCATATTCCCCCTATTTTGTGTGAAAATAAAAAGAACAGAGTCCCAGTATGTTCCAGGTTCTACTATTTGCCACCTACTAAGGAGGTTTCAACCGGCCCCACAAGCGAGACCAGCTGATGGCATCCAGCTTCTCCTTTTCCATTTCCATCATTACCTTCACCTCATGTAGAATAAGACCCACCACCGTCCTAACAGGGAGGATCTTTTGTCTCAATATAACATGACACCGTGCATTCCACGTGTGATACCTGACTGCTAAACTAATCATATAAATTGTGCATAAATCAAAATTCCCATAACCTTTGAATGTCCCATAGACCCACTCCGGGTAACTTAGCCCCGAAAGACAAGGGATCCCTAGAGCAACTGAGACATCTTGATAAATGTTTACATTGAAGGGACATTTAAGAAAGAAATGGTCCATTGTCTCCTCCTCCCCAGGACATTCCTCACGTGGACAATCACGGGTATTGGCACCTCTAAACTTAATATTCCCTTTAACGTAAAGTCTCCCTTGGAAAGAAAGCCAGGCAATGTCTCTAAACTTCAGTGGGATCCTCTGCTCATTAAGCAGTTTCAACCCAGCTGAACAGACATCCCCTGGGCAATCTCTCAAAGCCAGTGGAGCATAAAAGTAGGTCTGCAAGATCCTCTTCCCCATCTCCTTTCTCGAGAGATCTCTCACATCACCCACCTTCAAACTCCACTTGGTAATCATCTTTATGGATTGAATCACGTAAATCGGAAGGTAACCTCGCCTGGTCCAAGGTCTTCCCATCCGACCACCATCTATCCATGTTCTAGAATAAGGAGACATCCATTCCATGAAACCATGGACCCATCGAGGGGGGTTGTCTAAAAATAGACCTCCCACATTCAATTTCAAAAAAGTTGTTACAAAAAGGACTACAGGATTGACCATTTCCTGGCCCCCTTCTGCCCTCGATCTGTACGTGATTCCTCTCTTGACTATGTTCATCTTGTTTCCCCAGAACATCTGAAAAAACACGGAACATAATCTAGACCACAAAGACTGAGGCAAAAAACAGACATAGCTGATGTAAAGGAACATTGGTATCAAATAAGTTTTGCAAATGTCAACCCTTTCTCTCAGGGAGAACTTGCACCCTTTCCAGAAATTGACCTTCTTGGTGACATCATCTAGCTTTCTTCCCCAATTTAGCAAGGAATAATCTCCGTGATCAAATTGGATGCCTAATATTTTGATACTATCTTTAGGCCTGGGGAGGGTGTCCGGGAGAGAAAATTCTTTCCCTCCCTCCCCCATCCAGAAAACTTCACACTTGTCCTGATTTATCTTCGAACCAGACGCCTCAGAAAAATCAGTCACTAGTTGGTTGATGTCACTTGCCTCCTCCTCCGCTGACAAGACCACCGTAACATCATCTGCATAGGCTACCACCTTTAGAGTACACTCCGGTGACAGCTGCACCCCTTCCAACCTGCTGCTCTCAATCCTCCTCACGAAAGGATCAATTGCAAACACGTATAAAAGAGGGCTCAGGGGGCAACCCTGACGCACACCCGAGCTTACCCCAAATTTGGGCCCTACCCAACCATTCACAAGCGGGAAGCTCTCGGCCTCTTTATAAAGAACCTTTAACCAATTGACCATTTTTGACGGAAAGCCATACCTTTCAAGTAATTTCCAAAGATACTCATGATTGACACGGTCAAAAGCTTTAGATTGATCCAAGGCCAGCAGGAATTTTCCTTCCCCCCCAGCCCTGCACCGCTCCACGGCTTCCCGGACACCAAGGACCGCACTAAAAGTGCTACGCCCCTTCACTGTACAGTGCTGGGAGGGGGAGAGAAGCCTCTCAGAAAACTCCATTATTCTGTTAAAGAAAACTTTTGCCAAAATCTTCCTGTCCGTATTAAGAAGAGCGATGGGGCGCCAATTCTCAATACGGGCTGGGTCTTTTCCTTTGGACAATAAGATTAGAGCCGACCGTCTCATGGAAGGAGGCAGATTTCCTTCCTCCAAACTTGCATTGAACACATCCGTGAGACGGGGAGCTAATACATCAGAGAATTCCTTATAGAACTCCGATGTTAGACCATCCGGTCCAGGTGACTTTTTTGATGTCAAACCATCAATTGCTTCCCTAACTTCCTCTACTCCAATCTTATTGTCCAAACACTCAAGAGAGCCATCTGGCTCCATCAGACCTGGTGTCTCCCTCAGAAAAGTCTCCATCTTCTCTCTGATAGGTGCTTGCTCAGACAAGAGATCAGAATAATAGGCTCTAATGACTTCCAGGATGCCTTCCCTCCTCTCCTGAAGCACACCCCTTCCATCATATAGGCCACTGACTTCTCTTGCCTCGACGGCTTTTCTACAATTCTGGTAGGGATCCGGTGAGTGGTATGTACCATAATCCCTCTCCAGAATCAAAGATGCCAATCGGTTATACTGAAATTCCTTCATCTGAGCCTTCACCTGGGAGATTTCCCCACCATCTCCACCCTCAGAGATCAAGAAATCCAATTTCCTTTTAAGAACATAGTAGGCACTCTTTTTTTTCAATCCTCTGTTTTTAATCAGTCTTTTGAAAAAACCTTGGACCTTCTTTTTCATTTCCTCCCACCACTCTGATTTACTCCATCCTGCCTCAAACAGTGATTCATGATCCTCAAAGAGACCTCTGAGAGACTGCTTCACACTCTCTTCCTTTAGGAGCTCTGAGTTCAGCCTCCACAGACCCCTCCCTTTCTGGATGGACTGTGAAGCATTCAATGAAAAACTAAGAAAGCAGTGATCTGAAAATTCTACTGGCTCCACCTTGGAAGGCAGAGTTTTCGAATTTGTTTTGACAAAAAATCTATCTATTCTACTTTTATTCTGACCGCTATAAAAAGTGTACCCAGTGAGGTCCGGAGTATGCCTAATATGGACATCCACCAGACCAGCCTCTCTAACCATTCTAACTAAATAATTTGCATCATAGCCCAAGGTCCTACTGCTTCTGGTACCTCCTCTGTCTTTGGTTCTTACAACAGTGTTATAATCACCACCAAAAACGACCTGTTGGGCTGTGAATAAGAATGGTTTTATCACCTCAAAAAGACATTTCCTATCCCAAGCTTTTTGGGGACCATAGATATTGATCAGCCTTAGGTCATGTCCTCTAAAGGTGACATCCAAAACCATACATCTTCCTACTTCAATTTCTATGATTCTGTGCACGGTTACCATGTCGGAAAAAAGTACCGCCACCCCAGTATACGGCTCGGCCGCAAGAGACCAGAATGAGGGCCCCCTACTCCATTCCCTTTTAGCCTTATGCAAGGCTTCTAGGGTCCTCAGTCTGGTCTCCTGGAGGAAAAAGATGTCTACCTCTGCTGTTCTAAAAAAATCAAAAGCCATGAACCGAGCTCGCTCAGAATGTATAGAAGCCACATTAATTGTGGCACATCTTATGGGGTGAGGATCCATGCAAAAAACCATAGTGTAGGGCAATACCAAATCCTTTACTTATTTACACCAGACCCACCACCATCCTTACATTCACCACCACCCAACACATCCATATCCTCAGCCATACCCTCAGACAAACCATCATTCCTTTTTACAGGATCAGGAGGCCTGTCTGAGACATTTAGCAAGTTGACTCTGTTTCTTTCCGGGTCACCTTGCTCTCCTTCATCCCTTGTCACCACCTCTCTGTGTATTGTTTCATGCTCCCCTTCTCCCTTTTTCTCTTTTGAACTAATTAATTTTACCACTTTCCCTGTCTCCAAGGCTACTTTTTCTATTTTCTCCCCGTTTCCTTCCTCCTTCTTACTTTTCTTCCCTTGCGTTTTCCCTTTCTTATTTGCTTTTTTCTTCTTTCTCTTCCCTACTTCTTTCTCAACTTTCCTAAGAGCTAAAGTCTCCCCTTCCTTATAGACTTCCTCCTCCTCCTCACTATCCTCATCTTCTTCGGAAAAAACTAGAAACCTGTTGGATATGCTCACTATCTCTTCATCCCCTTTCCTTTTTGTGGCACTTTTCCTCTTCCTCACTTCCTGAAACTGTTCCTCCCTTTCTGATTCTTTGTCTCTTTCCCAAACTACCAGAGTCTCCTCTTCTACTGTAGCCTTTTTGAATTTCCCCTTTGTTCCCGCTCCAGGTATTCTATCCATATGGCGCATAGATTCTGGGCATCTACTGTAGGGATGCCCCTCAAGGCCACACAAGTTACATTTTACTATGTTACACGACCTCGAGGGGTGACCTGCCTCGTTGCAGAGGGAGCATTTTACGTTTCCACATTCACTGCTCATATGCCCCTCTTCGCCACAACGAAAGCAGGTCCTTGGCTGGCCTGGATAGAACACCTGTATACGGTCTCTCCCGATATAAGCAGCCGAAGGGAGATGTTTTGTCCTTCCTTCAACTTGGTGTAATCTTATCTGCACAGACCATGCACCTCCCCAGACTCCTAAGGTGTGTCCAACCTTAACCATGTCCCCTATCCAGATGCATTGTCTACTCAACCAGTACTTTATGTCGTCAGCTGGGATAGTTTCATCCCTCACCAATATCCTTGCTCTGACATTCTCTGGTTTTGACACTGATACAATTTCATAGCCCTTATAAGCTTCTTCAAATTTTCTTACTTGCCATTGGTCTACAACCTCATTCATTTTCCTCATAAAAACAAAACTGAGATCAAAAATTTGAGACCTTTCTGGATGAATACATGCCGTTAGGTCATGAGCACTGCAATCCAGAGTAAAGATTAAATTAAGAAATTTTTCTTTTGTGGGGACCGGATCTGACTGAACCCACTTAAACTGTATCACATTTCTCCTTCTCTGAATTACACTCTGGCTCATGACCTGACTTTGTCTGTCTTCATTTCTTTTATTTGTTTGTTTTATCATATTGGCATAAGATATAGGTGCTGGCATTTGAATTGGGTCTGGAGTTCCAAGCTCAGAAACTCCAGTACCATCACCGGCTTTTACCTGCACTTTCTTTGTACGGATGTTTTCTGCAATCAACTTGAAAGCAGCCCCAGCTCTTTCAGGTACTAGTACATCCCCATATACAGTTTGCATTATTTGTGCCTCATCAGCCTTTAAATTTGCCTTATTTAAACATTTTTGGCCCTGTGCCAACTTTTCAGCTTCACACAATTTTACATTTCTGGTAGAAACATTATCATTACTCTCAGCCGTTTCTTTAACACCTTTAAAACATTTTTGGGCATTAGCAGTGACATTGCTCGGTCCGGGCATCTGCCCATCATCCTTCATCGCACAATTTGTATCCATTTTTTCACTGTCCATATTTCCCCCTCCCCCAGCTGTCCCTGCAAGGTTGGGAGTACTGTCTGCAATGTAGACAAAACTTTCCCCTTTACCTGCACCCACAGCCGGAGTTAGAGCACTGTCCCGTATCATACAGTTTTTTTCATTGGTTTCAGACTTTGCACCAGAGTCTCCCCGGGACACAACATTTGCAACTTTCATACTTACTGTGTCCCGGGGGACCTGCTTCGTCTTTTCGGTGCCTTCCACCTCAGCTGTTAGCTGCACTCTCTTTTCCTCAGAGTCCATTTGCATGGGCTTCTCAATCTGCAGCTGCATCTCCATGCTGCTGGTTTTTTCCATCAGCTGATCTGGACTTGCAGGGAATAGGCCGCCTCCTTTGCAGCTGCTCTCCATTAACTCATCTGCATCAGCTGGAGCAAGGGAATCCTGAAGCTCCTGGCTTGCAATTAACCCTTTCTCCGCCTGAGGTAAATCTTTGCTTTTTCTTTCACCTTTCATTTTTTTTGCAATATGAGTCTTTAATTTTGACAAGATTTTTGAATTTGTAACAATCTTATCTCTCCATACATGGCGCTCCCATGAAAGGCAAGAATTTCTCTTTTTCTTTGCTTTATAGACTCTTTGGTAAACTTTTTTCGCCTCTTTATTTAATTCCTCCAGACCCATTTTCTCAAAAGCATTATCTTCTTCTGCACTTAAGTCTTCATCCTCAGACTGCATTTCTTCCTCAGACTCTTCTGACACCATTTCACCAGGTCCCCCCGCAGCGACTGCTATGTCACCACCGGCGTTTGCATCCCCGCCGGGTTCTTCCATCATTTCCCCCCGTGGCTGGCTTGCCACAGGGGTACCTCCGGATTCATCCGGGGGGACATTTTCCATTGTACTCACTGTATCTTTGTCTGAGGCTCCTGCTGCAGGTGTTGCAACAGCAGGGATGTTCTTCCTCTTGGACCGGCTCTCAACTGCACGGCCTCCTCCACGTGCCATATAAAGGTACAGCAGGCCCTTGCCTGCAAGCTTCCCCCACCAGGGTCCCCTGGCTTGGGGATTCCCAGAGGAGGAGCTACTGCAAAAGTCTGAGTCTCTACCTTCTCTGGAGCACCTGCAACACACACCCTCCTTGCAGATCACCTCAGCGCTGTGAGGCAGTAATGCTAACCATTACACCATCCGTACTGCCCCGTATATATAACACATGGTGGGGATAGAACACCATCCGTACTGCCCCGTACATATAACACATGGTGGGGATAGAACCCATGACCTCAGTGCTGTGAGGCAGTAATGCTAACCAGTAAACCATCGGTACTGCCCCGTATATATAACACATGGTGGGAATGGAACCCATGACCTCAGCGCTGTGAGGCAGTAATGCTAACCATTACACCATCCGTACTGCCCCGTATATATAACACATGGTGGGGATAGAACACCATCCGTACTGCCCCGTACATATAACACATGGTGGGGATAGAACCCATGACCTCAGTGCTGTGAGGCAGTAATGCTAACCAGTAAACCATCGGTACTGCCCCGTATATATAACACATGGTGGGTATAGAACCCATGACCTCAGCGCTGTGAGGCAGTACTGCCCCGTATATATAACACATGGTTGGGTTAGAACCCATGACCTCAGTGCTGTGAAGCAGTAATGTAACCATTACACCATCCATACTGCCCCGTATATATAACACATGGTGGGGATAGAACCCATGACCTCAGTGCTGTGAGGCAGTAATGCTAACCATTACACCATCCGTACTGCCCCGTATATATAACACATGGTAGGGATAGAACCCATGACCTCAGCGCTGTGAGGCAGTAATGTAACCATTACACCATCCATACTGCCCCGTATATATAACACATGGTGGGGATAGAACCCATGACCTCAGTGCTGTGAGGCAGTAATGCTAACCATTACACCATCCGTACTGCCCCGTATATATAACACATGGTGGGAATAGAACCCATGACCTCAGCGCTGTGAGGCAGTAATGCTAACCATTACACCGTCCGTACTGCCCTGTATATATAACACATGGTAGGAATAGAACCCATGACCTCAGTGCTGTGAGGCAGTAATATAACCATTACACCGTCCATACTTCCCGCGTATATATAACACATGGTGGGAATAGAACCCATGACCTCAGTGCTGTGAGGCAGTAATGCTAACCATTACACCGTCCGTACTGCCCTGTATATATAACACATGGTAGGAATAGAACCCATGACCTCAGTGCTGTGAGGCAGTAATGCTAACCCTTGCACCATCCGTACTGCCCCGTATATATAACACATGGCGGGGATAGAACCAATGACCTCAGCGCTGTGAGGCAGTAATGCTAACCATTATACCATCCGTACTGCCCCGTATATATAACACATGGTGGGGATAGAACGCATGACCTCAGTGCTGTGAGGCAGTAATACTAACCATTACACCATCCGTACTGCCCTGTATATATAACACATGGTGGGGATAGAACCCATGACCTCAGCGCAGTGAGGCAGTAATGTAACCATTACACCATCCGTACTGCCCCGTATATATAACACATGGTGGGGAAAGAACCCATGACCTCAGAGGTGTGAGGCATTAATGCTATAACCATTACACCATCCGTACCATTACACCGTCCGTACTGCCCCGTTTATATAACACATGGTGGGAATGGAACCCATGACCTCAGTACTGTGAGGCAGTAATGCTAACCATTACACAATCCGTACTGCAAGTATATATAACACATGGTGGGAATAGAACCCATGAACTCATCGCTGTGAGGCAGTAATGCTAACCATTACACCATCCGTACTGCCCCGTATATATAACACATGGTGGGGATAGAACCCATGACCTCAGTGCTGTGAGGCAGTAATGCTAACCCTTATACCATCCGTACTGCCCCGTATATATAACACATGGTGGGGATAGAACCCATGACCTCAGTGCTGTGAGGCAGTAATACTAACCATTACACCATCCGTACTGCCCCGTATATATAACACATGGTGGGGAAAGAACCCATGACCTCAGTGCTGTGAGGCAGTAATGCTATAACCATTACACCATCCGTACCATTACACCGTCCGTACTGCCCCGTATATATAACACATGGTGGGAATGGAACCCATGACCTCAGTGCTGTGAGGCAGTAATGTTAACCATTACACCATCCGTACTGCCCTGTATATATAACACATGATGGGAATGGAACCCATGACCTCAGCGCTGTGAGGCAGTAATGCTAACCATTACACCATCCGTACTGCCCCGTATATATAACACATGGTGGGGATAGAACCCATGACCTCAGTGCTGTGAGGCAGTAATGCTAACCAGTAAACCATCGGTACTGCCCTGTATATATAACACATGGTGGGTATAGAACCCATGACCTCAGCGCTGTGAGGCAGTACTGCCCCGTATATATAACACATGGTTGGGTTAGAACCCATGACCTCAGTGCTGTGAGGCAGTAATGTAACCATTACACCATCCATACTGCCCCGTATATATAACACATGGTGGGGATAGAACCCATGACCTCAGTGCTGTGAGGCAGTAATGCTAACCATTACACCATCCGTACTGCCCCGTATATATAACACATGGTAGGGATAGAACCCATGACCTCAGCGCTGTGAGGCAGTAATGTAACCATTACACCATCCATACTGCCCCGTATATATAACACATGGTGGGGATAGAACCCATGACCTCAGTGCTGTGAGGCAGTAATGCTAACCATTACACCATCCGTACTGCCCCGTATATATAACACATGGTGGGAATAGAACCCATGACCTCAGCGCTGTGAGGCAGTAATGCTAACCATTACACCATCCGTACTGCCCCGTATATATAACACATGGTGGGGATAGAACCCATGACCTCAGTGCTGTGAGGCAGTAATGCTAACCATTACACCGTCCATACTGCCCCGTATATATATAACACATGGTGGGAATAGAACCCATGACCTCAGCGCTGTGAGGCAGTAATGCTAACCATTACACCATCCGTACTGCCCCGTATATATAACACATGGTAGGGATAGAACCCATGACCTCAGCGCTGTGAGGCAGTAATGCTAACCATTACACTGTCCGTACTGCCCCGTATATATAACACATGGTGGGGATAGAACCCATGACCTCAGTGCTGTGAGGCAGTAATGCTAACCATTACACCGTCCGTACTGCCTCGTATATATAACACATGGTGGGGATAGAACCCATGACCTCAGCGCTGTGAGCAGGGCCGGCAACAGAAATCTTGGGGCCCGGGACACTGATATCTCTGGGGGCCCCCAACGGCACACCAAGATTTTTATTACATTGAATGTGTTTTTTTAATTAGAAATAAATGATAATTGATATTCACTATGCAATATAATATGGCAGGGCAGATGGGATGGTGCAGCATTGTGCATCACGTGATCAGACTGAGATGGAATACTGGATTGGGGTCCATGTAAGTTTCCTTCCAGGAAGCCAGGTGGGCAGGCTGCACCTTTATAAACTATTGCTAGGGAAACAGCCATGCTTACATCCCCTGAGCCCCTGAGAGCCTTGGGGCCCCTCACAAGGTTGGGGCCCGGTACAAGTGTCCCCTTTGACCCCCCCTGTCGCCTGCCCTGGCTGTGAGGCAGTAATGCTAACCATTACACCGTCCGTACTGCCCCATATATATAACACATGGTGGAGATAGAACCCATGACCTCAGTGCTGTGAGGCAGTAATGTAACCATTACACCATCCGTACTGCCCTGTATATATAACACATGGTGGAGATAGAACCCATGACCTCAGTGCTGTGAGGCAGTAATGTAACCATTACAACATCCGTACTGCCCCGTATATATAACACATGGTGGGTATAGAACCCATGACCTCAGCGCTGTGAGGCAGTAATGCTAACCATTACACCATCCGTACTGCCCGGTATATATAACACATGGTGGGTATATAGAACCCATGACCTCAGCACTGTGAGGCAGTAATATAACCATTACACCGTCTGTACTGCCCCGTATATATAACACATGGTGGAGATAGAACCCATGACCTCAGTGCTGTGAGGTAGTAATGCTAACCATTACACCATCCGTGCTGCCCTGTATATATAACACATGGTGGGAATAGAACCCATGACCTCAGCACTGTGAGGCAGTAATGCTAACCATTACACCATCCGTACTGCCCCGTATATATAACACATGGTGGGAATAGAGCCCATGACCTCAGTGCTGTGAGGCAGTAATGCTAACCATTACACCGTCTGTACTGCCCCGTATATATAACACATGGTGGAGATAGAACCCATGACCTCAGTGCTGTGAGGTAGTAATGCTAACCATTACACTGTCCGTACTGCCCCGTATATATAACACATGGTGGGGATAGAACCCATGACCTCAGCACTGTGAGGCAGTAATGCTAACCATTACACCGTCCGTACTGCCCCGTATATATAACACATGGTGGGGATAGAACCCAGGACCACAGTGCTGTGAGGCAGTAATGCTAACCATTACACCGTCTGTACTGCCCCGTATATATAACACATGGTGGAGATAGAACCCATGACCTCAGTGCTGTGAGGTAGTAATGCTAACCATTACACCGTCCGTACTGCCCTGTATATATAACACATGGTGGGAATAGAACCCATGACCTCAGTGCTGTGAGGCAGTAATGCTAACCATTACACCATCCGTACTGCCCGTATATATAACACATGGTAGGGATAGAACCCATGACCTCAGCTCTGTGAGGCAGTAATGCTATAACCATTACACCATCCGCACTGCCCTGTATATATAACACATGGTGGGGATAGAACCCATGACCTCAGTGCTGTGAGGCAGTAATGCTATAACCATTACACCATCCGTACTGCCCTGTATATATAACACATGGTGGGGATAGAACCCATGACCTCAGCGCTGTGAGGCAGTAATGCTAACCATTACACCGTCCGTACTGCCCCGTATATATACTACATGGTGGGGATAGAACCCATGACCTCAGTGCTGTGAGGCAGTAATGCTAACCATTACACCATCCGTACTGCCCGTATATATAACACATGGTGGGGATAGAACCCATGACCTCAGTGCTGTGAGGCAGTAATGCTAACCATTACACTGTCTGTACTGCCCTGTATATATAACACATGATGGGGATAGAACCCATGGCCTCAGTGCTGTGAGGCAGTAATATAACCATTACACCGTCTGTACTGCCCCGTATATATAACACATGGTGGAGATAGAACCCATGACCTCAGTGCTGTGAGGTAGTAATGCTAACCATTACACTGTCCGTACTGCCCCGTATATATAACACATGGTGGGGATAGAACCCATGACCTCAGCGCTGTGAGGCAGTAATGCTAACCATTACACCGTCCGTACTGCCCGTATATATAACACATGGTGGGGATAGAACCCATGACTTCAGTGCTGTGAGGCAGTAATGCTAACCATTACACCATCCGTACTGCCCATATATATAACACATGGTGGGGATAGAACCCATGACCTCAGTGCTGTGAGGTAGTAATGCTAACCATTACACTGTCCGTACTGCCCCGTATATATAACACATGGTGGGGATAGAACCCATGACTTCAGTGCTGTGAGGCAGTAATGCTAACCATTACACCATCCGTACTGCCCGTATATATAACACATGGTGGGGATAGAACCCATGACCTCAGTGCTGTGAGGTAGTAATGCTAACCATTACACTGTCCGTACTGCCCCGTATATATAACACATGGTGGGGATAGAACCCATGACCTCAGTGCTGTGAGGCAGTAATGCTAACCATTACACTGTCTGTACTGCCCTGTATATATAACACATGGTGGGGATAGAACCCATGGCCTCAGTGCTGTGAGGCAGTAATATAACCATTACACCGTCTGTACTGCCCCGTATATATAACACATGGTGGAGATAGAACCCATGACCTCAGTGCTGTGAGGCAGTAATGCTAACCATTACACCATCCGTACTGCCCATATATATAACACATGGTGGGGATAGAACCCATGACCTCAGTGCTGTGAGGTAGTAATGCTAACCATTACACTGTCCGTACTGCCCCGTATATATACTACATGGTGGGGATAGAACCCATGACCTCAGTGCTGTGAGGCAGTAATGCTAACCATTACACCATCCGTACTGCCCGTATATATAACACATGGTAGGGATAGAACCCATGACCTCAGCTCTGTGAGGCAGTAATGCTATAACCATAACACCATCCGCACTGCCCTGTATATATAACACATGGTGGGGATAGAACCCATGACCTCAGTGCTGTGAGGCAGTAATGCTATAACCATTACACCATCCGTACTGCCCTGTATATATAACACATGGTGGGGATAGAACCCATGACCTCAGCGCTGTGAGGCAGTAATGCTAACCATTACACCGTCCGTACTGCCCCGTATATATATACTACATGGTGGGGATAGAACCCATGACCTCAGTGCTGTGAGGCAGTAATGCTAACCATTACACCATCCGTACTGCCCGTATATATAACACATGGTGGGGATAGAACCCATGACCTCAGTGCTGTGAGGCAGTAATGCTAACCATTACACTGTCTGTACTGCCCTGTATATATAACACATGATGGGGATAGAACCCATGGCCTCAGTGCTGTGAGGCAGTAATATAACCATTACACCGTCTGTACTGCCCCGTATATATAACACATGGTGGAGATAGAACCCATGACCTCAGTGCTGTGAGGTAGTAATGCTAACCATTACACTGTCCGTACTGCCCCGTATATATAACACATGGTGGGGATAGAACCCATGACCTCAGCGCTGTGAGGCAGTAATGCTAACCATTACACCGTCCGTACTGCCCGTATATATAACACATGGTGGGGATAGAACCCATGACTTCAGTGCTGTGAGGCAGTAATGCTAACCATTACACCATCCGTACTGCCCATATATATAACACATGGTGGGGATAGAACCCATGACCTCAGTGCTGTGAGGTAGTAATGCTAACCATTACACTGTCCGTACTGCCCCGTATATATAACACATGGTGGGGATAGAACCCATGACCTCAGCGCTGTGAGGCAGTAATGCTAACCATTACACCGTCCGTACTGCCCGTATATATAACACATGGTGGGGATAGAACCCATGACTTCAGTGCTGTGAGGCAGTAATGCTAACCATTACACCATCCGTACTGCCCATATATATAACACATGGTGGGGATAGAACCCATGACCTCAGTGCTGTGAGGTAGTAATGCTAACCATTACACTGTCCGTACTGCCCCGTATATATAACACATGGTGGGGATAGAACCCATGACTTCAGTGCTGTGAGGCAGTAATGCTAACCATTACACCATCCGTACTGCCCGTATATATAACACATGGTGGGGATAGAACCCAGGACCACAGTGCTGTGAGGCAGTAATGCTAACCATTACACCGTCTGTACTGCCCCGTATATATAACACATGGTGGAGATAGAACCCATGACCTCAGTGCTGTGAGGTAGTAATGCTAACCATTACACCGTCCGTACTGCCCTGTATATATAACACATGGTGGGAATAGAACCCATGACCTCAGCGCTGTGAGGCAGTAATGCTAACCATTACACCATCCGTACTGCCCCGTATATATAACACATGGTGGGGATAGAACCCATGACCTCAGTGCTGTGAGGCAGTAATGCTAACCAGTAAACCATCGGTACTGCCCTGTATATATAACACATGGTGGGTATAGAACCCATGACCTCAGCGCTGTGAGGCAGTACTGCCCCGTATATATAACACATGGTTGGGTTAGAACCCATGACCTCAGTGCTGTGAGGCAGTAATGTAACCATTACACCATCCATACTGCCCCGTATATATAACACATGGTGGGGATAGAACCCATGACCTCAGTGCTGTGAGGCAGTAATGCTAACCATTACACCATCCGTACTGCCCCGTATATATAACACATGGTAGGGATAGAACCCATGACCTCAGCGCTGTGAGGCAGTAATGTAACCATTACACCATCCATACTGCCCCGTATATATAACACATGGTGGGGATAGAACCCATGACCTCAGTGCTGTGAGGCAGTAATGCTAACCATTACACCATCCGTACTGCCCCGTATATATAACACATGGTGGGAATAGAACCCATGACCTCAGCGCTGTGAGGCAGTAATGCTAACCATTACACCATCCGTACTGCCCCGTATATATAACACATGGTGGGGATAGAACCCATGACCTCAGTGCTGTGAGGCAGTAATGCTAACCATTACACCGTCCATACTGCCCCGTATATATATAACACATGGTGGGAATAGAACCCATGACCTCAGCGCTGTGAGGCAGTAATGCTAACCATTACACCATCCGTACTGCCCCGTATATATAACACATGGTAGGGATAGAACCCATGACCTCAGCGCTGTGAGGCAGTAATGCTAACCATTACACTGTCCGTACTGCCCCGTATATATAACACATGGTGGGGATAGAACCCATGACCTCAGTGCTGTGAGGCAGTAATGCTAACCATTACACCGTCCGTACTGCCTCGTATATATAACACATGGTGGGGATAGAACCCATGACCTCAGCGCTGTGAGCAGGGCCGGCAACAGAAATCTTGGGGCCCGGGACACTGATATCTCTGGGGGCCCCCAACGGCACACCAAAATTTTTATTACATTGAATGTGTTTTTTTAATTAGAAATAAATGATAATTGATATTCACTATGCAATATAATATGGCAGGGCAGATGGGATGGTGCAGCATTGTGCATCACGTGATCAGACTGAGATGGAATACTGGATTGGGGTCCATGTAAGTTTCCTTCCAGGAAGCCAGGTGGGCAGGCTGCACCTTTATAAACTATTGCTAGGGAAACAGCCATGCTTACATCCCCTGAGCCCCTGAGAGCCTTGGGGCCCCTCACAAGGTTGGGGCCCGGTACAAGTGTCCCCTTTGACCCCCCCTGTCGCCTGCCCTGGCTGTGAGGCAGTAATGCTAACCATTACACCGTCCGTACTGCCCCATATATATAACACATGGTGGAGATAGAACCCATGACCTCAGTGCTGTGAGGCAGTAATGTAACCATTACACCATCCGTACTGCCCTGTATATATAACACATGGTGGAGATAGAACCCATGACCTCAGTGCTGTGAGGCAGTAATGTAACCATTACAACATCCGTACTGCCCCGTATATATAACACATGGTGGGTATAGAACCCATGACCTCAGCGCTGTGAGGCAGTAATGCTAACCATTACACCATCCGTACTGCCCGGTATATATAACACATGGTGGGTATATAGAACCCATGACCTCAGCACTGTGAGGCAGTAATATAACCATTACACCGTCTGTACTGCCCCGTATATATAACACATGGTGGAGATAGAACCCATGACCTCAGTGCTGTGAGGTAGTAATGCTAACCATTACACCATCCGTGCTGCCCTGTATATATAACACATGGTGGGAATAGAACCCATGACCTCAGCACTGTGAGGCAGTAATGCTAACCATTACACCATCCGTACTGCCCCGTATATATAACACATGGTGGGAATAGAGCCCATGACCTCAGTGCTGTGAGGCAGTAATGCTAACCATTACACCGTCTGTACTGCCCCGTATATATAACACATGGTGGAGATAGAACCCATGACCTCAGTGCTGTGAGGTAGTAATGCTAACCATTACACTGTCCGTACTGCCCCGTATATATAACACATGGTGGGGATAGAACCCATGACCTCAGCACTGTGAGGCAGTAATGCTAACCATTACACCGTCCGTACTGCCCCGTATATATAACACATGGTGGGGATAGAACCCAGGACCACAGTGCTGTGAGGCAGTAATGCTAACCATTACACCGTCTGTACTGCCCCGTATATATAACACATGGTGGAGATAGAACCCATGACCTCAGTGCTGTGAGGTAGTAATGCTAACCATTACACCGTCCGTACTGCCCTGTATATATAACACATGGTGGGAATAGAACCCATGACCTCAGTGCTGTGAGGCAGTAATGCTAACCATTACACCATCCGTACTGCCCGTATATATAACACATGGTAGGGATAGAACCCATGACCTCAGCTCTGTGAGGCAGTAATGCTATAACCATTACACCATCCGCACTGCCCTGTATATATAACACATGGTGGGGATAGAACCCATGACCTCAGTGCTGTGAGGCAGTAATGCTATAACCATTACACCATCCGTACTGCCCTGTATATATAACACATGGTGGGGATAGAACCCATGACCTCAGCGCTGTGAGGCAGTAATGCTAACCATTACACCGTCCGTACTGCCCCGTATATATACTACATGGTGGGGATAGAACCCATGACCTCAGTGCTGTGAGGCAGTAATGCTAACCATTACACCATCCGTACTGCCCGTATATATAACACATGGTGGGGATAGAACCCATGACCTCAGTGCTGTGAGGCAGTAATGCTAACCATTACACTGTCTGTACTGCCCTGTATATATAACACATGATGGGGATAGAACCCATGGCCTCAGTGCTGTGAGGCAGTAATATAACCATTACACCGTCTGTACTGCCCCGTATATATAACACATGGTGGAGATAGAACCCATGACCTCAGTGCTGTGAGGTAGTAATGCTAACCATTACACTGTCCGTACTGCCCCGTATATATAACACATGGTGGGGATAGAACCCATGACCTCAGCGCTGTGAGGCAGTAATGCTAACCATTACACCGTCCGTACTGCCCGTATATATAACACATGGTGGGGATAGAACCCATGACTTCAGTGCTGTGAGGCAGTAATGCTAACCATTACACCATCCGTACTGCCCATATATATAACACATGGTGGGGATAGAACCCATGACCTCAGTGCTGTGAGGTAGTAATGCTAACCATTACACTGTCCGTACTGCCCCGTATATATAACACATGGTGGGGATAGAACCCATGACTTCAGTGCTGTGAGGCAGTAATGCTAACCATTACACCATCCGTACTGCCCGTATATATAACACATGGTGGGGATAGAACCCATGACCTCAGTGCTGTGAGGTAGTAATGCTAACCATTACACTGTCCGTACTGCCCCGTATATATAACACATGGTGGGGATAGAACCCATGACCTCAGTGCTGTGAGGCAGTAATGCTAACCATTACACTGTCTGTACTGCCCTGTATATATAACACATGGTGGGGATAGAACCCATGGCCTCAGTGCTGTGAGGCAGTAATATAACCATTACACCGTCTGTACTGCCCCGTATATATAACACATGGTGGAGATAGAACCCATGACCTCAGTGCTGTGAGGCAGTAATGCTAACCATTACACCATCCGTACTGCCCATATATATAACACATGGTGGGGATAGAACCCATGACCTCAGTGCTGTGAGGTAGTAATGCTAACCATTACACTGTCCGTACTGCCCCGTATATATACTACATGGTGGGGATAGAACCCATGACCTCAGTGCTGTGAGGCAGTAATGCTAACCATTACACCATCCGTACTGCCCGTATATATAACACATGGTAGGGATAGAACCCATGACCTCAGCTCTGTGAGGCAGTAATGCTATAACCATAACACCATCCGCACTGCCCTGTATATATAACACATGGTGGGGATAGAACCCATGACCTCAGTGCTGTGAGGCAGTAATGCTATAACCATTACACCATCCGTACTGCCCTGTATATATAACACATGGTGGGGATAGAACCCATGACCTCAGCGCTGTGAGGCAGTAATGCTAACCATTACACCGTCCGTACTGCCCCGTATATATATACTACATGGTGGGGATAGAACCCATGACCTCAGTGCTGTGAGGCAGTAATGCTAACCATTACACCATCCGTACTGCCCGTATATATAACACATGGTGGGGATAGAACCCATGACCTCAGTGCTGTGAGGCAGTAATGCTAACCATTACACTGTCTGTACTGCCCTGTATATATAACACATGATGGGGATAGAACCCATGGCCTCAGTGCTGTGAGGCAGTAATATAACCATTACACCGTCTGTACTGCCCCGTATATATAACACATGGTGGAGATAGAACCCATGACCTCAGTGCTGTGAGGTAGTAATGCTAACCATTACACTGTCCGTACTGCCCCGTATATATAACACATGGTGGGGATAGAACCCATGACCTCAGCGCTGTGAGGCAGTAATGCTAACCATTACACCGTCCGTACTGCCCGTATATATAACACATGGTGGGGATAGAACCCATGACTTCAGTGCTGTGAGGCAGTAATGCTAACCATTACACCATCCGTACTGCCCATATATATAACACATGGTGGGGATAGAACCCATGACCTCAGTGCTGTGAGGTAGTAATGCTAACCATTACACTGTCCGTACTGCCCCGTATATATAACACATGGTGGGGATAGAACCCATGACCTCAGCGCTGTGAGGCAGTAATGCTAACCATTACACCGTCCGTACTGCCCGTATATATAACACATGGTGGGGATAGAACCCATGACTTCAGTGCTGTGAGGCAGTAATGCTAACCATTACACCATCCGTACTGCCCATATATATAACACATGGTGGGGATAGAACCCATGACCTCAGTGCTGTGAGGTAGTAATGCTAACCATTACACTGTCCGTACTGCCCCGTATATATAACACATGGTGGGGATAGAACCCATGACTTCAGTGCTGTGAGGCAGTAATGCTAACCATTACACCATCCGTACTGCCCGTATATATAACACATGGTGGGGATAGAACCCATGACCTCAGTGCTGTGAGGTAGTAATGCTAACCATTACACTGTCCGTACTGCCCCGTATATATAACACATGGTGGGGATAGAACCCATGACCTCAGTGCTGTGAGGCAGTAATGCTAACCATTACACTGTCTGTACTGCCCTGTATATATAACACATGGTGGGGATAGAACCCATGGCCTCAGTGCTGTGAGGCAGTAATATAACCATTACACCGTCTGTACTGCCCCGTATATATAACACATGGTGGAGATAGAACCCATGACCTCAGTGCTGTGAGGTAGTAATGCTAACCATTACACTGTCCGTACTGCCCCGTATATATAACACATGGTGGGGATAGAACCCATGACCTCAGCGCTGTGAGGCAGTAATGCTAACCATTACACCGTCCGTACTGCCCGTATATATAACACATGGTGGGGATAGAACCCATGACTTCAGTGCTGTGAGGCAGTAATGCTAACCATTACACCATCCGTACTGCCCGTATATATAACACATGGTGGAGATAGAACCCATGACCTCAGTGCTGTGAGGTAGTAATGCTAACCATTACACTGTCCGTACTGCCCCGTATATATAACACATGGTGGGGATAGAACCCATGACCTCAGCGCTGTGAGGCAGTAATGCTAACCATTACACCGTCCGTACTGCCCGTATATATAACACATGGTGGGGATAGAACCCATGACTTCAGTGCTGTGAGGCAGTAATGCTATAACCATTACACCATCCGTACTGCCCCGTATATATAACACATGGTGGGGATAGAACCCATGACCTCAGCGCTGTGAGGCAGTAATGTAACCATTACACCATCCGTACTGCCCGTATATATAACACATGGTGGGGATAGAACCCATGACCTCAGCGCTGTGAGGCAGTAATGTAACCATTACACCATCCGTACTGCCTGTATATATAACACATGGTGGGGATAGAACCCATGACCTCAGCGCTGTGAGGCAGTAATGCTAACCATTACACCGTCCGTACTGTCCGTATATATAACACATGGTGGGGATAGAACCCATGACTTCAGTGCTGTGAGGCAGTAATGCTATAACCATTACACCATCCGTACTGCCCCGTATATATAACACATGGTGGGGATAGAACCCATGACCTCAGCGCTGTGAGGCAGTAATGTAACCATTACACCATCCGTACTGCCCGTATATATAACACATGGTGGGGATAGAACCCATGACCTCAGCGCTGTGAGGCAGTAATGTAACCATTACACCATCCGTACTGCAGTATAGGCCTGATTCCAAGCAGCATACAATCTGTACGTGGAGATGGGCTGCCATCTGTGTGAGACTCAGAGTCAGCCGCGTGCGTTGGTGGTGCTGTCACTATTGCCATACGCCATCTCTATATGTTACTATCAGTTTTCATCTCATCACACTCCGAGACATGTTTTGTATTTACCTAAACTACACTAAACAGACTGAAGTTCAGAAAGCCTCAATTCCACCCACCCCCCCACCCCCCTCTCCTGCATTCTTCATCACATCCACCTCGCGCAGGACTGAGTAATGGCTGACGGTGCTGTGTAATTACCACCACTCCTCTCCCAGGGGTCTCCCTAACAATTATCTAACACTGCGAAGTCCCATTACAGAACCCCCCGGGGTCCGTCACAATTACCTGGGATAGACATCACTGCACTTTACTCGTAATTAGTTTCAGCGACAATGTCTGTGTCAGCAATCCCAGCCCTGCATCCACTGTATACAGGAGTGTAATTAGTATATCAGCATGACAGGATGCATCTGAGGGTGAGAGAGAGCGGCGTATGGGGCGATGCTAGAGTCACGCCATGAGCCAAGATCTCACTACGGGGTGGTGACGTCAGGAACAGACATGTGATGGTGTCCTCATACACTAGGTACCGGGCCACTTGGCTGTCGTTCTTCACTGCTGGCATTGGCAAGTGTGTACGCACCCCACCGTGTCCACATCACAAGCAAGCATGCAGCTTTAGGCCGGCAGAACAAAAGGCCAACAGGCATAAAATGTCAACATGCAAATCGCTGACACAAAAAAGGTTCACACATGGGCCCTTATTCAGTTCTGATCTTAGAACAAATTTGTTCTCAAAATGGGCAAAACTATGTGCACTGCAGGTGGGGCAGATGTAACATGTGCAGAGAGAGTTACATTTGGGTGGGGTGTGTTGAAACAGAAATCTAAATTGCAGTGTAAAAATAATGCAGCCAATATTTACCCTACACAGAAACAATATAACTCACACAAATCTAACTCTCGCTGCACATGTTACATCCGCCCCACCTGCAGTGCACATGGTTTTGCCCATTTTGAGTACAAATTTGTACTGCGATTAGATCTGAATAGGGCCCATGTTTTTTTCAAGATTTTTAGGGTGAAGGTAAGGTACGTGGGGGCAGGTTAGGGTTGAGCTGCCAGATGGGACGGTTACATGCTTGCTGGAAAGTTAGGGTTAGGCTACGGAAGGGGGTGGTTAAGGTTAGGCAGCAGGGGGAGAGGTAGGGTTAGGCTACGGAAGGGGGCGGTTAAGGTTAGGCAGCAGGGGGAGAGGTAGGGTTAGGCTACGGAGATGGAAAGTTAGGGTTAGGCAGCAGGGGGATAGTTACAGTAAGGCTACTGAAGGGGGTGGTTAGGGTTAGGCAGCAGGGGGAGAGGTAGGGTTAGGCTACGGAAGGGGGTGGTTAGGGTTAGGCAGCAGGGAGAGAGGTAGGGTTAGGCTACGGAAGGGGGTGGTTAGGGTTAGGCAGCAGGGGGAGAGGTAGGGTTAGGCTACGGAAGGGGGTGGTTAGGGTTAGGCAGCAGGGGGAGAGGTAGGGTTAGGCTACGGAAGGGGGTGGTTAGGGTTAGGCAGCAGGAGGAGAGGTAGGGTTAGGCTACGGAAGGGGGTGGTTAGGGTTAGGCAGCAGGGGGAGAGGTAGGGTTAGGCTACGGAAGGGGGCGGTTAGGGTTAGGCAGCAGGGGGACAGTTACAGTAAGGCTATGGTAGGAGGTGGTTAGGGTTAGGCAGCAGGGGGAGAGGTAGGCTTAGGCTACGGAAGGGGGCGGTTAGGGTTAGGCACCAGGGGGAAAGGTAGGGTTAGGCTACGGAGATGGGAAGTTAGGGTTAGGCAGCAGGGGGAGAGGTAGGGTTAGGCTACGGAAGGGGGCGGTTAGGGTTAGGCAGCAGGGGGAGAGGTAGGGTTAGGCTACGGAAGGGGGCGGTTAGGGTTAGGCAGCAGGGGGACAGTTACAGTAAGGCTACGGAAGGGGGTGGTTAGGGTTAGGCAGCAGGGGGAGAGGTAGGGTTAGGCTACGGAAGGGGGTGGTTAGGGTTAGGCAGCAGGGGGAGAGGTAGGGTTAGGCTACGGAAGGGGGCGGTTAGGGTTAGGCAGCAGGGGGACAGTTACAGTAAGGCTACGGTAGGGGGTGGTTAAGGTTAGGCAGCAGGGGGAGAGGTAGGGTTAGGCTACGGAAGGGGGTGGTTAGGGTTAGGCAGCAGGGGGACAGTTACAGTAAGGCTACGGTAGGGGGTGGTTAAGGTTAGGCAGCAGGGGGAGAGGTAGCGTTAGGCTACGGAAGGGGGTGGTTAGGGTTAGGCAGCAGGGGGAGAGGTAGGGTTAGGCTATTAAAGGGGCGGTTAGGGTTAGGCAGCAGGGGGACAGTTACAGTAAGGCTACGGTAGGGGGTGGTTAAGGTTAGGCAGCAGGGGGAGAGGTAGGGTTAGGCTACGGAAGGGGGTGGTTAGAGTTAGGCAGCAGGGGGACAGTTACAGTAAGGCTACGGAAGGGGGTGGTTAGAGTTAGGCAGCAGGGGGAGAGGTAGGGTTAGGCTACGGAAGATGGCGGTTAGGGTTAGGCAGCAGGGGGACAGTTACAGTAAGGCTACGGAAGGGGGTGGTTAGGGTTAGGCAGCAGGGGGAGAGGTAGGGTTAGGCTACGGAAGGGTGCGGTTAGGGTTGGGCAGCAGGGGGAGAGGTAGGGTTAGGCTACGGAAGGGGGTGGTTAGGGTTAGGCAGCAGGGGGAGAGGTAGGGTTAGGCTACGGAAGGGGGTGGTTAGGGTTAGGCAGCAGGGGGAGAGGTAGGGTTAGGCTACGGAAGGGGGTGGTTAGGGTTAGGCAGCAGGGGGAGAGGTAGGGTTAGGCTACGGAAGGGGGTGGTTAGGGTTAAGCAGCAGGGGGAGAGGTAGGGTTAGGCTATGGAAGGGGACGGTTAGGGTTAGGCAGCAGGGGGAGAGGTAGGGTTAGGCTATGGAAGGGGACGGTTAGGGTTAGGCAGCAGGGGGAGAGGCAGGGTTAGGCTACGGAAGGGTGCGGTTAGGGTTAGGCAACTAATTCCTGTGTCACTAAAGTCACAGCTGGACCTCTCTCGGGCCCCCTGAGTGTGTGATGTAAGAAGTCGGTAAGCTACACCTCGGAACATCTTAGTTGCCACAGATGTTTCTCCCACTAAAGATATCACCCATCCCATCCTCTGACCCCACATACATACTACTGCATGCTGGGTGTTCCCCCACATCCTTCCCTTATCTTATATCTTCCCCCGGCATGGAAACCCTGAACCTATGCATTATACCGGGGTCCCCGCATGTGCCCCTGGACCAGTTCTCTCCATTACTCCTATTACCCCGCTACTACTGTATGTTGTACTAGGTTAGCTCCCTCCCCATTGTGTAAGCCCGACCCATACTGACCAGCTTGTCGGCAATCTTGTCCATGATGTTGGCATTATAAAGTCTTCTCCTCTGGTCCTGCCACCAGCTTTTAATATAGATACACGGCTTCTTGTCAAAGTAGGGCAGGTGGAAGTAATTTCTGTGGACACAGAAGTAATGGCAGAGAAGTCGGTGACTGCAGGGCATGAGATGGGGCAATGAAACGTGTTTCATTTTTGTTGTTATTGACAACTAAAAGACTAAAAAATAAATAGAATAAAAATAATGGTCCTTATAATCCAGTAGGATTTTCAGGAGACGCTCCTGTTCATGGACAACTGCTAACCAAGGCCATACATTGTGTACAGGGAACGGTGATCACCTGTCTGTTATAAATGGCTTCATTGGTGGAGAGCTGGAGATGGACTGCATTTCTCCATCATCGTCTGCTTCATCCTCACTTGAGTTCTGCAGAAGTTCTGACTCTTCGTCCCCACCGTCACCTTCATCCCTCTTTTTCCTAAGTCTGGGCCTGGTTGTCCCATCAACCTGGTTTCCATAGTTGCCTACAAAAACCATGATACCATATATCATATATACCTCCATATCGTATCAAAAATAATGAGAAGAAGACGGAACCATTCAATACTGAACCAGCTTACTGCAGAACACAATAGCTCGTGCTCAAGCCACAATATCCTGGGTCAGGCATAGAACTGGCCATAGAGGAGCCAATTGTAGAAGATTTATCACAACTTGTGCCCATAGTGTAAGATGAGTGTGCAAACCCAACACATTAAGGTCATAGAGACACAAGCCAACCGCGGCCTTTTGGAATTGCTGCTAAACATTCTATAGGTCTGGAGAAAGTTTCCATATTGGTACAGAGATACGTGTACAGACACACTTCATAGTGTATAAGCAAAATACCATTGTTTACTGTGCAAGCTTTGTGGAGGCGGCCATTTTGTATCACATCACAGTAATTGAAAGCATAAGGTGCATATTTTGGGGAGAAAAACAGAATAACTCACCTATTGTAACCTCAAAGTTGATTGGCTTGTCCCCACTCCTGCGATCAACCATTGTAGCTTCTAGGAAGGCTCCGAAGAGGAAGAACTCCTCCATCTTGCCCGTGCAGTTCTGAAAGATATCATCAAACAAAATGGTGGAACAGTATTATATACCACAGCCATGAATTGATTGGCTGAAATTATGGACACCATGTGGTCCAAGAGGAATGATCACAGCAGCGAATTGTATAGGAACTTGTTTTTTTAGCTGCACTACATTGCACCAGTCTTGGGACTCCCAGGTTAGCTGCTTCTGTTACCCCAGTGAAATGCCCTGCTGCCGCACAGCTGGGGGTAGAAGCCTGGAGCCCCTGCATTAGACATATATATAAAAAAAAAGAAAAAATAGTAAAGTGATAAAAGTAATTCTCACATCGGCCACCGGGGGAGCTCCTTCGATCTGCACATCTGTAGAGCTGGTGAGTTCAGGGGAAGTTGTGTCCAAGATCTCCACAGCAAGACTGAGCAACAGCCTGGCACGGAAAGAGACCCCCTCTCCTAACCCCTCGTTCAGGTCTTGGTGCTCGTCCATCAGCGTGTAATTACGGGTAGACCCATACATGTTTACCCAGGCTGGCCCAAGTGTGGGGAGGAAACCTGGGGAGGACATGTGGATCAATAGCTTTATTATTACATAGAACTATCATTTCCGGTAGAACAATGACAGCACGGGACACTGATAAACCGGCGACCATGGGTGATCTATAACTAGGGGTAATCTATATAATAAAGTTAAGTGTTGATAATTAATATGCCATTATGTTGGTGCATGCTCCATGCATTCTATTAAACAAAGGCTTCACATTCTGACTCCACCCACCTCATTTACATATAAATATATACAAAAATGCACTCTAAATGGTTCAAAACAAAGAGCAGAAGTTCCTCCCACATCTTTAGGGCAATGTCCTGCTGGGATTTTCTGCTGCGGAGAAGGCACTGGCCCCTGTGTGAATCCACCAATCCACAACAAGCATTTATGGAAAGCAGGACTGAAAGCCTGTCAGTCACTCTCTGCCTGCTCAGTCCCAGATGCCTGTCCCTGGTACGCTGGCGGCGTGCTGCATCCGAGTGAGGGAATGGTGGGCATGTGCTAGCTAATGGCTTAGGTGTAATGTACCAGTTCTCCCTTTGGACCCTAGTGGCTCATCCAGCCCGTTTACCTTTGTCGCCTTCATTGGAGATCTTGCGGAGGTCTATGAAGTGGGTGCCGATGGCGACGTCGTTCACCTTGTCCGAGTCCCGGATCTGGATCTTCATTCTCTTGCACAGAGGGGGGAACATCTCTGTGAATATAATCTGCTCGTTCCACATGGGCTCGTAGCTGCTCTTCTGCACCGAGGTCTTACCCTGAAACGCGGAGCGAGAACCGGATGAGGCTCCCCTGGAGCGCGGAGCGGCACGTGCCACCGCCCTGATTACAGCGGCACACAGCCACAGAATAGGTTATCTAACATTTACTTACATAGCGCCTGCATATTCCATTGTGCAGTACAGATGGGGACAGAATGGTAATACAAGCGGGGCTGGGTGATAGCAGGGGATACAGGTCAATCACTAAAGGTTGACAGGGTTTAGGTCGACACATAAAATAGGTCAACATGGCTAAGGTCGACACAAGCATTATATCGACATATATAGCCGACATGTGCCGACAGGCGGTATTTCATACCCTACCAACCACTAGGGCATGGTGGGAGAATATATTAGTGTGCCGACGCAGCGAGCCATCAGAGGGGACGCGGTGCAATGATACGGTGTCCATGTCGACTTACGTTGACATTCAGGACATAAAAATGTGAAAAACTCACTTGGACCTTCCCATTGTCAACCTAATGCTTGTGTCAACCTTTCGTCGACCTAACCCACGTCAACTGAATCTCTGTCAACCTTTAGTGGTCGACCTAATGTCGACCTTCATAGTATAGGCCCTACGGCCCATACCCAATAGCAAGTGGCAGAGAGCAAAGGTATACACATACCGAGGGGGCAGCTCTCAATGGCCAATAGAATCGCCAATCGCTGCCCTGCGCCACCCACCGTCCTCTGACATGAGACGCTCGCGTGCCCCGTTCTGTTGGAGCCCTCCGCCTGCCTCCAGCAGCTCCCCCCACTCCCTGCCCATCTCCCTGAAGCAGAGATGGGCAGGGAAGCCGCTCCCCACCGCCTTGCTGATGGGGACGTGTGAGCTTGTGAGACGCTGCGCCCCCGGCAGATGGGGGCGCTCCTGTCCGCCATCCTGCGCCGGCTCAGGAGATCTGGCGATCCGGCAGGCTGGCTGACAGGCGTTCCATCTGTACTTGCCTACTTTTAAAGTCTCCCCTCCGGGAGCAGCCCAGAGAGGAAACGGTCAGGAGCACTTCGGGGGTGGGGCCTAATGTAGGCATTATCAAGCCCCGCCCACAGTACTGCAAACACCACAATTTGCATATCTAGCCCCCAGAAATTTGCTATGAGGAGGTGGGGCGATATTGTGCCCAGTCTCTCTCCTCTGTCAGGAGGGGTTTCTGGGTACTCAGACCCCCCCCCCTTGTGCACTAGTGGGCCAGCCTGATTAAGCTTTGGCTTGAGGGGATGTCCAAAAACTGCGACCATTGCAATAGCAATCTGATGTTGCATCGGGGGACGCAGCACTCGGATAGCGGAGGATTCCTACAGGCGCCTCCCGCTGCATTAGCGTACTCGCTTCCTATATCACAATCAGGCAGGCGGCCGGCCTAGGGCTCCAGTAATATGTGTACTGTATATCACTGTGGCTCATGCAGATTCCCCCCTAGTTTTGCTTCACCTGTACTGCTGAGTTTGGCCGGAGGGTTTTAATAAATAATAAAACACTTAAATTTACTAAGAATCATGTTGGATAGAATTGCATTTTCTAGTGGTAAGCAATTGTATAATGTGTCACTAATGTGAGTGCAGTTATGTTTGTGCTCGAATTCTAAATGGACGTCTATGTGAAAAGTGTCATCTGTCCAGAGCAGTGGTGTCTGCTGTTGTGGAACTACACGTCCCAGCATGCCCTGCCACAGTATTAGCAATCCATTATATAAAATCTGTCAAGGCATGCTGGGACGTGTAGTTCCATAACGGCTGGAGGGCCCTGAGTTTGACACCACTGGTCCAGAGTTTGCTCCTTATTTATAAACAGGTATCTTAGTAAATTTCCCTTTTGTTTTCTGTTCTATGTAAAAGTACTTGGTTTGATGGTGCGTTGACTTCTTTTTGCAGATCCAGATGTGTTTTGCAGTCCAGATCCTGATACTACTTTAGCAAATCTCTGGAGTTTAAAATGCAATCTCGTCTAAATGAGTAAATTTACTCCTGAGAGTGTTATGAACCCCTGTGACCACTAGGTGGCAATGCAGCTTCACAGTATGTACTCCAATACTCCAGTATAACTTAATGCCAGCTTTTCCATTTCAATTTACAAATTTAACTCTAGGTAGTCAAGTTATCTATCAGCATAAACTCCCATCATTAATCCCTCGCAGGGATCTGAGTCCATTTCATGAAATGCCCAAACACTTCCCCAGCCTGAGCTAATTTATGGTAAAGAGCACAGGGGTAGAGTTGTGCTACCCAAATCCGCTATATTGGTTCATTTACAGACGGCAGCAGGTTGTGCCGTCATTATTTCTGTACTGTTCCCTGCCTTTAACAATCAGCCCGCAGCAGCACGGAGACAGGAAATAATTGGCTCCGTCAGCATCTGAATATATATTCGGAGATCCTTACAGCTTTTCCTCTGGCCCATTTTTCCTGTTCTTGATGTAAAATGATTTAACAGTAGGGAATAGAGGGAGAGCGGAACAATGTCACTAATTGATTTATACAATACATTGGTGCAATCCAGAAGGTAAAATAACATGCCCCAGCTGTGAAGGGTTAATCCAGCTGCAATAAAAGGGAAGACAATGTACCACAAAATGTCAAATTAAATATATTGTAGGGGGTTTCTTGCGGAGATTAGGTGCAGGTCTCTGGAGTTATATCCCAGGTCCCCCTCCCCCATGCCAGTCTTGTCTGTGAAAACTCATATTAGCTGGAATATTTCAAGATACTCTCAACCATTGGTGTATCCCGGGGTGGGCTGCAGCAGAATGCAAAATTCAAATGCAACAACTGCCACCCTAAAGCTGCCAAACATTGCCGGCTGGGACTCATTGGCAGTTGATGTGACTCCCCTGTTTCAGCTTTGAACCGCGCTGAAGCCCCTCCACTGTTTCCAACCACCCTCTAGTGCCCATCCCCAGAACCAGTATAGCATTTAATAATAAAATAGCTTGTTTCCAGCTGTAACGTGCATAGGAATATGCTGGTGATATATATATATATATATATATATATATATATATATATATATATATATATATCCTCTGTAAGGCTCTGTAGCTAGGTTACTTTACCGTTAGTTCTGCGGTGGATTCTTGCTTACCTTCTGGCCAGCGAAGCTCACTTGGACATAAGGATCCACCAGGTCCTTGTTTTCCCCTATGAGGGCTTTCTTGACATTGGCCATGATGCTGGTGTTCATCCGCGGTAAGCCCTCAGCACGGAAGATCTTGACGTAGAAGCGAGCCCACTGGCGCTCTGGCGGAACACCATCTGGAAGGAGCAGGTTCCTGAGAGAGAGGAACGCAGAGGTAATGAGGCTAGAACCGTGTCCTAGGGGGCTGTAGGTATATAGCACCTCACAGGTGGCACCTATACATACTTCTGTATGTAGCAGCACCCCAGCGCCCTGTAGCCAATCATTGTGGCACAGCACCAGCGGTGTGTGAATCTTCTGCCACGGTCACATCTGTGACTTTATGTTAATGTCGACACAAAGCGCTCCCTTGGTATAAGCCGCGAGTCGGCATTAGGCGCCTTCGGATGCGACCATCGCCCTTGGTGAATCGGTGAGAACCAGCCGACACGCTAGATGCCAACTCTCCATCTGATTATGGTCTCCGGTGTCAGCAAATAAACAGCTCTGACGCTACTAGATACTAAGATGGGAGTTCCATTGAATCTGATATTCCTTCTTATTTATTTAGCACCTTCTAGAGGTTAATCAATAGAGTCTGATTAGTTGCCGATAGCAACATCCCAGCTTTAGTAGATCCCCCATCTTAGTCAGTGTACCCCTAGTTCTAGGGGGGGGGGGTGCGGTCATTTGGTCTGCAGCATGATGGTAGACAGTCATTAGGTTGACACCATTAGGTCAGCATGGGTCTAGATCGACATGGGAAAAGGTCAACATGGTTCTAGATCGAAAGGTCATTAGTTCGACAAGTCGTTAGTTCGACAAAAGTCTAGGTCGACAGTCAAAAGGTCGACATGGGGTTTTTCACTGTTTTTTGAGCCGACATGTGCCGACAGGCGGTATTTCATGCCCTACCATCCACTAGGGCGTGGTGGGAGAATAAAATAGTGTGCCGAGCGCAGTGAGCGATGCAAGGGGATGCGGTGCACTTTAAACTGTGCCCATGTCGACTGTGTTGACATTCAGGTAAAAAACTGTGAAAAACCCCAAGTCGACCTTTTGACTGTCGACCTAGACATTGCCAAACTAATGACCTGTCGAACTAACGACCTTTCGACCTATAACCATGTCGACCTTTTCCCATGTTGACCTAGACCCATGTCGACCTTTTCCCATGTTGACCTAATGGTGTCGACCTAATGACTGTCGACCATCATGCTGTAGACCAATGATCCCAACCCATTCAGGGATAAGGTCACTCCTAACAGCCTGCTAGATAATAAGGATCCTATACTGTAGAGACGTTTCAAATGTAATATGATTTATATATTGTATTTTTCTGTCCTGTTTAACACAATTGATTTGTTTTTGCCCATTTACAAAGCAATATGTTATTATACCGGCAGCTGCATTACTGTCACTTAGTTAGAATTGTATTTGTACTGGAAATGTCGGCAGGTTTTGTCCTTATTCCCAGTCCGTCAGAATCCAAACACGCGTTGCCAATTTGGCCAACTTTAAAATCAGAGACGACATTTTCTCCCGTCTTCAATTCCCTCCTGGAGCCCGTGAGCGGCCCTGGGTCCCCGATGTGCCGCATAAATAGCTTTCATCTCTGCTTATTAATAGCTACAGGATCTCCGGAAATTCACCAACACAGGGACTGACAATAACGGGAGCATGGGGCTTATTGTACACTACAGACTGCAGAACATGTACTGACAGACACATGACTATAATCAGCGATAGTATTGTTATATCACAGAAATGGGGAACACAGTACATTGTGTATATAGAAATACGTAAGATGACATCATTTTATACCAATTGAACATATGGGTTCTTAGATGGGGCTTTTGACCAATAGTATCAGGCTACATTAATCTGCAAGATCATCAGCTGTTGTGGAACTACAAGTCCCATTATGCCTCACAGATCAAAAAGTTAATGTTCCAAGACTTGAATATTCTATGTCTGGTCTGTGAGGGAATTGTGATGCCAGGAACAGCCACAGATATCCACTTATATATCATGATTAACCAACAAGCCTTAGGTATAACATCCACAGGTAATTATAGAAGTGTTTGGCATTTCCTATGAAGTATCATGTTTGCAATAGATTTACTATTTTGTGTTTTTATTTCATTCTGCAAATCCGTGACTGCAGTGCCTGGTGCCTATCACCTAAGCTGGGTCGTATAACACAAGCTAAACCCGCTCCAAGCAAAAGCTAAGAAAGCGAGTCTGCTAACTTGTGACTGCCTCTTTGTTTCTTTATGTGTGAAAGAGAAAGAGATGTAGTTTCACTCGCTGTCAGCAGATGGCAGTGTTTCGTTTACACAGACACTAGACATATATATAAGATGTTTCGTACATCCCAGAAATTTTTAAACTACCTATTCAGCACCGAGAGATCACTGTGCTGGAGAGTAAGGGACGTGTTAGACTGATTCAGCACCGATGACAGAGATCACTGTGCTGGAGAGTAAGGGACATGCACAGACTGATTCAGCACCGAGGGCAGATATCACTGTGCTGGAGAGTAAGGGACATGCACAGACTGATTCAGCACCGAGGACAGCGACCACTGTGCTGGAGAGTAAGGGACATGGACAGACTGATTCATCACCGAGGACAGCGACCACTGTGCTGGAGAGTAAAGGACATGGACAGACTGATTCAGCACCGAGGACAATGATCACTGTGCTGGAGAGTAATGTAGGGTACACACCAGGACGACCCGCCCACGATGCATATCGTGAGCGGGTCGTCAGTGTCTCGTCCGACCCGCTCACGGTGACGCGGGGGGGCACGACCCGCTCACGATGTGCACCGTGAGCGGGTCCGATCCGATGGCGACCCGCACCCGGCTGTATGGTCGTCATTGAGATCCTACCTGCAGCAGGTAGGATCTCAATAACGACCGACCCGCGGGACCGCGCATCGGATCGGTATCGGTCCACACCAGGTCAGAAAAGGGCCCAATCAGCACACAATCTACATCCAATTGATCGGAATTGGATCTAGATTGTGGGGATCGGGCCCTTGTCGTCCTGGTGTGTACCCAGCATTAGGGACATGTACAGACTGATTCAGCACCAGGGATAGCGACCACTGTGCTTGAGAATAAGGGACATGCACAGACAGATTGAGCACCGAGGACAGCGACCACTGTGCTGGAGAGTAAGGGACGAGTTAGACTGATTCAGCACCGAGGACAGTGATCACTTTGCTGGAGAATAAGGGACATGCACAGACGGATTCAGCACCAAGGACAGAGATCACTGTGCTGGAGAGTAAGGGACGTGTTAGACTGATTCTTCAGCACCGAGGACAGTGATCACTGTGCTGGAGAGTAAGGGACATGTACAGACGGATTCAGCATGAGGACAGCGATCACTGTGCTGGAGAGTAAGGGACGTGTTAGACTGATTCAGCACCGAGGACAGCGATCACTGTGCTGGAGAGTAAGGGACGTGCGCAGACTGATTCAGCACCAAGGACAGCAATCACTGTGCTGGAGAGTAAGGGACATGCACAGACTGATTCAGCACCGAGGACAGCGATCACAGTGCGGGAGAGTAAGGGACATGTACAGACTGACTCAGCACCGAGGACAGCGATCACTGTGCTGGAGAGTAAGGGATGTGTTAGACAGATTCAGCACCGAGGACAGCGATCACTGTGCTGGAGGGTAAGGGGCGTGTTAGACTGATTCAGCACCGAGGACAGCGACCACTGTGCTGGAGAGTAAAGGACATGGACAGACTGATTCAGCACCGAGGACAATGATCACTGTGCTGGAGAGTAATGTAGGGTACACACCAGGACGACCCGCCCACGATGCATATCGTGAGCGGGTCGTCAGTGTCTCGTCCGAACCGCTCACGGTGACGCGGGGGGGGGGGGCACGACCCGCTCACGATGTGCACCGTGAGCGGGTCCGATCCGATGGCGACCCGCACCCGGCTGTATGGTCGTCATTGAGATCCTACCTGCAGCAGGAAGAATCTCAATAATGACCGACCCGCGGGACCGCGCATCGGATCGGTATCGGTCCACACCAGGTCAGAAAAGGGCCCAATCAGCACACAATCTACATCCAATTGATCAGAATTGGATCTAGATTGTGGGGATCGGGCCCTAGACGTCCTGGTGTGTACCCAGCATTAGGGACATGTACAGACTGATTCAGCACCGAGGACAGCGACCACTGTGCTGGAGAGTAAGGGACATGGACAGACTGATTCATCACCGAGGACAGCGACCACTGTGCTGGAGAGTAAAGGACATGGACAGACTGATTCAGCACCGAGGACAATGATCACTGTGCTGGAGAGTAATGTAGGGTACACACCAGGACGACCCGCCCACGATGCATATCGTGAGCGGGTCGTCAGTGTCTCGTCCGACCCGCTCACGGTGACGCGGGGGGGCAAGACCCGCTCACGATGTGCACCGTGAGCGGGTCCGATCCGATGGCGACCCGCACCCGGCTGTATGGTCGTCATTGAGATCCTACCTGCAGCAGGTAGGATCTCAATAACGACCGACCCGCGGGACCGTGCATCGGATCGGTATCGGTCCACACCAGGTCAGAAAAGGGCCCAATCAGCACACAATCTACATCCAATTGATCGGAATTGGATCTAGATTGTGGGGATCGGGCCCTTGTCGTCCTGGTGTGTACCCAGCATTAGGGACATGTACAGACTGATTCAGCACCAGGGATAGCGACCACTGTGCTTGAGAATAAGGGACATGCACAGACGGATTCAGCACCGAGGACAGTGACCACTGTGCTGGAGAATAAGGGACATGCACAGATGGATTAAGCACCGAGGACAGAGATCACTGTGCTGGAGAGTAAGGGACATGCACAGACAGATTGAGCACCGAGGACAGCGACCACTGTGCTGGAGAGTAAGGGACGAGTTAGACTGATTCAGCACCGAGGACAGTGATCACTTTGCTGGAGAATAAGGGACATGCACAGACGGATTCAGCACCAAGGACAGAGATCACTGTGCTGGAGAGTAAGGGACGTGTTAGACTGATTCTTCAGCACCGAGGACAGTGATCACTGTGCTGGAGAGTAAGGGACATGTACAGACGGATTCAGCATGAGGACAGCGATCACTGTGCTGGAGAGTAAGGGACGTGTTAGACTGATTCAGCACCGAGGACAGCGATCACTGTGCTGGAGAGTAAGGGACGTGCGCAGACTGATTCAGCACCAAGGACAGCAATCACTGTGCTGGAGAGTAAGGGACATGCACAGACTGATTCAGCACCGAGGACAGCGATCACAGTGCGGGAGAGTAAGGGACATGTACAGACTGACTCAGCACCGAGGACAGCGATCACTGTGCTGGAGAGTAAGGGATGTGTTAGACAGATTCAGCACCGAGGACAGCGATCACTGTGCTGGAGGGTAAGGGGCGTGTTAGACTGATTCAGCACCGAGGACAGCGACCACTGTGCTGGAGAGTAAAGGACATGGACAGACTGATTCAGCACCGAGGACAATGATCACTGTGCTGGAGAGTAATGTAGGGTACACACCAGGACGACCCGCCCACGATGCATATCGTGAGCGGGTCGTCAGTGTCTCGTCCGAACCGCTCACGGTGACGCGGGGGGGGGCACGACCCGCTCACGATGTGCACCGTGAGCGGGTCCGATCCGATGGCGACCCGCACCCGGCTGTATGGTCGTCATTGAGATCCTACCTGCAGCAGGAAGAATCTCAATAATGACCGACCCGCGGGACCGTGCATCGGATCGGTATCGGTCCACACCAGGTCAGAAAAGGGCCCAATCAGCACACAATCTACATCCAATTGATCAGAATTGGATCTAGATTGTGGGGATCGGGCCCTAGACGTCCTGGTGTGTACCCAGCATTAGGGACATGTACAGACTGATTCAGCACCAGGGATAGCGACCACTGTGCTTGAGAATAAGGGACATGCACAGATGGATTAAGCACCGAGGACAGAGATCACTGTGCTGGAGAGTAAGGGACGTGTTAGACTGATTCAGCACCGAGGACAGTGATCACTGTGCTGGAGAGTAAGGGACATGCACAGACGGATTCAGCACCAAGGACAGAGATCACTGTGCTGGAGTGTAAGGGACGTGTTAGACTGATTCTTCAGCACCGGGGACAGTGATCACTGTGCTGGAGAGTAAGGGACATGTACAGACGGATTCAGCATGAGGCGACCCGCACACGGCTGTATGGTCGTCATTGAGATCCTACCTGCAGCAGGTAGGATCTCAATAACGACCGACCCGCGGGACCGCGCATCGGATCGGTATCGGTCCACACCAGGTCAGAAAAGGGCCCAATCAGCACACAATCTACATCCAATTGATCGGAATTGGATCTAGATTGTGGGGATCGGGCCCTAGTCGTCCTGGTGTGTACCCAGCATTAGGGACATGTACAGACTGATTCAGCACCAGGGATAGCGACCACTGTGCTTCAGAATAAGGGACATGCACAGACAGATTCAGCACCGAGGACAGCGACCACTGTGCTGGAGAGTAAGGGACGAGTTAGACTGATTCAGCACCGAGGACAGTGATCACTGTGCTGGAGAGTAAGGGACATGCACAGACGGATTCAGCACCAAGGACAGAGATCACTGTGCTGGAGAGTAAGGGACGTGTTAGACTGATTCTTCAGCACCGAGGACAGTGATCACAGTGCGGGAGAGTAAGGGACATGTACAGACTGACTCAGCACCGAGGACAGCGATCACTGTGCTGGAGAGTCATGCTGTGTACACACTGATACAATCTGCATAAGATCCAGATAAGATTTTGACTATATAGTCAAAATCTTATCTGGATCTCATGCAGATTGTATGGGTTTTATCCCAAGCGATCCAGATGCGTTCAAGATGCGCGCTCCCATATCTTAACCAGAAAGTCTTGGCTGCCCTGTCTATATAGTGCAGATCTGCACTATATAGTCTAAATTGAATGCAGATAGTGTAAATTGTATGCAGATAGTCTAAATTGTAATCGCATCTGGATCTTATGCAGATTGTACTAGTGTGTACACAGCATAAGGGATGTGTTAGACAGATTCAGCACCGAGGACAGCGATCACTGTGCTGGAGAGTCCCGTGTTAGACTGATTCAGCACCGAGGACAGCGACCACTCAGCTGTGTACACACGGGGGAGATTTATTGCTCAGCAATATATTGCTCAGTTTCTCCTGGGGGAGCCCGGCAGTGGAAATCAGCTGGTCGCAGGAGCATGTTCCTGCGACCAGCGATCACTGCGGGGGTTAAAAATGGGATCGAGCACTCGGCGGTGTATCGCTGGTGCACACTCCCATCACGGGCAATATGGTCGCTCAGCGACCATATTTCCAGCGGTATTTGCAATAATCACCCCTGTGTCTATGCACCTTTAGTAATTTTCCTAGGTCTGAGCAATCAATGGGAAATTCGGAGTAAGTGCTGATCTTCGCCTCCCTCTGTGGAGCAGCTCAGGATTGGTATATTGGTGTTGCCTTTTGCAGAATGAGGATTGTGAAGTGAGATAGCGATCAGAAGAAAACTATTGATGATTGAATCATCAATGGCCCCTGGCCGATGAAGATTTATCGGTGATAAGAGTGGCCAAGGAATTTGATACCTATGGACATCCCTAGTCAATGACAAACTGATTCCCATCAGTGTCTAACCATCGATGACCAATGGCCATTGCTAGCGCACAGCCAGTCCCAGTTGAATTGTGCACCAGCTCAGAGCCTGTGATACACCAGGTCTTATTCTTTACTTTCAATGAGAACAAGCCGGATCCTTTATGTCGGTGAGGAAGGTGTCTCCTGTACACTATCACAACTAACAGTCATTTGCATTATTATGTCCCATAGTCTCATGCTCAGTATGAACCTAAGCTGTGGTAATCATTTCTTTCCTAATAAATGGCACCGGGATGGGCTGATGAGACATTAGCTCTGAGTCACTGCCTCTCCGCACACCAGGGAAACTGCTAGCTGTGATAGGGATCTCCTGAGAGTGGGGAGGGGGCGCATGTCTGGAAGTATACGTGTGCATTTCATAATAACCACCCAGAGTGTGTATAGGGATATTCCCCATCTATGTGGGAGACTTGCCAGCACCTTCTGTGATCAGCCTAATAAAGCTGCATGTCCCATCAGTATGTGAGTTCCATCTAATTATCCTGTTAGGCGATACTGTGTGTTTACTCGGAGCTAAATAAACTTCTTCTTGGTGTTCTGTGCCAATCTCTCACGCCGAGCTGCAGGGTAAGCGCACTTCTACATTTATTGTCTGTTATTTGGGACCTTATTCTAGTTCACTCTTTCTGGCAAATTCCTTCTCAGATGGACAAAACCATGTGCACTGCAGGGGGGCAGATGTAACAGATGCAGATAGAATTAGATTTGGGTGAGTTATGTTGTTTCTGTGCAGGGTAAATACTGGCTGCTTTATTTTTACACTGCAATATAGATCTCACTTTGAAGTAAAACCCCACCCAAATCTAATTATATCTGCACAAGTAACATCTACCCCACCTGCAGTGCACATGGTTTTATCCATTTGAATCTGGGCTGCAGTTATCAGAGAGCTGGCTTCCTGTAGGAAGCCACTCCATGCAGCCCTAGCCTAGCCGGACCCTGGGGGCGAATGATAATGCATAGGTGGTAGAATTTGGTCGGGAGTATCACTTATCTGCCGCTGAGTGAGATGTAGCACAGGGCGACCTAGTTACATGTTCCGCGCTCACCATTGTGTCACAGTACAAGGAAGGAGGGTTAGATACATCTATAACCAGACGTATCATGACTGATGTCCTGTGTAATCTTGTAGTAGGGGTACAGCGGGAGCTAGGGACTGGTGATATAAACCGGGATTATATATTCTCATTGTGCTGTAACACAAATAACAATCAAACACAGGGGGTTATTCTGGTTCACTCGGAAAGGCACAATCACTCTCTAATGGACAAAACCATGTACACTGCAGGGGGGCAGATGTAACATGTGCAGAGAGAGTTAGATTTGGGTGGGGGGTGTACTTAACACTGATATCTATATTGCAGTGTAAAATAGACGCAGGCTTGAATGCGTGCCCAGGGTGACAGCCTATACAAGTGCAGGGTAATAAGACTATAGTGCTGTGTTTGGGCTACATAATACATGACCCCAGTGACTGCGTCGTGATATCGGTCTGATATCGGTCTCACACAATACATGACCCCAGTGACTGTGGTGTGATATCGGTCTCACACAATACATGACTCCAGTGACTGTGGCTGATATCGGTCTCACACAATACATGACCCCAGTGACTGTGGCGTGATTTCGGTCTCACACAATACATGACCCCAGTGACTGCGGCGTGATATCGGTCTCACACAATACATGACCCCAGTGACTGTGGCTGATATCGGTCTCACACAATACATGACCCCAGTGACTGTGGCGTGATATCGGTCTCACACAATACATGACCCCAGTGACTGTGGCGTGATATCGGTCTCACACAATACATGACCCCAGTGACTGTGGCGTGATATCGGTCTCACACAATACATGACCCCAGTGACTGTGGCGTGATATCGGTCTGATATCGGTCACACACAATACATGACCCCAGTGACTGTGGCGTGATATCGGTCTCACACAGTACATGACCCCAGTGACTGTGGCGTGATATCGGTCTCACACAATACATGACCCCAGTGACTGCGGCGTGATATCGGTCTCACACAATACATGACCCCAGTGACTGCGGCGTGATATCGGTCTCACACAATACATGACCCCAGTGACTGTGGCGTGATATCGGTCTCACACAATACATGACCCCAGTGACTGTGGCGTGATATCGGTCTCACACAATACATGACCCCAGTGACTGCGGCGTGATATCGGTCTCACACAATACATGACCCCAGTGACTGCGGCGTGATATCGGTCTCACACAATACATGACCCCAGTGACTGCGGCGTGATATCGGTCTCACACAATACATGACCCCAGTGACTGTGGCGTGATATCGGTCTCACACAATACATGACCCCAGTGACTGTGGCGTGATATCGGTCTCACACAATACATGACCCCAGTGACTGTGGCGTGATATCGGTCTCACACAATACATGACCCCAGTGACTGTGGCGTGATATCGGTCTCACACAATACATGACCCCAGTGACTGTGGCGTGATATCGGTCTCACACAATACATGACCCCAGTGACTGTGGCGTGATATCGGTCTCACACAATACATGACCCCAGTGACTGTGGCGTGATATCGGTCTCACACAATACATGACCCCAGTGACTGTGGCGTGATATCGGTCTCACACAATACATGACCCCAGTGACTGTGGCGTGATATCGGTCTCACACAATACATGACCCCAGTGACTGTGGCGTGATATCGGTCTCACACAATACATGACCCCAGTGACTGTGGCGTGATATCGGTCTCACACAATACATGACCCCAGTGACTGTGGCGTGATATCGGTCTCACACAATACATGACCCCAGTGACTGTGGCTGATATCGGTCTCACACAATACATGACCCCAGTGACTGTGGCGTGATATCGGTCTCACACAATACATGACCCCAGTGACTGTGGCATGATATCGGTCTGATATCGGTCTCACACAATACATGACCCCAGTGACTGTGGCGTGATATCGGTCTCACACAATACATGACCCCAGTGACTGTGGCGTGATATCGGTCTGATATCGGTCTCACACAATACATGACCCCAGTGACTGTGGCGTGATATCGGTCTCACACAATACATGACCCCAGTGACTGTGGCGTGATATCGGTCTCACACAATACATGACCCCAGTGACTGCGGCGTGATATCGGTCTCACACACAATACATGACCCCAGTGACTGCGGCGTGATATCGGTCTCACACAATACATGACCCCAGTGACTGCGGCGTGATATCGGTCTCACACAATACATGACCCCAGTGACTGCGGCGTGATATCGGTCTCACACAATACATGGCCCCAGTGACTGCGGCGTGATATCGGTCTCACACAATAAATGACCCCAGTGACTGCGGCGTGATATCGGTCTCACACAATACATGACCCCAGTGACTGTGGCGTGATATCGGTCTCACACAATACATGACCCCAGTGACTGTGGCGTGATATCGGTCTCACACAATACATGACCCCAGTGACTGTGGCGTGATATCGGTCTCACACAATACATGACCCCAGTGACTGCGGCGTGATATCGGTCTCACACAATACATGACCCCAGTGACTGTGGCGTGATATCGGTCTCACACAATACATGACCCCAGTGACTGTGGCGTGATATCGGTCTCACACAATACATGACCCCAGTGACTGTGGCGTGATATCGGTCTCACACAATACATGACTCCAGTGACTGTGGCGTGCTATCGGTCTCACACAATACATGACCCCAGTGACTGTGGCGTGATATCGGTCTCACACAATACATGACTCCAGTGACTGTGGCGTGATATCGGTCTCACACTATACATGACCCCAGTGACTGTGGCGTGATATCGGTCTCACACAATACATGACCCCAGTGACTGTGGCGTGATATCAGTCTCACACAATACATGACCCCAGTGACTGTGGCGTGATATCGGTCTCACACAATACATGACCCCAGTGACTGTGGCGTGATATCGGTCTCACACAATACATGACTCCAGTGACTGTGGCGTGATATCGGTCTCACACTATACATGACCCCAGTGACTGTGGCGTGATATCGGTCTCACACAATATATGACCCCAGTGACTGTGGCTGATATCGGTCTCACACAATACATGACCCCAGTGACTGTGGCGTGATATCGGTCTCACACAATACATGACCCCAGTGACTGTGGCGTGATATCGGTCTCAATCAATACATGACCCCAGTGACTGTGCCGTGATATCGGTCTCACACTATACATGACCCCAGTGACTGTGGCGTGATATCGGTCTCACACAATACATGACCCCAGTGACTGTGCCGTGATATCGGTCTCACACAATACATGACCCCAGTGACTGTGGCGAGATATCGGTCTCACACAATACATGACCCCAGTGACTGTGGCGTGATATCGGTCTCACACAATACATGACCCCAGTGACTGTGGCGTGATATCAGTCTCACACAATACATGACCCCAGTGACTGTGGCGTGATATCGGTCTCACACAATACATGACCCCAGTGACTGTGGCGTGATATCGGTCTCACACAATACATGACCCCAGTGACTGTGGCTGATATCGGTCTCACACAATACATGACCCCAGTGACTGTGGCGTGATATCGGTCTCACACAATACATGACCCCAGTGACTGTGGCATGATATCGGTCTGATATCGGTCTCACACAATACATGACCCCAGTGACTGTGGCGTGATATCGGTCTCACACAATACATGACCCCAGTGACTGTGGCGTGATATCGGTCTGATATCGGTCTCACACAATACATGACCCCAGTGACTGTGGCGTGATATCGGTCTCACACAATACATGACCCCAGTGACTGTGGCGTGATATCGGTCTCACACAATACATGACCCCAGTGACTGCGGCGTGATATCGGTCTCACACACAATACATGACCCCAGTGACTGCGGCGTGATATCGGTCTCACACAATACATGACCCCAGTGACTGCGGCGTGATATCGGTCTCACACAATACATGACCCCAGTGACTGCGGCGTGATATCGGTCTCACACAATACATGGCCCCAGTGACTGCGGCGTGATATCGGTCTCACACAATAAATGACCCCAGTGACTGCGGCGTGATATCGGTCTCACACAATACATGACCCCAGTGACTGTGGCGTGATATCGGTCTCACACAATACATGACCCCAGTGACTGTGGCGTGATATCGGTCTCACACAATACATGACCCCAGTGACTGTGGCGTGATATCGGTCTCACACAATACATGACCCCAGTGACTGCGGCGTGATATCGGTCTCACACAATACATGACCCCAGTGACTGTGGCGTGATATCGGTCTCACACAATACATGACCCCAGTGACTGTGGCGTGATATCGGTCTCACACAATACATGACCCCAGTGACTGTGGCGTGATATCGGTCTCACACAATACATGACTCCAGTGACTGTGGCGTGCTATCGGTCTCACACAATACATGACCCCAGTGACTGTGGCGTGATATCGGTCTCACACAATACATGACTCCAGTGACTGTGGCGTGATATCGGTCTCACACTATACATGACCCCAGTGACTGTGGCGTGATATCGGTCTCACACAATACATGACCCCAGTGACTGTGGCGTGATATCAGTCTCACACAATACATGACCCCAGTGACTGTGGCGTGATATCGGTCTCACACAATACATGACCCCAGTGACTGTGGCGTGATATCGGTCTCACACAATACATGACTCCAGTGACTGTGGCGTGATATCGGTCTCACACTATACATGACCCCAGTGACTGTGGCGTGATATCGGTCTCACACAATACATGACCCCAGTGACTGTGGCGTGATATCAGTCTCACACAATACATGACCCCAGTGACTGTGGCGTGATATCGGTCTCACACAATACATGACCCCAGTGACTGTGGCGTGATATCGGTCTCACACAATACATGACCCCAGTGACTGCAGCGTGATATCCCAGTACCGGTGCGGCACACTCCCTACACCGCGCAGGTGACTCACCCCTCAATGTCATCCTCATCCGTCTCATTCGCTTTATGAGGAGTCTTTATATTGTCCCCTTTTCCAACAACAGCGACGTCACACTTGAGGTAACCTTTCACCCCAGCGGTGATGTCATCGGGGTCGGACAGAATGGCCCATTTGTGATAGAACTGGTGTTCTAATAGAATAAAGCAGATTACAGGGATTAGAACATGTGGATGACAATGGATCAAACAGATATCTGCTTGGCACATTCACTTCATTGTTTCCTCTGTAGATTGCTATAGAATAGGCTGTCAGTGGGTGACAGTCCCATTATGTGTGACATGCCGCTACAGGGCAGGTGGGGGCAGTCAGGCCATCAGCGGATGTAGAGCCACAGATTGTCTGTAGCAATGCATGCTGGGAATTGTAATTCTGTAGGATCCTTAAGGCAAGCTACAGCTTGTAGCAGTACAGCATCCCTAAGGCATGCTGCAACATGTAGTGCGACAGGATTGCTAAGGCATGCTGCGACTTGTAGTGCTACAGGACCCCAAAGGCATGCTTCGACTTGTAGTGCTACCGGATCCCAAAGGCATGCTGCGACTTGTAGTGCTACCGGATCCCAAAGGCATGCTGCGACTTGTAGTGCTACAGGATCCCAAAGGCACGCTGTAGGTCACAAGATCTAAGGATTGTGACTTTTTTTTTGCTAGAGCTACTGTCTTTGGTCTGACTACAAACCAGATTCATTCGTTTTATATAATACGTAAAAGAAAATGTAACAACATAAGCCAGGATCAACATGGACTGTGCACAGGGACTAGACTGCACAGCAACATAAGCCATGATCAACATGGACTGTGCACAGAGACTAGACTGCACAGCAACATAAGCCAGGATCAGCATGGACTGTGCACAGGGACTAGACTGCACAACAACATAAGCCAGGATCAGCATGGACTGTGCACAGGGACTAGAGTGCACAGCAACATAAACCAGGATCAACATGGACTGTACACAGGGACTAGACTGCACAGCAACATAAGCCAGGATCAGCATGGACTGTACACAGGGACTAGACTGCACAGCAACATAAACCAGGATCAGCATGGACAGTGCACAGGGACTAGACTGCACAGCAACATAAGCCAGGATCAACATGGACTGTACACAGGGACTAGACTGCACAGCAACATAAGCCAGGATCAGCATGGACTGTGCACAGGTGCTAGACTGCACAGCAACATAAGCTAGGATCAGCATGGACTGTGCACATGTACTAGACTGCACAGCAACATAAGCTAGGATCAGCATGGACTGTGCACATGTACTAGACTGCACAGCAACATAAGCCAGGATCAGCATGGACTGTGCACAGGTACTAGACTGCACAGCAACATAAGCCAGGATCAGCATGGACTGTGCACAGGGACTAGACTGCACAGCAACATAAGCCAGGATCAGCATGGACTGTACACAGGTACTAGACTATACAACAACATAAGCCTGCATCAGCATGGACTGTACACAGGGACTAGACTGCACAGCAACATAAGCCAGGATCAGCATGGACTGTGCACAGGGACTAGACTGCACAGCAACATAAGCCAGGATCAACATGGACTGTGCACAAGAACTAGACTGCACAGCAACATAAGCCAGGATCAGCATGGACTGTGCACTGGTACTAGACTGCACAGCAACATAAGCCAGGATCAGCATGGACTGTGCACAGGTACTAGACTGAACTGCAACATAAGCCAGGATCAGCATGGACTGTGCACAGGGACTAGACTGCACAGCAACATAAGCCAGGATCAACATGGACTGTGCACAAGGACTAGACTGCACAGCAACATAAGCCAGGATCAGCATGGACTGTGCACTGGTACTAGACTGCACAGCAACATAAGCCAGGATCAGCATGGACTGTGCACAGGTACTAGACTGAACTGCAACATAAGCCAGGATCAGCATGGACAGTGCACAGGGACTAGACTGCACAGCATCATTAGCCAGGATCAGCATGGACTGTGCACAGGTACTAGACTGCACAGCAACATAAGCCAGGATCAGCATGGACTGTGCAAAGGTACTAGACTGCACAGCAACATAAGCCAGGATCAGCATGGACAGTGCACAGGGACTAGACTGCACAGCAACATTAGCCAGGATCAGCATGGACTGTGCACAGGGACTAGACTGCACAGCAACATAAGCCAGGATCAGCATGGACTGTGCACAGATACTAGACTGCACAGCAACATTAGCCAGGATCAGCATGGACTGTGCACAGGTACTAGACTGCACAGCAACATAAGACAGGATCAGCATGGACTGTGCACAGATACTAGACTGCACAGCAACATAAGCCAGGATCAGCATGGACTGTGCACAGGTACTAGACTGCACAACAACATAAGCCAGGATCAACATGGACTGTGCACAAGGACTAGACTGCAAAGCAACATAAGACAGGATCAGCATGGACTGTGCACAGATACTAGACTGCACAGCAACATAAGCCAGGATCAGCATGGACTGTTCACAGGTACTAGACTATACAACAACATAATCACAGATCTGCATGGAGGTGACGTGAGGATTTCTGATTGGCTTCATGGAGAAACTGCAATATTTCAACCTTGAGCAAAGTTGTATAGAGAGTAAGATGAGATCACACTCACCAGGCTGTGTGTACACCGTCCCCACATCCAACTTAAAGGAGCCAACCAAGGTCCCACTGCGCAGGAGGTTCTTAGAATGGATGACCTGCACAAAACAACATCAATCAGAATCTGTAACATCTCTATGTGTTCTCAGCCAGATTAACAATGAGGCGGATGGAGTGTCAGCTCCGGGCCTCTACATGGAATAGGCCCATCATTATGCTGCATGACGGTGACCAGCCCAGCTGTCTTGGCGGTCGTCCATCAATCAGAAGTGTTCAGATTGTTTATCTAGAGTGTGAGCGGTCAGCTCCGGCCTCCGGCAGATTTCATTGCAGCCGCCGCTGGTGACCAGTGGGAAAAACATTACATGTGAGCGACTCACCAATAGTTTGGGGAATATTCGCATAGCTGCGAAGCCTTTGTATCTGTACACATCTATTTGTACATATTGATAACGGGATTTCACTCTGGGCAATGTTTACCTGCTCGTTGGCCGCTACAAATTAGCAGCAGTGCAATAAGGTCTGAATTAGGCCCATTGAGTGTACACAATGAGCGATGTATGTGTTCGGTAGAGTACCCCTATAATGATGAAGGTCTGTCCTATCCCATTAGCTCTGGCATTTAATATTGGAACAATAAATTTCACTTTGCATTTACGCTGAACACTTGGAAAGCAATCAGTGCCCGCGTCAGGAAGACTCGCGCCAGTTCTGGTACTTCTGAGTGTGTTTGATTAGTTTAGGCCGCGGAGGTTGGCACTCGGGGGACAATAGATCACTGGGTTTATGCTCTAAGAGAACGGCAAACATTGTACTCACTGACAGCTTGATTATTTTGTCAAACATCACGTCTGGAGGCACATGGAAATCAAATACAAAGTACTGCGGAGAAGAAGAGAGCAATCGATTACACACAGATAAATACCAACAGCTAATACCCCTTATACTTTTACAGCGATTATTTGTATGCTGTCCCTAGGGAGATATGATTCTCAGCACTGTGACTTTTCTGACATACTCTGTACTGCTGTGAACGAACATGGCTAGACATTTCTCTGACATTAGTAAAATGCCGAAAAATCGATGTGTTATTGTTCATTTGTTATTTTGATGTTGCCATAATACTCAGCGGCTTCATAAGAAGGTCTTCAGTGTGTAAGTGTAACCCGTTAGGCATCGCAATGCTGGGAGGTTGGAGACAAATTACTAGTCTATGGGGGAAATCCAATTACCCAAGATGAAGTTGCGGCCCAAGTAAGCGTGCCATGCTTACCGTAGCGCTGGGCTCGCAGAATGTGCAAGTATGGCACTAGGTGGGACCACGAGGGGGCGAATTCGGGTGCCGGTATTTACACGCCACCGTGGCAGCAAATTGCACCCTCCCCCCCATGGGCTGTTCCCAGATAACTGGATGTCCCCCTATAAGCCTCAAGTGTTTTCCTAATACAGGACGGCGGTGCAGGAGTTACACCCATCACTGTGCCCAATAAGGGTCTACCTTTGTATATCAGCAGCGTGCCTGTGTCTGTAGGCCGCGTTATCCCGCCATGACGGCTGCTTACCTCATTATAGTAAGGGCAGTTGGTTGATTCCTTCATGGATGTGTATTTTTTCTCATCTCCAACTTCGACACACACGACGGGATCCATATTGAGGCCCACCAGCTGCCGAGCCTCAATCACTGTGATACTAACCTGCGGGCGGGAATAAACGGGTCAGTGACACACAGGGGACTGCGAATGGCGCTCAGTCACAATAGACTCAATAGAGATAAACTATCACAATCTATAGATGGCAGCCACATGTTACTTACTTGGTAGTCCATCGGCCTCCCGGCGCTGGGCTCCATCTTAATGTCAGGTTTGGCCCTAAATAGTAAGAAACAGTGTTACACTGGTCTGAATTACCCCAATGTCTCGGAAGATTTATTATAGCCCCAGCTCATGGTACACTGTGCACTTCTGCATGTGTTACAGTATATACACCTGCGCTACAGTATAAGGCAGTGACACACCCAGACCCAGCAGCTCTGAGGGGCCAGTTTTGCTTTTTGTCTGAGTAATGTAATAATTGGCAGGTGAGGTGGTGGTGGGGGCTGATGTAATAATTAGCAGGTGGGGTGGGGGGGGGGGATGTAATAATTGGAGGGTGGGTGTAAGGGTTCTGGGAGTGTCCCCGCCAATCTAACTCAGTTGCCTCTGGCTGGAATCGACGGACATGTGCAAGGCTAGGCTTCACCTGGGCCCGTCTCGGCTGAAGGGCGAATTAGGTCTGCCCCACTCCGCTACAGGCAGGTCTTATGTATGGACAACACGTCCGCCGAGGCCAGGAGAGAACAAGGGGACAACTAACTAAAACACCAGAAACGGGGAACTCCCAGAAACCCCAGGGGAGCAACAATGCTCAGCAGATGACACAAAATGAAAATGAGTGCACTGGTACCAATAGTGCCAATACAGGGTGTAGGTGTAACAATACACTGAGATGTAATAAGCAACTGTAACCATATAAAGCAATAGACAGGTGGGTAATCCCCAACTTAGCTGAGAGATGTTATGCAGCTGAGAAGTTGGGACACCGCAGCACAGCCTTGCAGGACAACCCAGAACAGGTACACTGGATCACGGGGATGACACTCTGGGTACACGGTACATCAAACAGACTGGACAGACGAGGGTTAACCAGCAGGGACCAGGAACACCACTGAACAGAACTTCAGGATCCAGGGATCACAACAGACCGGCAGGGACACAGCAAGACTGGACATCAACTGAATGGAAGCTGGACAGTGTGGAACTAAACAGTATGGAACTGAACAGTATAACTGGCACAGGAGTGAGTGTGCAGAGGGTTTTTATAGTGAGCACAATGTGGTGCTGATTACACATTGCCTATAGGTGAGCACTGCAGGCTAGGAGCCTAATTAAGACACCTGAGTCCTGATAACACAGCACAGAAAGTAAGCTGCAATGCCCCAGGCTGACCACTGGAGGCCACCAGCGAGTAAACACACACACCCAGGCTGGGATAAACCCAGGGAGCAGAATCCAGGGAAAACATATAACTACACACAGAATATGTGAATCGGCGCAAAACACAGATCCGCTGGAGGCGGATCGTAACAGTGGGGAGGTGATATAATAATTGGCGGGTGCGGTGTTGGGAGGTGATGTAATAATTGGTAGGTGATGTAATAATTGGAGGGTGGGGTTTTGGGGAGGTGATGTAATAATTGGTAGGTGATGTAATAATTGGAGGGTGGGGTTTTAGGGAGGTGATGTATTAATTGGAGGGTGGGGTGATGCTGGTAACCACATCCAGACTACATCAGGAATCACAATAAAAGTGGGTGTTAGTTTCCTATACATCCCCTGATGATATTGGTTATTACAGTACAGCCTGCGCAGATTGGCAATGCATTACAATAAACAAACAATCTCAGAGTGTGATGTACTAAGCTCAGGTCTGTAAGTTACACTTCATGCTGATAAGGCTGCAGCTATAACCTATGTATACCGCAGATACATATACAGAGACCATGTTACTTAAAGTATATGTTCCAGACGGGTCCACGTACACCGACCTATCCCCAAATCACGCCACATTATTATAACCCCCTTTGGTGCGCCGATGACTTTGTGAGTTTGCTCCTTTCACTAAACATGCATTCTTATGGCATCACCATGGCAACAGGAGTACAGGGACCGGGTAGCCTGGATACTGACGCTGCATTCCATGTAGTGACTAATCTATGTAACAACGCGACAGACAGAGTGGCGATACGAGTGCCCGGTGCCCGGCCTTGTGCAATGTGTAATGCTCAATCTGTCACTTCAGCAACATGTCTAACCCTAAGCACCTAGTACACCTACAGTGTGTGTGCTCAATATCGGGACGCACAGATGATTTTGTGTTAATTATACTAGCTGTGGCCCTAAGTGTGCCAGGCATCTAGCACCAGATGGTGCAAATAAGAGTTGGTGTACAGGGGCGCCGAGAGGTCAGCCGGGCCCTGGTGAAATGAAGGGGGCATGGCTAATGGGCAGGGAAATGGCCTCTGGGAGGGGGCAGCCTCTCCCCAGCACAGAACTGAGCAGTTTGTGCTGAGCTGGGGGGAGAGGCTGTGCTGCGGCGTCATCTTTCTCCCCCACTGCCCTGCTCACTGGAAAGGGGGGAGCGGGCCCCGGGCCCCTCCAGCAGACCCAGGCCCTGAAGGTGTATGAGGACACATCTGTTGGAGCTATTATATTACGATACATTAACTCTCCCCAGATATCACCTCATACAGTAGGAAGCAACATAGCCATTGTCCCTCGTCACCCGTCGCTTCTTCCTATCACCATCACCTGCAGAGGTCAGAGAAGCATTACCTCTTATTGGAAACGTTGGTTGTGACGGCTGTGACGGAGGCCAGAGATATGGTATCTGGGTCCAATCCTCCGCCCAGCCGTATCGCTTTCCTGTCCAGGTCTTCGGTCTCCAAAACGGCGGGTTCATCTATAAAGACACAGAGCAACAACACCAGCTCAGCCTGGTCCAATGTAACAGCGTCTAAGTTCTCTAAAAGTCGTAAGCTTTCGGTTCAGCGTCTGGTAAAGATTCCGATCCAGATGTTTTGCCCATGATAATCACTTACAAGCACAAAATGACAGCACATTTTCCATTTCCCCAATTAAACGCATCTTAAGTGCATTGGGAATCAGATGCACAAGCAGTTTCTGCTGATTAAAATGATATACAGCATGCCTACATTCTGTGTGTAATTGTGACTGTATCTACAGAACAAATAATGTTACACTGTTTGGCTGGGAAACACTGTAGCAGAATTGTTATTTTTATGTGGATACATACAGAGCATACTGTAGGCAGGTAGACCCCGCCCTGTCGCCCCCAGTCCTCTGCGCAACAAACGGCCCAGTGACTGTGTAACTCAAGGAGGCCGTTTGTTGCCGAGGTTTGGTCATGCGCAAATACGAATAGAATGACCTCCTAAGTTTAACCCGTCACCGTCATCACAACACACTTGTAACAGTCCTACCCTTAGGTGCTAAAGAACAATGTGGTATCTTATCCATCCCTGGGTGGTTCACGGTCCCACCGACACCCCCTCACTGAGAACACCCCAATACAGCACAAATACACCTCTAGTAGGGATGAGAATACAATGCACAAGCTTCTGCCCAGCCCGTGCCTGCATGGGTTCTGTTACAGAGCGCGCACAGTGCGGAAACACGCAATTTACACTCCGCGTACAGAAACATGATCAGCCCTGCATCTATTTTATGGTTGATAAAGTTCATTTTTCTGGAACGCTGGCTCCCTTACTCCTTCATCATACAAATAGGAGCGCCACGAACCAGTTTTGCATCGTAGAGTTTTCGCATTTTTAAACTTTATTTCTGCAGACTTGATAAGATGTGTTGCCTACGCTCATGAATTACCCCCTCCCCCTCCTCCCCCCTCCCGTTCATTTCTCCCATCTCGCAAGAATTGATCTTTAATTGATTGTTGAAAAATATACTCTCCACATCCAGCTGCGGAGGAAACTAATGTGTTTCATTTCTGGATAACGAGTGGTGGAGATCAGCCGCAGGCGCCTCCAAGTAGCTTAGTGTGAAATTAAATGACATTCGAGCCGTGCAATGTACTGTAGACTTAATATATGTGGATCAGTATCCGGGAGTCGTCAGAAAACTACGGTACAATGTAGTGCGTCGTCGCTACAGAAACACTTCTCACGCGCCTGAAGGGTCATTAATATGTATATGGGGTGCGGAGATGTAGGAGATGGCTGGGAATTCTGTATCGCAGAGAGTCAGTACAGCCGGGGGGATCTGTAGTATGTACATGGGGTGCGGAGATGTAGGAGATGGCTGGGAATTCTGTATCGCAGAGAGTCAGTACAGCCGGGGGGATCTGTAGTATGTACATGGGGTGCGGAGATGTAGGAGATGGCTGGGAATTCTGTATCGCAGAGAGTCAGTACAGCCAGGGGGATCTGTAGTATGTACATGGGGTGCGGAGATGTAGGAGATGGCTGGGAATTCTGTATCGCAGAGAGTCAGTACAGCCGGGGGGATCTGTAGTATGTACATGGGGTGCGAAGATGTAGGAGACGGCTGGGAATTCTGTATCGCAGAGAGTCAGTACAGCCGGGGGGATCTGTAGTATGTACATGGGGTGCGGAGATGTAGGAGATGGCTGGGAATTCTGTATCACAGAGAGTCAGTACAGCCGGGGGATCTGTAGTATGTACATGGGGTGCGGAGATGTAGGAGATGGCTGGGAATTCTGTATCACAGAGAGTCAGTACAGCCGGGGGATCTGTAGTATGTACATGGGGTGCGGAGATGTAGGAGATGGCTGGGAATTCTGTATCGCAGAGAGTCAGTACAGCCGGGGGGATCTGTAATATGTACATGGGGTGCGGAGATGTATGAGATGGCTGGGAATTCTGTATCGCAGAGAGTCAGTACAGCCGGGGGGATCTGTAATATGTACATGGGGTGCGGAGATGTAGGAGATGGCTGGGAATTCTGTATCGCAGAGAGTCAGTACAGCCGGGGGGATCTGTAGTATGTACATGGGGTGCGGAGATGTAGGAGATGGCTGGGAATTCTGTATCACAGAGAGTCAGTACAGCCGGGGGATCTGTAGTATGTACATGGGGTGCGGAGATGTAGGAGATGGCTGGGAATTCTGTATCACAGAGAGTCAGTACAGCCGGGGGATCTGTAGTATGTACATGGGGTGCGGAGATGTAGGAGATGGCTGGGAATTCTGTATCGCAGAGAGTCAGTACAGCCGGGGGGATCTGTAATATGTACATGGGGTGCGGAGATGTAGGAGACGGCTGGGAATTCTGTATCGCAGAGAGTCAGTACAGCCGGGGGGATCTGTAATATGTACATGGGGTGCGGAGATGTAGGAGATGGCTGGGAATTCTGTATCGCAGAGAGTCAGTACAGCCGGGGGGATCTGTAGTATGTACATAGGATGCGGAGATGTAGGAGATGGCTGGGAATTCTGTATCGCAGAGAGTCAGTACAGCCGGGGGATCTGTAATATGTACATGGGGTGCGGAGATGTAGGAGATGGCTGGGAATTCTGTATCGCAGAGAGTCAGTACAGCCGGGGGATCTGTAATATGTATATGGGGTGCGGAGATGTAGGAGATGGCTGAGAATTCTGTATCACAGAGAGTCAGTACAGCCGGGGGGATCTGTAGTATGTACATGGGGTGCGGAGATGTAGGAGATGGCTGGGAATTCTGTATCACAGAGAGTCAGTACAGCCGGGGGGATCTGTAATATGTACATGGGGTGCGGAGATGTAGGAGATGGCTGGGCTGGGAATTCTGTATCGCAGAGAGTCAGTACAGCCGGGGGATCTGTAGTATGTACATGGGGTGCGGAGATGTAGGAGATGGCTGGGAATTCTGTATCACAGAGAGTCAGTACAGCCGGGGGATCTGTAGTATGTACATGGGGTGCGGAGATGTAGGAGATGGCTGGGAATTCTGTATCGCAGAGAGTCAGTACAGCCGGGGGGATCTGTAGTATGTACATGGGGTGCGGAGATGTAGGAGACGGCTGGGAATTCTGTATCACAGAGAGTCAGTACAGCCGGGGGGATCTGTAATATGTACATGGGGTGCGGAGATGTAGGAGATGGCTGGGAATTCTGTATCACAGAGAGTCAGTACAGCCGGGGGATCTGTAGTATGTACATGGGGTGCGGAGATGTAGGAGATGGCTGGGAATTCTGTATCGCAGAGAGTCAGTACAGCCGGGGGATCTGTAGTATGTACATGGGGTGCGGAGATGTAGGAGATGGCTGGGAATTCTGTATCACAGAGAGTCAGTACAGCCGGGAGGATCTGTAGTATGTACATGGGGTGCGGAGATGTAGGAGATGGCTGGGAATTCTGTATCGCAGAGAGTCAGTACAGCCGGGGGATCTGTAGTATGTACATGGGGTGCGGAGATGTAGGAGATGGCTGGGAATTCTGTATCACAGAGAGTCAGTACAGCCGGGGGGATCTGTAGTATGTACATGGGGTGCGGAGATGTAGGAGATGGCTGGGAATTCTGTATCACAAAGAGTCAGTACAGCCGGGGGGATCTGTAGTATGTACATGGGGTGCGGAGATGTAGGAGATGGCTGGGAATTCTGTATCACAGAGAGTCAGTACAGCCGGGGGGATCTGTAGTATGTACATGGGGTGCGGAGATGTAGGAGATGGCTGGGAATTCTGTATCACAGAGAGTCAGTACAGCCGGGGGGATCTGTAGTATGTACATGGGGTGCGGAGATGTAGGAGATGGCTGGGAATTCTGTATCGCAGAGAGTCAGTACAGCCGGGGGGATCTGTAGTATGTACATGGGGTGCGGAGATGTAGGTGATGGCTGGGAATTCTGTATCGCAGAGAGTCAGTACAGCCGGGGGGATCTGTAGTATGTACATGGGGTGCGGAGATGTAGGAGATGGCTGGGATTCTGTATCGCAGAGAGTCAGTACAGCTGGGGGATCTTTAGTATGTACATGGGGTGCGGAGATGTAGGAGATGGCTGGGAATTCTGTATCGCAGAGAGTCAGTACAGCCGGGGGGATCTGTAGTATGTACATGGGGTGCGGAGATGTAGGAGATGGCTGGGAATTCTGTATCACAGAGAGTCAGTACAGCTGGGGGATCTGTAGTATGTACATGGGGTGCGGAGATGTAGGAGATGGCTCGGAATTCTGTATCGCAGAGAGTCAGTACAGCCGGGGGATCTGTAGTATGTACATGGGGTGCGGAGATGTAGGAGATGGCTGGGAATTCTGTATCACAGAGAGTCAGTACAGCCGGGGGGATCTGTAGTATGTACATGGGGTGCGGAGATGTAGGAGATGGCTGGGAATTCTGTATCGCAGAGAGTCAGTACAGCCGGGGGGACTGTAGTATGTACATGGGGTGCGGAGATGTAGGAGATGGCTGGGAATTCTGTATCACAGAGAGTCAGTACAGCCGGGGGGATCTGTAGTATGTACATGGGGTGCGGAGATGTAGGAGATGGCTGGGAATTCTGTATCACAGAGAGTCAGTACAGCCGGGGGGATCTATAGTATGTACATGGGGTGCGGAGATGTAGGAGATGGCTGGGAATTCTGTATCGCAGAGAGTCAGTACAGCCGGGGGATCTGTAGTATGTACATGGGGTTCGGAGATGTAGGAGATGGCTGGGAATTCTGTATCACAGAGCGTCAGTACAGCCAGGGGATCTGTAGTATGTACATGGGGTGCGGAGATGTAGGAGATGGCTGGGAATTCTGTATCGCAGAGAGTCAGTACAGCCGGGGGATCTGTAGTATGTACATGGGGTGCGGAGATGTAGGAGATGGCTGGGAATTCTGTATCGCAGAGAGTCAGTACAGCCGGGGGATCTGTAATATGTACATGGGGTGCGGAGATGTAGGAGATGGCTGGGAATTCTGTATCGCAGAGAGTCAGTACAGCCGGGGGATCTGTAGTATGTACATGGGGTGCGGAGATGTAGGAGATGGCTGGGAATTCTGTATCACAGAGAGTCAGTACAGCCGGGGGGATCTGTAGTATGTACATGGGGTGCGGAGATGTAGGAGATGGCTGGGAATTCTGTATCACAAAGAGTCAGTACAGCCGGGGGGATCTGTAGTATGTACATGGGGTGCGGAGATGTAGGAGATGGCTGGGAATTCTGTATCACAGAGAGTCAGTACAGCCGGGGGGATCTGTAGTATGTACATGGGGTGCGAAGATGTAGGAGACGGCTGGGAATTCTGTATCACAGAGAGTCAGTACAGCCGGGGGATCTGTAGTATGTACATGGGGTGCGGAGATGTAGGAGATGGCTGGGAATTCTGTATCGCAGAGAGTCAGTACAGCCAGGGGGATCTGTAGTATGTACATGGGGTGCGGAGATGTAGGAGATGGCTGGGAATTCTGTATCACAGAGAGTCAGTACAGCCAGGGGATCTATAATATGTACATGGGGTGCGGAGATGTAGGAGATGGCTGGGAATTCTGTATCGCAGAGAGTCAGTACAGCCGGGGGATCTGTAGTATGTACATGGGGTGCGGAGATGTAGGAGATGGCTGGGAATTCTGTATCGCAGAGAGTCAGTACAGCCGGGGGGATCTGTAGTATGTACATGGGGTGCGGAGATGTAGGAGATGGCTGGGAATTCTGTATCACAGAGAGTCAGTACAGCCGGGAGGATCTGTAGTATGTACATGGGGTGCGGAGATGTAGGAGACGGCTGGGAATTCTGTATCGCAGAGAGTCAGTACAGCCGGGGGGATCTGTAGTATGTACATGGGGTGCGGAGATGTAGGAGATGGCAGGGAATTCTGTATCGCAGAGAGTCAGTACAGCCAGGGGGATCTGTAGTATGTACATGGGGTGCGGAGATGTAGGAGATGGCTGGGAATTCTGTATCGCAGAGAGTCAGTACAGCCGGGGGATCTGTAGTATGTACATGGGGTGCGGAGATGTAGGAGATGGCTGGGAATTCTGTATCGCAGAGAGTCAGTACAGCCGGGGGGATCTGTAGTATGTACATGGGGTGCGGAGATGTAGGAGATGGCTGGGAATTCTGTATCGCAGAGAGTCAGTACAGCTGGGGGATCTGTAGTATGTACATGGGGTGCGGAGATGTAGGAGATGGCTGGGAATTCTGTATCGCAGAGAGTCAGTACAGCCGGGGGGATCTGTAGTATGTACATGGGGTGCGGAGATGTAGGAGATGGCTGGGAATTCTGTATCACAGAGAGTCAGTACAGCCGGGGGGATCTGTAGTATGTACATGGGGTGCGGAGATGTAGGAGATGGCTGGGAATTCTGTATCGCAGAGAGTCAGTACAGCCGGGGGATCTGTAGTATGTACATGGGGTGCGGAGATGTAGGAGATGGCTGGGAATTCTGTATCGCAGAGAGTCAGTACAGCCGGGGGATCTGTAGTATGTACATGGGGTGCGGAGATGTAGGAGATGGCTGGGAATTCTGTATCACAGAGAGTCAGTACAGCCGGGGGGATCTGTAGTATGTACATGGGGTGCGGAGATGTAGGAGATGGCTGGGAATTCTGTATCACAAAGAGTCAGTACAGCCGGGGGGATCTGTAGTATGTACATGGGGTGCGGAGATGTAGGAGATGGCTGGGAATTCTGTATCACAGAGAGTCAGTACAGCCGGGGGGATCTGTAGTATGTACATGGGGTGCGGAGATGTAGGAGATGGCTGGGAATTCTGTATCACAGAGAGTCAGTACAGCCGGGGGGATCTGTAGTATGTACATGGGGTGCGGAGATGTAGGAGATGGCTGGGAATTCTGTATCGCAGAGAGTCAGTACAGCCGGGGGGATCTGTAGTATGTACATGGGGTGCGGAGATGTAGGTGATGGCTGGGAATTCTGTATCGCAGAGAGTCAGTACAGCCGGGGGGATCTGTAGTATGTACATGGGGTGCGGAGATGTAGGAGATGGCTGGGATTCTGTATCGCAGAGAGTCAGTACAGCTGGGGGATCTTTAGTATGTACATGGGGTGCGGAGATGTAGGAGATGGCTGGGAATTCTGTATCGCAGAGAGTCAGTACAGCCGGGGGGATCTGTAGTATGTACATGGGGTGCGGAGATGTAGGAGATGGCTGGGAATTCTGTATCACAGAGAGTCAGTACAGCCGGGGGGATCTGTAGTATGTACATGGGGTGCGGAGATGTAGGAGATGGCTGGGAATTCTGTATCGCAGAGAGTCAGTACAGCTGGGGGATCTGTAGTATGTACATGGGGTGCGGAGATGTAGGAGATGGCTCGGAATTCTGTATCGCAGAGAGTCAGTACAGCCGGGGGATCTGTAGTATGTACATGGGGTGCGGAGATGTAGGAGATGGCTGGGAATTCTGTATCACAGAGAGTCAGTACAGCCGGGGGATCTGTAGTATGTACATGGGGTGCGGAGATGTAGGAGATGGCTGGGAATTCTGTATCGCAGAGAGTCAGTACAGCCGGGGGGACTGTAGTATGTACATGGGGTGCGGAGATGTAGGAGATGGCTGGGAATTCTGTATCACAGAGAGTCAGTACAGCCGGGGGGATCTATAGTATGTACATGGGGTGCGGAGATGTAGGAGATGGCTGGGAATTCTGTATCGCAGAGAGTCAGTACAGCCGGGGGATCTGTAGTATGTACATGGGGTTCGGAGATGTAGGAGATGGCTGGGAATTCTGTATCACAGAGCGTCAGTACAGCCAGGGGATCTGTAGTATGTACATGGGGTGCGGAGATGTAGGAGATGGCTGGGAATTCTGTATCGCAGAGAGTCAGTACAGCCGGGGGATCTGTAGTATGTACATGGGGTGCGGAGATGTAGGAGATGGCTGGGAATTCTGTATCGCAGAGAGTCAGTACAGCCGGGGGATCTGTAATATGTACATGGGGTGCGGAGATGTAGGAGATGGCTGGGAATTCTGTATCGCAGAGAGTCAGTACAGCCGGGGGATCTGTAGTATGTACATGGGGTGCGGAGATGTAGGAGATGGCTGGGAATTCTGTATCACAGAGAGTCAGTACAGCCGGGGGGATCTGTAGTATGTACATGGGGTGCGGAGATGTAGGAGATGGCTGGGAATTCTGTATCACAAAGAGTCAGTACAGCCGGGGGGATCTGTAGTATGTACATGGGGTGCGGAGATGTAGGAGATGGCTGGGAATTCTGTATCACAGAGAGTCAGTACAGCCGGGGGGATCTGTAGTATGTACATGGGATGCGAAGATGTAGGAGACGGCTGGGAATTCTGTATCACAGAGAGTCAGTACAGCCGGGGGATCTGTAGTATGTACATAGGGTGCGGAGATGTAGGAGATGGCTGGGAATTCTGTATCGCAGAGAGTCAGTACAGCCAGGGGGATCTGTAGTATGTACATGGGGTGCGGAGATGTAGGAGATGGCTGGGAATTCTGTATCACAGAGAGTCAGTACAGCCAGGGGATCTATAATATGTACATGGGGTGCAGAGATGTAGGAGATGGCTGGGAATTCTGTATCGCAGAGAGTCAGTACAGCCGGGGGATCTGTAGTATGTACATGGGGTGCGGAGATGTAGGAGATGGCTGGGAATTCTGTATCGCAGAGAGTCAGTACAGCCGGGGGGATCTGTAGTATGTACATGGGGTGCGGAGATGTAGGAGATGGCTGGGAATTCTGTATCGCAGAGAGTCAGTACAGCCGGGGGGATCTGTAGTATGTACATGGGGTGCGGAGATGTAGGAGATGGCTGGGAATTCTGTATCGCAGAGAGTCAGTACAGCCGGGGGGATCTGTAGTATGTACATGGGGTGCGGAGATGTAGGAGATGGCAGGGAATTCTGTATCGCAGAGAGTCAGTACAGCCGGGGGGATCTGTAGTATGTACATGGGGTGCGGAGATGTAGGAGATGGCTGGGAATTCTGTATCGCAGAGAGTCAGTACAGCCGGGGGATCTGTAGTATGTACATGGGGTGCGGAGATGTAGGAGATGGCTGGGAATTCTGTATCGCAGAGAGTCAGTACAGCCGGGGGGATCTGTAGTATGTACATGGGGTGCGGAGATGTAGGAGATGGCAGGGAATTCTGTATCGCAGAGAGTCAGTACAGCCGGGGGGATCTGTAGTATGTACATGGGGTGCGGAGATGTAGGAGATGACTGGGAATTCTGTATCGCAGAGAGTCAGTACAGCCGGGGGGATCTGTAGTATGTACATGGGGTGCGGAGATGTAGGAGATGGCTGGGAATTCTGTATCGCAGAGAGTCAGTACAGCCGGGGGGATCTGTAGTATGTACATGGGGTGCGGAGATGTAGGAGATGGCTGGGAATTCTGTATCGCAGAGAGTCAGTACAGCCGGGGGGATCTGTAGTATGTACATGGGGTGCGGAGATGTAGGAGATGGCTGGGAATTCTGTATCACAGAGAGTCAGTACAGCCGGGGGGATCTGTAGTATGTATATGGGGTGCGGAGATGTAGGAGATGGCTGGGAATTCTGTATCGCAGAGAGTCAGTACAGCCGGGGGGATCTGTAGTATGTACATGGGGTGCGGAGATGTAGGAGATGGCTGGGAATTCTGTATCGCAGAGAGTCAGTACAGCCGGGGGATCTGTAATATGTACATGGGGTGTGGAGATGTAGGAGATGGCTGGGAATTCTGTATCGCAGAGAGTCAGTACAGCCGGGGGGATCTGTAGTATGTACATAGGGTGCGGAGATGTAGGAGATGGCTGGGAATTCTGTATCGCAGAGAGTCAGTACAGCCGGGGGGATCTGTAATATGTACATGGGGTGCGGAGATGTAGGAGATGGCTGGGAATTCTGTATCGCAGAGAGTCAGTACAGCCGGGGGATCTGTAGTATGTACATAGGGTGCGGAGATGTAGGAGATGGCTGGGAATTCTGTATCGCAGAGAGTCAGTACAGCCGGGGGGATCTGTAGTATGTACATGGGGTGCGGAGATGTAGGAGATGGCTGGGAATTCTGTATCGCAGAGAGTCAGTACAGCCGGGGGGATCTGTAGTATGTACATGGGGTGCGGAGATGTAGGAGATGGCTGGGAATTCTGTATCACAGAGAGTCAGTACAGCCGGGGGGATCTGTAGTATGTATATGGGGTGCGGAGATGTAGAAGATGGCTGGGAACTCTGTATCGCAGAGAGTCAGTACAGCCGGGGGATCTGTAGGGTACTCAAGTGATGAGGAGAGAGATTCTACTGCATTGCTGGACAATTCAGCTGACACCCCTAAAGATAACAGTCTGAGCTCTCAGAGGGCCTTATTCTAGTTCACTCTCAGAGGAAAATTCCTTCTTAGCTGCAGGTGGGGCAGATGTAACATATGCAGAGAGAATTCGATTTGGGTGGGGTTTTACTTCAAAGTGAGATCTATATTGCAGTGTAAAAATAAAGCAGTCAGTATTTTCCCTGCACAGAAACAAAATAACTCACCCAAATCTAATTCTATCTGCAACTGTTACATCTGCCCCCCCCCCCCCCCTGCAGTGCACATGGTTTTGTCCAGCTAAGAAGGAATTTGCCTCCAAGAGTGAACTAGAATAAGGCCCAGAATCCCTTCCCTTATCTGTTCTCTACCACAGGGGTAAATTGACTGAAGTCTCTAAAAATGAAAAGTAGTGCTGTTGCCCATAGCAACCAATCAGGGGTAAATTTACTAAGGGAGTTCTACTGAGGATGGCTGTTGCCCATAGCAAACAATCAGGGGTCAGTTTACTAAGGGAGTTTTAGTGAGGATGGCTGTTGCCCATATCAACCAATAAGGAGTTCTAGTGAGGGTGGGATGTTGGCCATAGCAACCAATCAGGGGTAAAGTTACTAAAAGGGAGTTCTAGTGAGGATGGGCTGTTGTCCATAGCAACCAATCAGGGGTAAAGTTACTAAACTAAGAGGGAGTTCTAGTGAGGATGGGCTGTTGTCCATAGCAACCAATCATGGGTAAAGTTACTAAACTAAGAGGGAGTTCTAGTGAGGATGGGATGTTGTCCATAGCAACCAATCATGGTTAAAGTTACTAAACTAAGAGGGAGTTCTAGTGAGGATGGGCTGTTGTCCATAGCAACCAATCATGGGTAAAGTTACTAAACTAAGAGGGAGTTCTAGTGAGGATGGGATGTTGTCCATAGCAACCAATCATGGTTAAAGTTACTAAACTAAGAGGGAGTTCTAGTGAGGATGGGCTGTTGTCCATAGCAACCAATCATGGGTAAAGTTACTGAACTAAGGGCGAGTTCTAGTGAGGATGGGCTGTTGGCCATAGCAACCAATCATGGGTAAAGTTACTAAACTAAGAGGGAGTTCTAGTGAGGATGGGCTGTTGTCCATAGCAACCAATCATGGGTAAAGTTACTAAACTAAGGGCGAGTTCTAGTGAGGATGGGATGTTGGCCATAGCAATCAATTAGATTCTACTTCTTATTTATTTACTAGGTGATTCACCCTGGCGTGAGGGGCTGCGCCCCCTTAATTTGTGAACATTTGTATATGAGAAATATGGTTAGAATTGTATGACAGATGCCTGTATTGCAACTTGAGTTATAGGTGAAATGTGTTAAATAGAGAGCATATGCTGTGGAAGGGGGGTGTATTGTTTTGTTTAATTAAAAAGCAGTTACAGAGTAAGATGTACATTGATAGTGTGGATGGTACAGTGACATTTGTGGGTGTCGGGGGGGGGGGGGCTGTGTGTGCATGTTGTTTAGGTGTGTGTGTGTGCAATAGTATTGTAGGGTGTTTCTGAGTCAGCGGCTCCCCACTGGCGGAGGTCACTACACAGGAAAACAGGAGGCTGGGTAGTGATAGGGGTGTGTGGACATAAGGGGGACTAAAGAGGAGGGTGGGAGATACTGTGCAGCTTCTGCCAGTGGGTGAGGGTCCAGCGTGGCAGTACAGGAGTACAGGACGGTGCCCCTGAGTCAGTGTCTCCTCCTACTGGGTGGGAGTTAGGGTGCATGAGAGCAGGAGGCTGGGCAGTAAAGCATAATAGGGGAATGTGGGCAACACAGGGTGAGCGGGTCCCCACTGGTGGAAGTTACGGGGCAGGAGAACAGGACGCAGGGCAGTGATAGAGGTGTGTGGGCATGAGGGGTAGTAAAGGTTTTTGGCTGTTGCAGAGTAGGGATGGGCATTGGTGCAGACGCCATCGATGGTTGGCATTGATGGCGATTTTGCAACCTGCCATCGATAGTAGTAAAATATTACTTGGATAACCATTGATTGTTGTAGCTATCTATGGTCATCCATTATATCTGACTGAATAGGTTGTGGGTCAATCAGAACTCGGTGGCGGGACTTCCGTGTGTGTGTTGGGGGGGGGGGGGGGGGGGGGAGCTGTGCTCTGTGTCCCGGCTCCATAAAAAAATTTGAAACTTGATCGGTTCTCCATCGATGTAGGGAAACCATCTGGTCCTCTCACATCGATGGCAAAAGTATTCAACATCGGCCATAAACCATCGATGATTTAAAATCATTGATGGTCGATGGGCATCCCTAGAACTGGAGGAGAGTGGGGGACAGTATGCAGCTCCCGGCAGTGGGTGAGCGTCTCCTCCCACTGGGAGGGAGTGAGGGTGCATGAGAGCAGGAGGCTGTATAATAGTGGTATGTGGGCAAGACATTGATAAAAGTTGTGGAGCTGGTGCAGAGGACCTTGGGGACACTTCTGGCAGTGGGGGAACCTACAGCGCGGCAGCCAGGGCCTGATTTCCCACCTAGGGGTGGCACCTGCTTTTGGCGGTACAGGATCCCCCTCAGAGGGGTAGGTGAAATGCGGGAGCGGGGTCGTGGGGGTCCGCTGGAGGGGGGATTGCCGGAAGGGGGTCAGGGGGGTCTGCAAATTGCAGGAGGGGGGGGGGTGGCACGGGGGGTCGCGAATCGCGGGAGGTGGGACGCGGGGGGTGCCGTGAATCGCGGGAGGGGGGCGCGGGGTGTGTGTGTGTGTGAATCACGGGAGGGGGGGTCACGGGGGGTGCCGTGAATCGAAGGAGGGGGGGCGTGAATCGCGGGAGGGGGGGACACGGGGGTCTACGAATCGCGGGCGGGGGTCTGCAAATTGCGGGAGGGGGGAGGGCGGGCACGAATCGTGGGAGGGGGGCCCTGAATGGCGGGAGGGGGGGTCAACAAATCAGGGGAGGGGGGCGCAGGGGTCGCGAATTGCGGGAGGTGGGACTTGGGGGTGCCGTGAATCACAGGAGGGGGGGCCGTGAATCGCGGGAGGGGGGTCCACAAAACGTTACTGTACGTTATCTCTGTCCCTGTGGCTGAGATACGGTGGGAAGAAAATCCCTTGTAAAGTTATTTAATTAGATTAAGGACAGAGGCCGAGGAATTTACTTATTTTTTTTGTAAGAAGCGGTACATCTACAGGCGGCTGAGTGACACGTGACAGAAAACTGGGGAAGGTGCTGAAATGATGCACAGTCATGTTCTAGTCCAGTGACCACATGAAATATTAATCAGGGAATGAGGGGTGGGTCTCATTACCTTGTCTTCTTCCATCATCCTTAGGCGGGCGAGTCTTCCCCAGCTTCATGGCAGAAAAGACACCTTTACCGACCCTGTAAAAGCACAGAACAGGAATCAGGCACCTTGCTAGTTACAGCACCAGATGCTCAGGACCAGTGCAGCAGCAGTTATCCCAGGCTGACTTGCACCGGCTATCCCACCGAGCTGGACATCTGATAAGCATCATTTAAACAAAGACAAAGATGACTGAGAATAAGGCAACGTCACGTGGAACATCACTGGCTTCAGATTATGGTTATTCATATTATAAATACAATATTAATTCATTTTATTAAACATTTTACCAGCAAAGAGCTGGGGGAACCTAGAGGGAGACAACAAACTAAAATAAAAATAAAAACACCAGTGCAGAACATGGTCATCATATGGTATATAGCAGTGGTTCCCAAACTGTGTGCTGTGACAACCTGGGGTGCCTCAGGACACTTGCAGGGGTCCCTTGGGTTGGTGGTACAGGACTAACTCAACTTATTTATGGTCAATGTGATAGGCAAAACCAGTGCTTGTGGCTTCTAGTCAAAATGTATGTGGATAAACAGAAGGGAATCCTGTCCCTCACCACATAATTAAACCTAAGAATGACATATACAACACAAATGACTTAATTTAATATTTTGTTCAAAATTTCTCAATAAGAAATGTTTGGCTTAGGGATGCCATGAGAACGATCCTGATTCTCTAGGGTGCCGTGATTCATAAAGTTTGGGAACCACTGGTATATATTGTATATACTGTATGGTATCGTGGAGCAGTATACTGAGCTTACGCTGTCAACTTGTACAGGTGGAGGCGAGAGATCAGCAACTTTTTTAGAGATCAGCCACTTTTTTAGAGATCAGCAAAATTTAAACAAGGACTCTGCCTTGCATGCCACAGGAGATTGGGGTGACTTCTGAAAGGCAGTTAAGCATCATACCACCTGCCGGAGAGTCTACCACAGAATGCACTGTGCCAAACACACCAATAAGACTTCGGGCAGTTAGGAGAGAGAACGACTATTTCATGCATTTGTTAGGTGACCTTCCTGAATGTACTGTATGTGTTCATTCTTCCTCCACCACATCATACATCCATCCATAGCTACTGTAAGTCCCAACTTTTCATGATAAGACTCCCAAAGATCTTCAGGATCCTAATTCTTCATGCCTTAGAGTTTGAATCCTCATGATCTGGGTCATGACGCTTCATGATCTACTTTAGGCCCCTATATCGTCATGCATTCTATTTTAACTCTTCATGATCGTGTTCATAATATGCTGTGAGCACAAATTCTTCAGGGTTTGTGGTGTAAACATCTTCACGATCAAGGTCCTAACTCACCATGATCTCTTGTAGGTCCTAACTCATTATGGTCTACTGTAGATTCTAACTCAGGGCTGGCCAAACCTGTCCTCAAGATCTACCAACGATGCATGTTTTCCAGGCAACCTGTGGATCTATAGTAGGAATGAATGCAGCAGGTTTTAAAATGTGACAGTTAGTAATGACTGCAGCTGTGCGCCAGCTAGGTGATCTGGAAAACGTGGACCGTTGGTAGATCTTGAGGACTGGTTTGGCCACCCCTGTCCTAACTCAACGTAATCTACTGCAGGTCCTGAATCATCATGGTCTACTGTAGGTCATAACTCAACATAATCTACTGTAGGCCTTAACTCAAAATAATCAACTGCAGATCCTGACTCATCATGGTCTTCTGTAGGTCATAACTCCACATAATCTACTCCAGGTCCTGACTCATCATGGTCTACTGCAGGTCCTGACTCATTATGGTCTACTGTAGATCCTAACTCAACATAATCTACTGCAGGTCCTGGCTCATCATGATCTACTGTAGGTCAAAACTCCACATGGTCTACTGCAGGTCCTGACTCCTCATGGTCTACTGTAGGTCATAACTCCACATAAATCTACTGCAGGTCCTAAATCATCATGGTCTACTGTAGATCATAACTCAACATAATCTACTGTAGGCCTTAACTCAACATAATCTACTACAGATCCTGACTCATCATGGTCTACTGTAGGCCTTAACTCTTCATGATCTGAGTCTTAACTCATCATAATCTGATGTAGGCCCTAATTCTTCACGATTTGTGGTGTAAAGATCTTCATGATCTAAGTTCTAGCTCGCCATGATCTCTTGCAGCTTTTAAATCTAAACAATTTACGGTAGGCCTTAACTCTTCATGATCTGGGTCCTAAAGATCCCATGATCTTAACTCTTCGTGCTTTAAAGTATAGTTCTTCATGAACTTGGTAAAACTAAATGATCTAAGTATTAACTGTTCAACATCAACCTCCTCATTTCATGATCCAGGTCCAGAGCCAGGAGGAGTTTCCCAGTGACCACCTCCACAATCATCCCCAGTCACTGACTTGGATTAATAAAAACAAAACTTCAATTATTTTACAATGCAGACAGCCATCGGAAACATATTACAGTCTCATAGAACGTGCCTGCTCCTATTGTGAAAGAGACTATAGCAGCTGCCCCCCACCAGTGGATGATTTACATAACCAAATACTTCACAGGCAAATGCGTCAGTCATAACATATACATCAGCACTTTAATAATGCAGAAGAGTATTGGGATATCTACATTAATAGTACTGTAGTACAGTGGTTATCAGAATTTGTGCATCTGCACCTCAGCAGTGTCACCGCGGTGTCACGGGACAGGTCTAGTGAGCTCCAGTGTCTTCGTTGACAGCCATAAGACTCATAACATGCTTATTATGTCACCAAATCACCAAAACGCTATGTTAGCAGTATCCTTAGAGGGAGTTTCACCCTGACAACTGTACCCCGATACTTTCCTGTGATTAGCTGCTGATTGACAGCACAAATCAATCATTGAAGGCTGATGAACTAGGCTGGTTGTCAGGGACTCTGTAGTGATCTCACAGGTATAATTAGAATCCCTGTAACCAGGGGTTAAAGTGTGGGGTGGGATGTGGTGGAACTGAGTTCCACAATGTGTTATAGTAGAGGGAACTAGTTCCACCTGCACCACAGCCCAGAAAAACCTGTCCCAGCGGCTTCTTTTTCTGGAACGGAGTTCATGCGATGTAATGCAGGGTTGCCTACCTATCGGAATGGCTGGGAGGGTCCCGGAAATTGGGTCAACCTCCCGGTCCCCTGGAAAGGTAGGCAAGCCTCCCAGAATCCAGACAGCCTCCCGCTGTGCAATGCCTGAAATACCAGCATTGCAGGGTGGGGGCGTGGCCACAGGGATGCAATTGTATTGGCCATGCCCCCACACTGATGATCCGCCCACCCTGTCTGTGGCTCCGCCCCCCTCTGTCGCACTGAACTGGCTGTCCTCTCCCAGAGAGGGCAGCCAGAAAGTAGGCAACTATGTGTAATGCTGTCACCACCGATGTAGTGAAGAAGGGGCGCTAAGGTGAGCAGGCTCTGTGCATGCTGAAGACAAGGTGAGAGGGAGCTAGAGGAATGCAGGGGAAGCTGCTTGAGAGGAACAGGGCATAGAGCTGCTGGAGGGATATGGGCAGTGAGACGGTGGAGTGACAGAGGCACTACTGTGGGCACTATGAACCTTATTCTGGTTGACTCGCAAGGCTGCAGATTTTGCAGCCTTGCGAGTTCCCCAGACACCGCCCGTCCCACTCGCACACCGAAAACCCAATCACTGCTGCGACCATTGAGTGATTTATCCAGCACTCGCAGATCTGAGACACCTCAGAAAGGGGTGAGAGACACAGCTTTGGGGGCAACAGAAAGGGAAGACACAATCGGCGGGGTGGGGAGGCAACAGAAAAAGAAGAGGGACACAGACAAGGGGAGAGAAACACAGCTGGAGGTGCAAAAGAAAGGGGAGTGAGCTACAGCCAAGTAGAGAGACAACACAGTCAGAGGGGGGAGACAACAGAAAGGGGAGAAAGACACAGCCATGGTGGGGAGCAAAATGGAGAGTGAGCCACAGACAAGGGGAGAGAGACACAGCCAAGTGGGGGGGGGGGGGGGCACTGAAAGGAGAGAGCCAAAGTCGAGGAGAAAGAGACACAGTCAAGGGGGTGGTAAGGAGAAACAGAAAGGAGAGAGAGACACAGACTAGGGTAGAGATATAGCATAGAGGAGTGGACCGCAGACAAGGGGAGAGAGATGCAAATGGGGGGGCCAGATGCCCTAAGCTTCAAAAGTGATAAAATGGAGAGTGATAAAAAGGCAGACAATCAGCTCCTGCCTGACATTTTTTAAACACAATCTGTGACATGTCAGGTAGGAGCTGAATGGCTGTCTGTGAGAAATGTATTATAGGGGAGGAGGCTGCAGGCATGGAGTTGGATCTGCAGACAATGGGAGGGAGCTAGAGATAAGGCAAGTGAGCTGCAAGCAAGGGGAGGGATCCCCAGACAAGGGCCCTTATTCTGATCTCGGCGGTACGGCCCGCGTGCGGCCGTACCGCCGATGTTTTCACTCTGCACATGCGCAGAGGTCACTCTGCGCATGTGCAGGCGAAATCGCCGCACAAAAAATGTATACGCCGCAAAGGGGGCGTATAGGGGCGTGAGGGGCTTAATAGCCTCATTACCCTATGCATACGCCCAGCGTTTCATGGGCGTTCCCATGCAAACGCGGGGCGTATGCATGGTAATGAGGATATGACGCCAGTGATGGGGGCGGAAAGCTGACATCGCCGGATGTCAGCTCTCCGCCCCCATACAAGCTTTCACACGGACGATTGTCCGTGTGGTCTAAGCTTGCGGGAGCTGGTGGAGCGTGCGGCCCTGCCTTCGATGGTCGCCGACCATCGAATGCAGGGGGCAGCTCCCACCATGGTGGAGGCGTACGCCCCACCATTTTCATGCGGATCGCCAGCCGTCCGCGTACGGACGGCCGTGGCGATCCGTATTGTAGGCGGGGATTGGTTTGTGCGGCCGGAGCAACGTATGCGGCTCCGGCCGCACAGATCAGAATAAGGGCCAAGGAGAGGGAGCTACATATAAGGGAAGTGAGCTGCAAATGAGGGAAGTGAGCTGCAGATAAAGGGAGGAAGCTGCAGATAAAGGGAGGAAGCTGCAGATAAAGGGAGGAAGCTGCAGACAAGGGGAGGAAGCTGCAGATAAGGGAAGTGAGCTGCAGACAAGGGGAGGAAGCTGCAGATAAGGGAAGTGAGCTGCAGACAAGGGGAGGAAGCTGCAGATAAGGGAAGTGAGCTGCAGACAAGGGGAGGAAGCTGCAGATAAGGGAAGTAAGCTGCAGACAAGGGGAGGAAGCTGCAGACAAGGGGAGGAAGCTGCAGACAAGGGAAGTGAGCATAGTTGCCAAGTCAGCTTGAAACAAGCAGATTTGGGCTTGTTTTTTTTCGTGAGTTACTTATATTTTTTGATGGTTGCTTGTTGCTTGCTTTTGGGCTTATAATAAGTTTTAGTAGCTTGTTTTGGGCATGTTTTATTTTGGGCTTGGTGTTTTTCTCTGTAATTCAGTTATTCAGCACAGAGATAAGGGACAAACACACATACCTTCCAACTTCTGTGTTGGGGAAATAGGGACACTCGCGCGGCGAAAAGGGGGCGGGCGTATGCAAATGAGGGCGCGGTTTATGCTAATTAGCTGCGACCTCATTTTCATATGAGAATAGACGCTGTGCGCATTCTATTAGATTGGGGGGGTCTCCCAACTGCCACCCCCCGCAGCGGGACAATACCTGCCGCGGGTGGGACAGCGGGACAGGACCCGAAAATCGGGACTGTCCCACTGTAATCGTGACAGTTGGGAGGTATGAACACAGGTGAGAACTAGGCTTATAGAAATGGTAATGACTCCCATTATCTATGTGGCTGCTTGTGTGTATTCTGTAGGGCTAATCTGATTTTAACAATGATGCTTGTAGTAAGATTGTTCTATCTTTTCTTAAGATGTCCACACATGGTACAATTTAATGGATGCAATGTGTGCTCCCGCACAATCGCAGAAATGCGCATGCGCAGTAACACAACATTGCTCCTCGTACGAACGAATGGTCTTTGCGAACGGACCTGAATAAGGTCCAGAGTGCATGCACAAAAGTGTGGATGGGACAGATGGTATCAGAAGTGGGTGTGGTACGCGACTCCGACAGTCGGGATCCTGACTGCCCGGAGTCAGACAGCGTGGCCAGCGCAAAAAAGCCCCTTGCGGGCTCGCCACGCTGCGTGCACGATGGCATGCTACGCTCGCCACCTATTCTATTCTCCCTCTATGGGGGTCGTGGACACCCACGAGGGAAAATAGCAGGTGGCCGTCGGGAACCCGGCTGTCGGGAACCCGTCCGGCACCCATCAGAAGTATGATAAGTGACGAGCAGTGACTGGGAGGTGACGGGTAGTGCATGTAGGTAGTGCATGTAGGTAGTGCCTGTAGGTAGTGCCTGTAGGTTGTGCATGTAGGTAGTGCATGTAGAAATCTTCTGTCCAGTGGCCATGTTATGGAAGTGTCAAATTACAAGTAGTTGTGTTCACACAACATGTGCCGACAGGCCGTATTTCATGCCCTACCATCCACTAGGTGTGCCGAGCGCAGCGGGGCATCGTGCCCGAAGCATGGCGAGCATAGCGAGCGATGCGATGGGAAGCGGTTCACTTAATCCTGTGTCCAATTCCACTCGGTCAACATTCGAGTAAAAAAAACAGTGAAAAAACCTTTTCGAGCTTTTGACTGTCAACCTAGACCATGTCGACCTAGTGAACTGTTGACCTTGTCCCATGTCGACCTTGAAGCATGTCGACCTAATAATGACTGTCAACCGTCTATAGGTCGACCATACAATCCATACCCGTCACGCTACTAGTTACTATGAGAACATACAGTAACTACAGCATATATCCAAGTCCTCCTACTAGTTGCTATCACAACATAAATACTGTGCAACATAACTCTGCTGGTTACCATAGCAACATAATTAATATCCTAAACCTCTCACTGGTTACTATAACAACATCATAGCTATTATCCCAAGTCACAGCTGGTTACTATCACAACATAACTATTATCCCAAGTCACAGCTGGTTACTATCACAACATAACTATTATCCCAAGTCACAGCTGGTTACTATCACAACATAACTATTATCCCAAGTCACGGCTGGTTACTATCACAACATAACTATTATCCCAAGTCACAGCTGGTTACTATCACAACATAACTATTATCCCAAGTCACAGCTGGTTACTATCACAACATAACTATTATCCCCAGTCACAGCTGGTTACTATCACAACATAACTATTATCCAAAGTCACAGCTGGTTACTATCACAACATAACTATTATCCAAAGTCACAGCTGGTTACTATCACAACATAACTATTATCCAAAGTCATAGCTGGTTACTATCACAACACTACACAACTATTATCCAAAGTCACAGCTGGTTACTATCACAACATAACTATTATCCCAAGTCACGGCTGGTTACTATCACAACATAACTATTATCCCAAGTCACAGCTGGTTACTATCACAACATAACTATTATCCAAAGTCACAGCTGGTTACTATAACAACACAACTATTATCCCAAGTCACGGCTGGTTACTATCACAACACAACTATTATCCCAAGTCACAGCTGGTTACTATCACAACATAACTATTATCCCAAGTCACAGCTGGTTACTATCGCAACATAACTATTATCCCAAGTCACAGCTGGTTACTATCACAACATAACTATTATCCCCAGTCACAGCTGGTTACTATCACAACATAACTATTATCCCAAATCACAGCTGGTTACTATCATGACATAACTATTATCCCAAGTCACAGCTGGTTACTATCACAACATAAATATTATCCCAAATCACAGCTGGTTACTATCACAACATAACTATTATCCCCAGTCACAGCTGGTTACTATCACAACACAACTATTATCCCCAGTCACAACTGGTTACTATCACAACATAACTATTATCCCAAATCACAGCTGGTTACTATCACAACATAACTATTATCCCCAGTCACAACTGGTTACTATCACAACATAACTATTATCCCAAGTCACAGCTGGTTACTATCACAACATAACTATTATCCCAAGTCACAGCTGGTTACTATCACAACATAACTATTATCCCAAGTCACAGCTGGTTACTAACACAACATAACTATTATCCCAAGTCACAGCTGGTTACTATCACAACAGACCTACAGTTTGTACAGTATTACAGAATTCCAAGTCAATCTCCTGCTGGATACTATCACAATGTAACGATATACAGTAGTACAGTGGTATATCCTACATCACAGTATATCATTGGTTACTAAAGAAATAAAACTATATACAGTATATATATATATATATATATATATATATATATATATATATATATATATATATATATGTATGTATATCCTAAATCACTTTCCAGATTACCTCCACCACATACCTAATAGACAAGACAAGATCTGTAACACAACACAACGAGATACGATAAGGCACACTATCAGATATGTACAGCACTGTACACATGAACTGATATAGCATTCTGTATAACTAAGAGAAGATATTTGTAGATTATATATAGTTACACAATACTGCCATAAGGAGAGTTTATTGTATAGCAGACAACTTATGTACTAAATTCAAGGTAGACCCCCTCCCCCCCACACCACCACCACCAGCCCCCTTTACACCATTGTTATATAGGAGTCTGTTCCCATTGGCCCCCTTTCCACAGATGGTATATAACTGGCTGCTTCCATCATCCCCCATTACACCAATGGTATATATATATATATATATATATATATAACCAGCTGTTGATGCCCAACTTACCAGGAGTTGATGTTCCTCCGCCACCACCCGATGCACCTGTAATAACGGAGCCTGTGGACGGGGAAGTGCTGGAGCCTCTATCCCATCGCCCGACTCTCCGGCCCGTTTCCTTCGGGCAGGGCAAGCACAAAAATAAAAATAAAAGAAATAAAGCAGAAGAGTCCGGGGAAGCGGCGAGAGGCTGGTCTGAGAGGTGAGCGATATGGGAACAGCTGTCAACTGATAGCAGCCATGAATATTGGATGAGGCCCCGAGAACCTGAGCCCGCGGCTGGGCACCGCTCTGTAACTGGAAGACGTGACGCGGAGAAAGAGACGTGACAGGCGCCGCCATTTTGTTCTGTGTCAGGAGGTCTTAAATCCAGCTACATAAATCATTAGAACCTTTCTCAATCACTTTATTGGCCGGCGTATGAGAAGCGTTGGCGGTGTAGCCGGCAGTAGGTACCTTGCTATAAACCTCTGCGTTACTTCCCTGTATACAGGGCCCAGGCTGGTGGGGGCCTTGTATCCGGTTACTCCCAGGACATGAAATATTCACGGGCAGACAAGAAAAGATAATGGCTTTGGGTTTCTCCTGTACAATAAGCCTTTTATTCTGCAGATGCTGCTGGGAACTGTATCTCCTTCTGGCGTGTAAGGAGCGTGCGTGCGTTATCGGGGTACAGAACGCGGGGGCCCTGACACATGGCTGCAGATGTTGCTATGGGCAACCAACCAGATTCTGGGCCAGATGCACTAAGTTTCAAAATGGAGAGTGATAAACAACCAACCAATCAGCTCCTGCCTGACATTTTTCAAACACAGTCTGTGACACGACAGGTAGGAGCGGATTGGCTGGTGGTTTATCACTCTCCAACTTATCACTTTTGAAGCTCAGTGCATCTGGCTAGATCTATTATCTTGCAGACGGTGCAAAAGAAAAAAAGCAGTAGATTCTGATCGGTTGCCCATGGCAACAGCCCATCTTTAATAGAAAATAAACCCCTATGTATCTAACCAACACATTTTCCCCATCGCTCCTTCGCGATTATTATAAAAGCCATAATGACTGGCTGGCCAGGGTGGCGCTCGCATGGGGAGCTGTTGGGGGAAGCGGGGTGCCAACTGACTCAGCCACCCATACGGGAGACCAGCGCCCATCTGACTCTGGGGATGGCAGAAGTTACCCCCAGCCTTGCCTTTCCTCCTGAGTTCCTGTCTCTGGGCTCCGTGATGTGGTGACTTAGAAGTTGGCGTGACATCTGAGCTGAGGCAGCCAGCCCATCTTCCAGCGCTGGTGCCAACTCATGGTTTGGTTCGTGTGTAGGCGGCTTTAGTAGTTTCAAAGGGATGTTGACTTCTCATTGTCTGACAGAGCTGTTAGGGTAAGGAGGGCACTCTGGCTCATATATTGCCCCAAAGTGTACATCATGGTGGAACTTCAGGCACAGCCGGGTACACAGTGTAACGCCGTTTTCTTCTATAGCGCAGTTGATATGGTTATGTAGTGCCTCCACCCCAAGCTGTGTCGGTTTTGCGGAATAGCAATTTCCGATATCTTGATAGTAGTCGCAAGCTATCTGGGTGAGCTTGGGGAATCACCCATAATAATGCCACCGGTTGTTGAGCACTTGAACAATTTATTAACACAACCTACTAAATTACAAATACTGGGGTATAATACACCAACTGGTACGTCTTTGTAACAGATATATATTAATATATAGGTATTTCTCACACCCTCCCTTCACAACATTACAAGTTACTGGCTCTGGGACAAGGTTTCATCCTTCTACAATAACACTTATAGTCATATACCGTATTTGTGGTTCCCCATTAAGGTAGAAGACACTATACCTTTACAATGTATGAATGCTAATAACCTCTATAATACTTAACTATTATTGTGCAATAATCTAAGCACTGGTACTTTCAATAAATATGCTCCCCCTGTTCCTTATAGATGATCCCTTAGGCATTCAAGGTTATAAAGTCTGCCTGCCAATCCGTACAATCCATTCAGGTTCTCGCTTCTGGTAAGCAGGAATAGTTTCCTTGGAGAGGTATATACTGGGGATGCAACAATGGTAGGGATGCACCAATGGTATGTCAGAATTATCCCTGGCAGTGTTATACCGGTTCAAAATAACATCTATATAGTGCCGTTGTAGCAATAACCCAAGTTTATTCAGGATAGTTCCTTTTTGGATGCAGTCTAGACTCAGCGTCCCCTGGCTCTGGTAGAACCGGGTTTAGCTCGGTGTCATAATCCAAAATCGTTACCGGACTAACTTAGTTTCTTCCTATTCAGCTGGTCTTGTATCTCTGTTACCGTGACTACGGCCTCTATCTCCTTACTCCTGATGCCAATGATAATAATATGCTCTACGCACAAATTCTCCGGCACTAGTGTCTTTATAGCGGTACTGTTCCTGCACTAGCTTCCCCAGGCTGCGTCGCCGGGTTTAGCTGCTTGTAGTGGGAACTTTAACATATACCATACACTGTCTGCACAAATAGATGCTCACTTGCTAAAGGATGGTCAGCGAGGTGTCCCCTGGCTCCTGCACCGGGTTTAACTCTCCTGATCCGGGTATGTAATAGTTAAAAAGCAAGGAGTATAATATCCTTTACCACCTTCTGTGGTATACACTCTGTCTAGGAATCAGATGGCAGTGGTGACACTAACTCTGCACCCTCACATGCAGGGATGTCCCCTCAATACACTGTAGGGAGACTGGGATGTGGTTACTTCTGTTTTAATAGTCTGTCTCCCCCTCTCTCTATATATATGCCTGGGCTGCTGTTTAGTCATACAATGCGTGGTTGGGAGCATGCAGGGAAGGGGTTTGCTGACAGATGGGCTGGTCACAAAATATATAAGCCTGCCTTTTTGGGGGCGGCTATCCACTCACCACCACTCACACAGGTACCCAGGGTCTAAAGCTCTCCCCCAGCTGCACACTTCCTCCTTCTAGAAAAATCTCTCTCTCTCTCTGTACTGGTCAACTGTTTTTTTCTGCAGCACACGCACTCCCCAACTTTATTGAACACTCTCAGGGGCATCCTCAGTCACAGTTTTTTTTCTCTCCCCCAACCGCAAATAAAATAGTATAGTCCCTCCATGTTCACACCACTGGGCATGTTCCATCAGAAAGTCTTAAGGGATGTCTCTCCATATATGCACAGTATATGGTGCATCTACAGTTCAGTGGCATTAGTACATAACAGCACATACATAGCAGGGTTATACAATACTATATATATACATAGGGAGGGGTATTACATATCTCCCCCTGGCGATCAAGTGGGCCATGTTAAATTCACATGGCCACCTGATCTCCATTTGAGGGTATTCATCTTATGAATTATAACACATGAGATCCTTCTCCCGCACTTATAGAACAACAGTTTGCAACAAAGCTCCCAAAATAGGGCCATGAGTACACAATGCTCGGGTGTATCACTCTATCTATCAAAGTAGGACACCCTAATTGATCATACGTTAATATTCTGGGCGGTCTACGCTCTCTAGGGGGTAACGGAGGTTCACTGGGATACTCATTATAAGAGTTTTCACATCCCCAACAATTTTCCGGGAACACAGTTTGACCAATGATTTCTGGATCACCGGGTATTCCCAAGAGTGTTTCAGTATTGGTGGCTGGGTTAACGTCCCACTCCCACTGTACCGTTGGTTCTATACCTTCCTCTCTGTAGAAATACCCCATCGCCGGTTCGCTCTCTTCCTCTCTGCTTTCTTCAAGGATAGTACCAACAGAAGAGGTAATTTTCGGTTTAGTTGCTACTATATCTGGGTCCCCATCGTTACTCCCCTTATTATCCCTGGATGGAAACACAATGTCCTGAGTAATGGGTAATAGATGTTGTCGATGATAGGTAAGGATAGGTCCTACATCATTTTCAGGGACAATCTGGTACACAGGTATATCAGGCAATTTCTTTACCACTAGATAGGGAATGTCTTTCCATCTATTAGCAAGTTTCTGCCTGCGAGGACAACCCAGCCTCTTGAGAAGCACTCGATCTCCTGGTAGTAATATGTGTTCTTTTACTTTTCGGTTATACAGCGCTTGGTTCTTGTCATTTTGCTTTCTGGCCGAGTCTTGAGCTAACGAGTAAGCATGGTTAAGTTCTTTTCTCAATTTAGCAACGTACTTGGAATGAGAAGGAGCCTTTACAGTAGTAGGCGATGTGCCCAAGCTAATATCAACAGGGAGTCTTGCCTCTCGACCAAACATAAGTAAATAGGGGGAGAACCCTGTCGCTTCGTTTCGGGTACAGTTGTATGCATGTACTAGATGACAAATGTATTTGTTCCATTGTATTTTCTGTTTGGGATCTAAGGTTCCTAACATATTTAGTAAAGTGCGGTTGAACCGCTCTGGCTGAGGGTCTCCTTGAGGATGATAAGGAGTGGTGCGGGATTTTTTTATTCCACACAGTTCACATAGTTCTTTGATGAGATGACTTTCGAAATCTGGTCCCCTATCGGAGTGAATGCGAGCGGGTAAGCCATAATGTACAAAGAATTTCTCCCAAAGGGTCTTTGCCACTGTGATTGACTTCTGATCGGACGTTACGAATGCTTGTGCATATCTGGTAAAATGGTCGGTTACTACCAGAATGTTAGTATCTTTTCCATTTGGACTCTCGAAGGAAAGAAAATCTATACAGACTAATTCCATAGGCCCAGAACTTTGGAGACTGACTAAATTGGCCGCATGCTGTGGTAACGTCTTCCTTAGAATGCAGTTTCTGCACTTACGACAATACTCCTCTATGTCTCTATTCATCATGGGCCAATACACTCGTTCAGTTATCAAGTGTTGAGTTTTGTCGTATCCTAGGTGGCCATGTTGATCATGGAGAGCACTCAACACCACAGGCCTTAACTCAGCAGGTAATACTAACTGTTCTCTGGGGGTACCATTGGGAGGTTTAGTTCTTCTATACAACAGCCCTTGTTTTACCACCAAATTCTTTCGCTGATGACACAATACTCTAAACCTTAATGTCACTGGATCGGATATTTTAGCTTTGGAAGGATGTTGAATGTTCTGCAGCATAGCGCGTATCTCCAGGTCATCGTTTTGGTATTTACGCAATTGTTCCTTGGACCACTTGGGCAAATTCCTCATTTCATTATTTGTAATCCAACAATACATCAACGGTAATGATGTTCCAGAAGCTCCCAATGCACTAACCCTTTCAGGCATTTGAGACTGCAGGACAGCCACTTGATGACATAACCCTTGTAGGTCAGGGGCTGGTACCTCTATCCAGTCATCATTGTCACTCCTATGGCTGGAACGAGGTATTCGAGACAAAGCATCAGCATCAGTATTATTTATTCCTGGCTTATATTTTAAGGTAAAGTTATAGTTGGAAAGAGCCGCCAACCATCGGTGCCCGGTAGCGTCCAGTTTGGCCGTAGAATGGATGTAAGTTAGGGGATTGTTATCCGTATGAACGGTGAAACTAACTCCGTATAAATAATCATGGAATTTATCCACCACCGCCCACTTGAGAGCCAGAAATTCCAATTTATGGACTGCATAGTTCTTTTCACTGTTGGACAGGCTTCGACTAATATAGGCGATAGGGCGTAGAACCTTCTCTTGCCATTGGTAAAGAACCCCTCCTATACCATCCATGGAGGCATCAATATGGACTTCATATGGTAACTCAGGGTCGGCATAGGCTAACACAGGGGTGTGAGTCAAAAGATGCTTGAGTGTTTGAAAAGCTTTGTCACACTCCTCCGTCCACCGTGGCCCAAATTCTTCTTGTGGCTTATAATATTGTCCAATAGTAGATCGAGGAGTCCCCACCGGGGGATACCCTTTGGTGAGTTCAGTGAGGGGTCTCGCGATTTGGGAATATTGCGGTACAAAGCGTCTGTAGTAGCCACTGAATCCCAAAAAGGACCGTAACTCTTTCAATTTCCGGGGTTTAGGCCACTCTTTCACCGCTGTTATCTTGTCGGGGTCGGTAGATACTCCATCCCTGCTGACCACATGGCCCAAGTATTTTACGGTGGTCTGACATAGCCGACATTTATCAATGGACAACTTCAATCCCTTTTGGTGTAACCTTTTCAGCACTTTCATTAACCGACAGTTGTGTTCTTCTAATGTCTTTCCGAAGACAATGACATCGTCAAGGTATACCAGTACTTCACGATAGCACATATCCCCTATTACTTTTTCCATGGTTCTCTGAAAAGTGGCCGGGGCTCCTTTTATACCCTGTGGCATTTTTAGAAACTCAAAGAACCCAATAGGGCAAATAAAGGCAGTCTTTGCACAATCATCTGGATGCATTGGTATCTGATAATATCCTGATCTTAGATCCAGTACGGAGAACCATTTGCTCCCCTGAAGACAATCCAGTGCTTCTTCCACTTTAGGTACAGTATACTGGTCATCCAGCGTTCGATTATTAAGGGTTCTATAATCTATACACAATCGTATTTCTCCGTTCTTTTTACGTGCAACTACGATGGGAGACGCATAAGGACTTTGAGATTCAGCGATAACTTGGTTCTCCAATAGGAATTTTAAGTGAAGGCGCACATCGTCGAAATCAGCAGGAGCCAATCTTCTTGACCTCTCTCTGAAGGGAGTGTCATCAGTCATTCGAATTCGATGTTCCACTCCAATGGCAGTCCCTAAATCCCAATCACGTAACGAATATACAGATTCAATTTCAGTCATTTCAGTAATTAGTTGCTCTCGATCATCATTGGAGATATCGCTGCCTTTAAAACAGTCAAGTATCCTGGTTTTGAAGGAAGAAGGGTCCCTCTCATTGTTTCTCTCGTTGTCCATATTTGTCAGGGAGGCAACGGTATTTAGCGACTTAACCTCCTTATCAGGGTAATGGGAGGAGGTTAGATGATCCTGGTGTTTGCACCACTTCGACAATGTTTTAAATAGATTGGAGTTAGTCCCCACGATTACAGAGACGACTTCTTGTCCCGAAGGAGGGTCAGGACATATTAGGGCTAAGAATGGCAACGGGGTAGGGGAATCAGCAGTATCGCCTATGAACTGAAGGTGAGTAGTCACATATCCCAAATAGGGGTACTTCTGATGACTCAATCCCCATATCACCAGTCCGTCAATGGGGTTCAAAGGTACATTCGCCAGATGTTGCTGGTACCAGCTCTCAAACATTATTGAAACTTGTGACCCACTGTCCAACAGTACATTGCAATACTGGCCATTTATCAGCGCTGGAACCATTGGGGCGTCTCCAACAATGCCATGTGGCACCAAACCAGACCACTGAGTGCTCCCCATTGAATTTACATCGATGAGTTGGGAGTCGATGCGGGGTTCATCGGCGTCCCTTGGGAGTTTCCCGTCAGCGAAGATTCCCTCGAGTCAGGATGATTCACTCGCCGGCTGTATCCTCCACGTTGAGGGCATTCGAAACTTCGATGGCCCAGTTGGCCACAACTATAACAGGTATAGTTCCCTCTATCATCCGATCTTCGACTATACCCTCTTCCCCGAGTCATAGGTGGTACTCTTGACATTCCTTGGGGGTTAGGAGACTGTATGGCGATAAGCTGATCCAATTTCTTACTTTGTTCCTCCATTAACTTGTAGAATTTATCAGTAGTAAGTGGTACTTCAGGGGAGGGTAGAATAACTTTTACTCTTTTTAAACTTTTGTCCCGATTCTCAATTTGGACTTCTTCTAGCTTCACTTCTTTGATCAGTTCACTAAGAGTAGGAGCTGGCAGTTTGGACATACTGCACCGTAGTCGCTGTGCCACTGGATTAGTGGTCAATGCTCCCCTCAGCACATACTTCATTCTTTTACCATCTATCTCTGTTCCTAGAATTCCTCCTTTTTCCAACAACTTGTAAAGAATTTTGTCAATGCGATAAATATAGGTGGTTAACGTTTCGCTTGGTTCCTGATATGTATGGTTTAATCGGGACAATATGTCTCCAACGTCTTCTAAAGTCCCAAAGGAGTAGTCTAATGCATCAAAATAGTCTTTTAGAGTGGCAGTACTATTGCTTCTCCTTGTAGCTTGAATGATACCCATTGCCGGCCCTCGAAGACTTTCAACGATGCGTTGCTTCTTCACATGCTCGGGACATCTCCATTCTTCAGAGTGCTGTGAGGCCGCTTCTCTCCAGGCCTCATAACCCTCTTCTCCTGATGGTAGAGGAATTATACCAGAAAAAATGCGCAATCTTCGATAACCTCCCTCATAATGCCACCTTTCGAATTGGCTGACCACCCGATCCATTACGTTATCCATTGAAGGATCGGGCACTGACTCACGATTAGTATTGTTTCCAGAATCATTGATGGGGATCGGGCCATGGTCCGTTATCTCATCACCAGCATTTGTTCGTTGAGGTTCTATGGGGTTGTCTATCTGATCCTCGGGGGAAATTTCTGGCCAGATCAGTTTCCATCTTCGAGTGGGTGACAGGGAGATGATAATCTGAGCGGGAATTAAGTTAGAATCCAGTTTACTCCGGTTGGTGATCAACACAGCCCACACTTCTTCTCCCCCAGCTCGGGTCCTCTTATCAATTAACTTGGGGCTATTTATGCCGTATAATTTGTCTACTTCCGTCATAATTTCATCATCGGACAAGTTGTCAAATGTTCCTTCAATCCCAAAACTGCAGTCCATATCCACGCCATATTCCTGAATCCACTCCTGTATATCTTGTTTATTTAAACTCTCCATAGTGTTCTGATTTAATCTCAGCAGTGCCTCCATATGTAACGCCGTTTTCTTCTATAGCGCAGTTGATATGGTTATGTAGTGCCTCCACCCCAAGCTGTGTCGGTTTTGCGGAATAGCAATTTCCGATATCTTGATAGTAGTCGCAAGCTATCTGGGTGAGCTTGGGGAATCACCCATAATAATGCCACCGGTTGTTGAGCACTTGAACAATTTATTAACACAACCTACTAAATTACAAATACTGGGGTATAATACACCAACTGGTACGTCTTTGTAACAGATATATATTAATATATAGGTATTTCTCACACCCTCCCTTCACAACATTACAAGTTACTGGCTCTGGGACAAGGTTTCATCCTTCTACAATAACACTTATAGTCATATACCGTATTTGTGGTTCCCCATTAAGGTAGAAGACACTATACCTTTACAATGTATGAATGCTAATAACCTCTATAATACTTAACTATTATTGTGCAATAATCTAAGCACTGGTACTTTCAATAAATATGCTCCCCCTGTTCCTTATAGATGATCCCTTAGGCATTCAAGGTTATAAAGTCTGCCTGCCAATCCGTACAATCCATTCAGGTTCTCGCTTCTGGTAAGCAGGAATAGTTTCCTTGGAGAGGTATATACTGGGGATGCAACAATGGTAGGGATGCACCAATGGTATGTCAGAATTATCCCTGGCAGTGTTATACCGGTTCAAAATAACATCTATATAGTGCCGTTGTAGCAATAACCCAAGTTTATTCAGGATAGTTCCTTTTTGGATGCAGTCTAGACTCAGCGTCCCCTGGCTCTGGTAGAACCGGGTTTAGCTCGGTGTCATAATCCAAAATCGTTACCGGACTAACTTAGTTTCTTCCTATTCAGCTGGTCTTGTATCTCTGTTACCGTGACTACGGCCTCTATCTCCTTACTCCTGATGCCAATGATAATAATATGCTCTACGCACAAATTCTCCGGCACTAGTGTCTTTATAGCGGTACTGTTCCTGCACTAGCTTCCCCAGGCTGCGTCGCCGGGTTTAGCTGCTTGTAGTGGGAACTTTAACATATACTATACACTGTCTGCACAAATAGATGCTCACTTGCTAAAGGATGGTCAGCGAGGTGTCCCCTGGCTCCTGCGCCGGGTTTAACTCTCCTGATCCGGGTATGTGATAGTTAAAAAGCAAGGAGTATAATATCCTTTACCACCTTCTGTGGTATACACTCTGTCTAGGAATCAGATGGCAGTGGTGACACTAACTCTGCACCCTCACATGCAGGGATGTCCCCTCAATACACTGTAGGGAGACTGGGATGTGGTTACTTCTGTTTTAATAGTCTGTCTCCCCCTCTCTCTATATATATGCCTGGGCTGCTGTTTAGTCATACAATGCGTGGTTGGGAGCATGCAGGGAAGGGGTTTGCTGACAGATGGGCTGGTCACAAAATATATAAGCCTGCCTTTTTGGGGGCGGCTATCCACTCACCACCACTCACACAGGTACCCAGGGTCTAAAGCTCTCCCCCAGCTGCACACTTCCTCCTTCTAGAAAAATCTCTCTCTCTCTCTGTACTGGTCAACTGTTTTTTTCTGCAGCACACGCACTCCCCAACTTTATTGAACACTCTCAGGGGCATCCTCAGTCACAGTTTTTTTTCTCTCCCCCAACCGCAAATAAAATAGTATAGTCCCTCCATGTTCACACCACTGGGCATGTTCCATCAGAAAGTCTTAAGGGATGTCTCTCCATATATGCACAGTATATGGTGCATCTACAGTTCAGTGGCATTAGTACATAACAGCACATACATAGCAGGGTTATACAATACTATATATATACATAGGGAGGGGTATAGCCGGGTACACAGCATTACGGTGACCTATCTCTGCCACCTGCTTACTAGCTGCCAGCTCAGTCACCTCCTCCATTAACGCACTGATAAAGGGGCAGATTTAACAACAAGCCAACAGTTGATAAATCATAATCTGGGCAAAGTCGTCCCATTCGTTACACAGATTATTCATCTCTATATACACATGGGTTGGCAAATGTGAAACAATGGAGGTCATTCTGGTTGGCGAGCTTTGTAACACCGCCCACTCGGTGTCCGAATGCCCTCCCCCACTGCACGGCAAATGTCCCCGGCACACTGCGAATAGATGCTTCGCATAAACATCCATTCACCGACCATCTGATGATTTCTATAGTGCTCGCAAATCAAAGTCAGTCACCCAAAAAACAGAAACAGTCGCTGTAAGTGGCACTGTCATTTTAGCAGATATTTTGAACATCTCCCATAGCAACATTGGCACTCACAGGGTTAATTAGCTCCGGTGTTGATATATGGAGAACCGGAGCATAGAAATGTTATACTGTAATTAGAGCGCTCAGTCCTTGATAAACAAATGATTATGTCCTAGATTGGACGCAGCGCTTCCCAACGTCAGCCCTCAGGGTCAGAGCTGCACGGTAGGCAGGGGTGTGTTAGTGGGGTCTATTGAGGGGAACTCTCGCTGCCCCAGTGGCACATGCATTTGGCTAGCATGGTTCCTGGAATGGCATGCTACATCATGGTAACAGCAGAACCCCCCGGCCATCCATAGGATGTGGCTGGCTCTCTGTTTTCCAAATCACAGCAAACGACAAATGACAACTGTGGATCCTAAAAAACATATCCGTGAGTAATGATTACACCTGTGCTCAAACAGGGAGGACTGGAGACATGTGCTGTCAGGGTGCCCTGAGGACTGGCGGTGGGAAACACTGGGTTTCAGAAATACAAACACCACTGTCATTAGTTTAATAACACCAGGGCCATCTTATCCTATAGGCAAACTGGGCAGCTGCCCAGGGCCACACACATCTAGGGGGCTCCGAGAAGGAACTGCACCCATCAATGATAATTTGGGGGCCCCTAGTGTTGCTAAGATGGCTCTGAATAACACAAAGACAAAAATTCACCACAGCACCCTGTGTCACGCCACGCCATCCCCCCCCCCCCCCCCCCCCACACACACACACACAATACTTACTTTTCCTTCCCATCCTTGGTTTTATTCTTCTCCTTATTCTTACTATTTGTGGGATGCAGGGAGAACGTAGAGAAAATCCACATAACATATGAAAATAACAGCATTACCGCGTAACAACATTTTACCACTGGGGTAACAACACTTTACCATTGAGGTAACAACACTTTGCCACCTTTCTCATGTTGCAAGAAGCTCAAAAAATGAAACATTCTATTGAGATATGGTAGAAAATAATAATAATAATAACAATAATATTATTTTTCTCTGTATTTGGGAACCCATAGGACAGATTATTCACTTTGTACACAAGCCTACTACATAACACTACGAAAAGTCACCTGCAGCCTAAAACTATATTATCCGACAGTCTCTGATTTTACAATGGAAGGTAAAAAAAAACAGGGACAAGTCTTTATAATCAGCCCACCCCATGTGGCGCACTCTCGGGGTGTCCTAGCGCCGCCATACACACAGCAATGCGTTAGTCAGGGAACTTCCTCTTAAAACCAAACCTTCATAATTCCCAGAAAAAGTCGTCAGCAATATGAACAAGATGTTGAACTGCAGAGTTTTTTTTCTTTTAGAAATATACTGTATATTTTTTATTACATTTTTACCGAAGTCGGCACAAGACCTAGAACTAGACGTGCAAATACTGGATTGAATTAATATTTAATGCAGAAAGCCGTGTGGAAAGGTCGATGTATTGAATTACAGGATGTGGTATGATTGATGTAATATATGGTGGCTTTAATTATACGAGGTGGTCACCTAATCAGTTCATATTAATTGGCTGCAGACAGTAGAATATAGTGAATTATCGGGAAGCCTGGAACACTGATGAAGTGGGGGACGGATGTCAGGTGTCTGAGCTTCCTCTGATGCCGCTATCAGACCAGGAGACAGGAATTTACAGGGTCCAGCAGCCATCAAATTCCCGGGAGTAAGGGGGCTTCCGCAGCCATCAAATTCCCGGGGGTAAGGGGGTTCCGTAGCCATCAAATTCCCGGGAGTAAGGGGGCTCCGCAGCCATCAAATTCCCAGGAGTAAGGGGGTTTCATAGCCATCAAATTCCCGGGAGTAAGGGGTTCCGCAGCCATCAAATTCCCGGGAGTAAGGGGGTTCTGCAGCCATCAAATTCCCGGGAGTAAGGGGGTTCCGTAGCCATCAAATTCCCGGGAATAAGGGGGCTCCGCAGCCATCAAATTCCCGGGAGTAAGGGGGCTCCGCAGCCATCAAATTCCCAGGAGTAAGAGGGTTCCGTAGCCATCAAATTCCCAGGAGTAAGGGTGTTCTGTAGCCATCAAATTCCCGGGCGTAAGGAGGTTCTGCAGCCATCAAATTCCCGGGAGTAAGGGGGTTCCGTAGCCATCAAATTCCCGGGAGTAAGGGGGTCCCACAACCATCAAATTCCCGGGAGTAAGGGGGTTCCACAGCCATCAAATTCCCGGGAGTAAGGGGGCTCCGCAGCCATCAAATTCCCGGTAATAAGGGGGCTCCGCAGCCATCAAATTCCCGGGAGTAAGGGGGCTCCGCAGCCATCAAATTCCGGGAGTAAGGGGGTTCCACAGCCATCAAATTCCTGGGAGTAAGGGGGTTCCGCAGCCATCAAATTCCCGGGAGTAAGGGGGCTCCGCAGCCATCAAATTCCCGGGAATAAGGGGGCTCCGCAGCCATCAAATTCCCGGGAGTAAGGGGGCTCTGCAGCCATCAAATTCCCGGGAGTAAGGGGGTTCCACAGTCATCAAATTTCCGGGAGTAAGGGGGTTCCGCAGCCATCAAATTCCCGGGACTAAGGGGGTCCCACAGCCATCAAATTCCCGGGAGTTAGGGGATCCCACAGCCATCAAATTCCCGGGAGTAAGGGGGCTCCGCAGCCATCGAATTCCCGGGAGTAAGGGGGTCCCACAGCCATCAAATTCCTGGGAGTATACCTACATTTGGAGGGGTACGCCCAGCGTTTTTATGTGTGCGCGCAATGTTTTTATGGTATAAAGTATTTCAATGAAAATGATTTTAATTAATAAAAGCGAGTATTTGGAAATAAATATTAGCATTTGGTATCGCTGGTTATTAACCAGACAGCGGGGGGGCACATTATGCGGTGTGTGAGTGTCAGGGACAGGGAACAGCCCCACGGCCAGCGTAGGGTTACATACAGCGTCTGTGACATGACAATCGTTATACACAGACATCATTAATCTGACCTTGGCAGCAGCGGGATAGGTATTAGTTATATTGATGCATGTTACCTACAGCTGGGTATTACAGCTTCCTCTGTGACGCCTGCTGTATCACACATCAATACAATGTGCAATGTTACCTTTGTCTTGGGCGAGAGCCCCATAAAAAATAATATATATCTTGGCTCTATGTGGCCGATCGAATCACTGCAAACATCGATACCTATTGTGCAATTACAGAGAATGGAAATTCCCGGAGCTGGGAGAGAAGAATCTCTCTCTACTTGGGGGATCCGGATTTTTGGTCGACATGACCTTTTCAAGTGTTGAACATTTCCGTGTCGACCAACTGCTTGTATCCACATTTTACCCATTCTGCCCTTGCCCATATGGACCTTTTCGGGTTGACCTAAATATCACACACACAGAACCGTCTGCGGCGAGGTCTGGTTTTACGCACACGGTCGGCAGAACGGTTATTGCTGTAAGGCGGGACCGCGGTTATTCCGACCGTTTCTCCTCTTGCTGAAGAGAGAACATTAATATGCGGCTACAAAGTAGCGTTCTGATGAACTGTAATTGGGTCCGGGATGGCCATCGACTCTCGATGTTCCCAAAACATTGATGGTTGTGACATAGTGCTCCATGTTTTGGGCATCGATAGTGGATGGTCGAATAGTTTTATGCCATCGAAGGATGGCTTCCGATGGTAAAAGTTGGAGGCGCATGCGCACTGCCTGCGCAGCCTCATTGCGTCCATCGACGTCCCTGCGGGCGGCATGCGCAAAAGAAACTTAAACTGGATTGATGGGTAAAGTTTTTTCTGTGCGGCTAAGCGATGGCAGGAACCATCGATGGTGTGAAGTAGAATGGTTTATAGGCATCGATGGTTCCTGCTCTAGAAGCCATCGATGGCAACCATCGATGGGGGATGTGCAAATGGCCATCCCTAAATTGGGTTATTTCAGTCGCGCTCCCTGCACCTTGACAGGGTCCGTGGGACCAAATGACACGAACTGGCTCATTGTATCCCCGCCCACTACTGTGCAATGTCTGTAATACTGGCATTGCACGGCGGGGGGCATGGCCATGATGATGCAATCATGCTGGCCACACCCCCAAACAGAGCATTTCCCTCATAGCCCCACCCCATCCCGACCCTTTTTCCTCATGCTGGCTGCACCGCACCCCTACCTCACGGAGCTTGGCTAATATATTTATGAAACATCACTATTTGTGGTTGTAAATTGACCCTACGTTTTTAATCATAAGCTGCCACTACCGCTAGGTGATTCTTGGTGGGGCTGTAGGTCTAATCTAGAAGGGGTGACCAGGACCGCCGACAGCTCTGCAGGGCTCTGGTAATGGGAGGGGGCGTGGACAATGTGGGAGGTGTGGCCAGGCACCTTTCTTACAATTTATGCAGAAATTTGGAGGTGTCACCTAGCAGCAAGGGGCGTGACCTATGCCACAAGGCCATGCTTTTACCGCTGCGGAGACAGGGCCAGCGGCTCTGTGTTCCCCAAATTTGGTGATCTGCGGCCATAATAAAAGTCAGTCTAGACCAGAGTTGCCTACCTGACCCTCTCCAGGAGGACACAATGCTCTGTTCCTGGGCTTCCCTGGTAATGTATGATTGCCAGCACCTGTGGTGACACCTTTCTTATCAGTTACCTAGCTCCCCACAGGTGCTGGCAATCATACATTATCCATACCTCCCAGCATGCCCCTCTCCAGGAGGACACAATGCTCTGTTCCTGGGCTTCCCTGGTAATGTATGATTGCCAGCACCTGTGGTGACACCTTTCTTATCAGTTACCTAGCTCCCCGCAGGTGCTGGCAATGCTACATTATCCATACCTCCCAGCATGCCCCTCTCCAGGAGGACACAATGCTCTGCTCCTGGACTTCCCTGGTAATGTATGATTACCAGCACCTGTGGTGACACCTTTCTTATCAGTTACCTAGCTCCCCGCAGGTGCTGGCAATTCTACATTATCCATACCTCCCAGCATGCCCCTCTCCAGGAGGACACAATGCTCTGCTCCTGGACTTCCCTGGTAATGTATGATTGCCAGCACCTGTGGTGACACCTTTCTTATCAGTTACCTAGCTCCCCACAGGTGATGGCAATCCTACATTATCCATACCTCCCAGCATGCCCCTCTCCAGGAGGACACAGTGCTCTGCTCCTGGGCTTCCCTGGTAATGTATGATTGCCAGCACCTGTGGTGACACCTTTCTTATCAGTTACCTAGCTCCTCACAGGTGCTGGCAATCATACATTATCCATACCTCCCAGCATGCCCCTCTCCAGGAGGACACAATGCTCTGCTCCTGGGCTTCCCTGGTAATGTATGATTGCCAGCACCTGTGGTGACACCTTTCTTATCAGTTACCCAGCTCCCCACAGGTGCTGGCAATCATACATTATCCATACCTCCCAGCATGCCCCTCTCCAGGAGGACACAATGCTCTGCTCCTGGGCTTCCCTGGTAATGTATGATTGCCAGCACCTGTGGTGACACCTTTCTTATATATTACCTAGCTCCCCACAGGTGCTGGCAATCATACAGTATCCATACCTCCCAGCATGCCCCTCTCCAGGAGGACACAATGCTCTGCTCCTGGGCTTCCCAGGTAATGTATGATTGCCAGCACCTGTGGTGACACCTTTCTTATCAGTTACCTAGCTCCTCACAGGTGCTGGCAATCATACATTATCCATACCTCCCAGCATGCCCCTCTCCAGGAGGACACAATGCTCTGCTCCTGGGCTTCCCTGGTAATGTATGATTGCCAGCACCTGTGGTGACACCTTTCTTATCAGTTACCCAGCTCCCCACAGGTGCTGGCAATCATACATGATCCATACCTCCCAGCATGCTCCTCTCCAGGAGGACACAGTGCTATGTTCCTGGGCTTCCCTGGTAATGTATGATTGCCAGCACCTGTGGTGACACCTTTCTTATCAGTTAACTAGCTCCCCACAGGTGCTGGCAATCATACATTATCCATACCTCCCAGCATGCCCCTCTCCAGGAGGACACAATGCTCTGTTCCTGGGCTTCCCTGGTAATGTAGGATTGCCAGCACCTGTGGTGACACCTTTCTTATCAGTTACCTAGCTCCCCACAGGTGCTGGCAATCATACATTATCCATACCTCCCAGCATGCCCCTCTCCAGGACACAATGCTCTGCTCCTGGGCTTCCCAGGTAATGTATGATTGCCAGCACCTGTGGTGACACCTTTCTTATATATTACCCAGCTCCCCACAGGTGCTGGCAATCATACATTACCAGGGAAGTCCAGGAACAGAGCGTGTTCTCCCTGATGGAGAGAGTCAGGTAGGCACTGCAGCCCTGGTCTAGACTGACGTCTATTAGTGAATGGGTGAACAATCATTGGATGGTGAGTGACCACAGAATGATTCTCTCATGTGGCCGCACAGGATGGGGTACAGACTAGATCCCCTTCAGTTTTGATTACAGGATGTGACGTTCAGTGAGGGCGGAAGTTGTTAGATGCCCTCACAACATTTTTTTATTTCATCTGTAATTCACGTAGCTGTAGGTTATTTTGTTTTATTTTAGCTGCATTGTACCCTCACAGGCTCGCTGCGCTCACATGCTTCGGGCGCGGTGGCTCGCTTCGCTCGCCACAGATTTGTATTCCCCTTCCGAGTATACACGGACCCAGGGCATGATGGGAAAATTGTCAAAACTGAAGGGGATCTAGACACTACCACAGGGGGCCCAAAGTGGGAAGAGGTATAGTAACAACCAATCAAATCCTTTATTTATCACACGCAGCCTGTAACATGACAGTTGATTGGTCGGTACTTTATCTCAGCAGTGCTGTTATCTGCAAGGTCTTGGAGAAATGTTTGCTATAACCAGCACTTCCCGATTCCCTGGCCAGCCCCTGTGCAGTCAGTGAGTATTCCTCCTCCCGCTCGGTGCAGATGGTGCATTAAACAAACGTTGTGATCCTGTTTGCACGGTAGGTTTATCACCTGGCTGCCAAATATATCCAGCACGACGGTCGTACCCTAACGAGCTCATTATCTGTCGTGTAGCGTGCAGTCATCCGGCGCGTTCTGCCGAGGGATAATCAGAGAGTGCATCCAAGCGGCGTCCTGTGAGCGGAATGTCTGTGAGTGCGGGGGAAGCGCACGTCTATACCTGATACATTCATTATCTGTGATATACTGCGTGCACCTGTCATCAGCGCGTCTCTGTTACAGTGACATTGTCAGGGCTACAACAAAGGAGGAATGGAGACTTCCACCAGAGCCCCCTACTAGAAACCTCCAACCTACCTGTAACCTCCAACCTCAGCCGCCTACCTGCAACCTCCAACCACAGCCGCCTACCTGCAACCTCCAACCTCAGCCCCCTACTTGCAACCTCCAACCTCAGCCGCCTACCTGCATCCTCCAACCTCAGCCCCCTACCTGCAACCTCCAACCTCAGCCCCCTACTAGAAACCTCCAACCTACCTGTAACCTACCTGTAACCTCAAACCTCAGCCGCCTACCTGCAACCTCCAACCTCAGCCGCCTACCTGCATCCTCCAACCTCAGCTGCCTACCTGCAACCTCCAACCACAGCCGCCTACCTGCATCCTCCAACCTCAGCTGCCTACCTGCAACCTCCAACCACAGCCGCCTACCTGCAACTTCCAACCTCAGCTGCCTACCTGCAACCTCCAGCCTCAGCCCCCTACTTGCAACCTCCAACCTCAGCCCCCTACCTGCAACCTCCAGCCTCAGCCCCCTACCTGCAACCTCCAGCCTCAGCCGCCTACCTGCAACCTCCAACCTCAGCCCCCTACTTGCAACCTCCAACCTCAGCCCCCTACCTGCAACCTCCAGCCTCAGCCTCCTACCTGCAACCTCCAACCTCAGCCCCCTACCTGCAACCTCCAACCTCAGCCCCCTACCTGTAACCTCCAACCTCAGCCGCCTACCTGCAACCTCCAACCTCAGCCGCCTACCTGCAACCTCCAACCTCAGCCGCCTACCTGCAACCTCAGCCGCCTACCTGCAACCTCCAACCTTAGCCGCCTACCTGCAACCTCCAACCTCAGCCCCCTACCTGCAACCTCCAACCTCAGCCCCCTACCTGCTACCTCCAACCTCAGCCGCCTACCTCTAACCACAGCCACCTACCTGCAACCTCCAACCTCAGCCCCCTACCTGCAACCTCCAACCTCAGCCGCCTACCTGCAACCTCCAACCTCAGCCCCCTACCTGCAACCTCCAACCTCAGCCGCCTACCTGCATCCTCCAACCTCAGCTGCCTACCTGCATCCTCCAACCTCAGCTGCCTACCTGCAACCTCCAACCACAGCCGCCTACCTGCAACTTCCAGCCTCAGCCCCCTACCTGCAACCTCCAGCCTCAGCCCCCTACCTGCAACCTCCAACCTCAGCCCCCTACCTGCAACCTCCAACCTCAGCCCCCTACCTGCAACCTCCAACACCTACCTGCAACCTCCAACCTCAGCCGCCTACCTGCAACATCCAACCTCAGCCCCCTACCTGCAACCTCCAACCTCAGCCCCCTACCTGCTACCTCCAACCTCAACCACCTACCTGCAACCTCCAACCACAGCCGCCTACCTCCAACCACAGCCACCTACCTCCAACCACAGCCACCTACCTGCAACCTCCAAACTCAGCCACCTACCTCCAACTACAGCCACCTACCTGCAACCTCCAACCTCAGCCCCCTACCTGCAACCTCCAAACTCAGCCACCTACCTCCAACCACAGCGGCCTTCCTGCATCCTCCAACCTCAGCCCCCTACCTGCATCCTCCAACCTCAGCCACCTACCTGCAACCTCCAACCTCAGCCACCTACCTGCAACTTCCAACCTCAGCCCCCTACTTGCAACCTCCAACCTCAGCGCCCTACCTGCAACCTCCATCCTCAGCCCCCTACCTGCAACCTCCATCCTCAGCCCCCTACCTGCAACCTCCATCCTCAGCCCCCTACCTGCAACCTCCATCCTCAGCCCCCTACCTGCAACCTCCAACCTCAGCCCCCTACCTGTAACCTCCAACCTCAGCCCCCTACCTGTAACCTCCAACCTCAGCCCCCTACCTGTAACCTCCAACCTCAGCCGCCTACTTGCAACCTCCAACCTCAGCCGCCTACTTGCAACCTCCAACCTCAGCCGCCTACCTGCAACCTTCAGCCGCCTACCTGCAACCTTCAGCCGCCTACCTCCAACCTTTGCCCCCTACCTGCAACCTCCAACCGTAGCCCCCTATTTGCAACCTCCGTATTGCCCGTTCCCCAGTCACCAACCAAGCTCTGCTGCAACATTGGACCCGGCTAGTGTTCCTCCAACCTACAGTATGACTTGGGGCCGTAACAACTGGGGCCTCTCCTGGCCCTATTAATGCTGCCTTACTGTGGCCCCAATACACTGAATGCAAGGAGGAGAGTGGTTAATAAGTTGTTGTAGCAGAGTGCATCTGTTGTCTGCAGCATCAGAGGGTGGAGAAATATTACAGTTGCTCTATTGAGTGGCCCCAAGGGTTGGAACACCACTGATAGAGGTCCTCTGGTAAGCTGAGGAAGACGTGTAGTACAGTACTCGTGTGCAGAAGGATGGGGGCTGAACAGTGGCATAACAAGATATTTGTAGGCCAATAGCAAAAGTGTTTAAGGGCCCCTGTGTGCCACCCAATGGTGAAAATATATATATAGCACATGTGGGCCCCTTTCAGCTGTGGGCCCTATAGCAGCTGTACTCCCTGCACCTATGGCAGGGTAGCCTAACCTCCCAAAAATCAGGTCTGCCTCCCGGCTCACCGCAAAGGAAGGCAAGTTCCCTGCATTGCAGCCAATCCACATCCTCTACCCCCTTGGCGGGGCTCTGTGTGACCAAATCACATGAATCCCGGGGGCATGGCTATTATGATGCAATCATGTTGTCTCCTGGATAGGGCAGCCAGAAAGTAGGCACCCCTGACCTATGGTTGTTACACCCTTGGAGAAGAACATGGGGGCTGCCATTGAGTTCTGTCTGCTACATATGTGTGGGAGGGGGTGTATTTTGATTCAGTGACTTTCTGACTTGCTCTTGACTATGGCTCTGGGCATGGACTACAGTTATGTAGCTACGTTTCCTGTGGCACCATACTGCTGATAGCTTATCACATTAATATACGGATATATTATTTTGTGTATATACCTGAAGATTCCAGGTTTTTTCTCCTTCCCTTTAGCCCTGGAATAAAAAATAAGTAATTCTCAAACATTGTAGTTTGCAGCAGAAGAAAAAGAGAGAAGAAAAGTATCTGATGCATTCATTGCTGGAAGTTACTGTGATCCGGGGGTCAGTATATAGGTCACATTTATGGGGGATCCTCATCACTGCCTAGAGAGGTCTTTACCCAAGCCAGCCACCTTTTCATTAAAGCTAGACACGCTGACCAGACCTCGGATGGGGACGTTCCTCCACTTGAAGGAATGAAGACTATTGTTGAGGTTTAGGAGTAGATATCACACAATATTGGATGTCTATGTAGTGGGTAGTGGTGGCCAGACACAGGACTGATCCTGGCAGAAAATAAAGCTCATGTAGTAGTAGACAGTCTGTAATGTTAAACATTACTGGGTAAGGGCCGGCAGCAGACAACCTATAATGGTTAGACAATGTTGGGTCAGTGCCAGTAGCAGAAAACCCATAATTGTTAGGCAATGCTGAGTCAGGACTGGCAGCAGACAACCTTTAATGTGTAGGCAATGTTGGGTCAAGGCCAGTAGCAGAAAACCTTTAATTTTTAGGCAATGCTGGGTCAGGGCTGGCAGTAGACAACCTATAATGGTTAGACAATGTTGGGTCAGGACTGGAATCAGACAACCTATAAATATTAGACAATGCTGGGTCAGGGCTGGCAGCTGACAACCTATAATGGTTAGACAATGTTGGGTCAAGGCCAGTAGCAGAAAACCTTTAATTTTTAGGCAATGCTGGGTCAGGGCTGGCAGTAGACAACCTATAATGGTTAGACAATGTTGAGTCGATGCCAGCAGCATAAAACCTTTAATTTTTAGGCAATGCTGGGTCAGGGCTGGAAGCAGACAGCCTATAAATATTAGACAATGCTGGGTCAGGGCTGGCAGTAGAAAACCTATATTTTTTAGGCAATTCTGGGTCCGGGCTGGCAGCTGACAACCTATAATGGTTAGGAAATGTTGGGTCAAGGCCAGCAGCAGAAAACCCTAAAATTGTTAGGCAATGCTGGGTCAGGGCTGGCAGCAGACAAGCTTGCAGTTCAGGAACAGGCCAAAGTCAGTGGTAAGAGAAGTTAGTAGAACCCAAAAGATTAATGGGATTCTAGTAATCAAGATACAAAAATGCCAAGTACCACTGGCTCAGGAGGAGAGGAAAGGCAAAAAAGTGCACTGACCAATGGACTGAGAGGGATAAACTCAAAACCCCTGTTATGTAACTTACAGCAGCAAGGGCGAAGGAGACAGTGGAGGGGAGTAGAAAATGCTGGGTGGGTTGTCATTGAACCCGCATCCGGGACTGAAAGAACTGCCGCATCTTCATAGAGGAAGCCAGCGGCCATAAACATTCAAGCCTTCGATGGAGATAAAGTACCAACCAATCAGATCACGTCATTTGTCAAACACAGCCTGTAACATTGCAGTTAGGCACTGATTGGCTGCTACTTTATCTCTATCCGAGGCTTAGTATATACTGTAGATCCCATATAAGCCTTGGGGAGAGTGGAGAGAGATAAGTACCAGCCAATTAGCTCCTAGCTGCCATGTTACAGGCTGTGCTTGAGAAATGACACAAACTGATTGGTTGGTACTTTATCTCTCTCCAAGGCTTAGTACATAGAGACCCTACAGTCCTATATACTTAGTGATAGAATAAAGGTTGGAGAGGAAGATGAATGTATCAGACAGAAATGTCATCATGTTACATTATAAATTCTGTTGTACTGCACACAAAAATAGCACTGCACACCGTAACACCACCGCCAACCATAACCATTACCACCACCCATTGTGACAGATACCACCGCCTACTATTACCACCACCCTCTGCCCACCATAACCATTACCACTGCCCATCGTGACAGATACCACCGCCAACCATAGCCATTACCACCACCCATTGTGCCAGATACCACCACTCACCATAAACTTTACCACCAAACATTGTGACAGATACCACCGCCAACCATATCCTTTACCACTGCCCATTGTGACAGACACCACTGCCCACCATAACCATTACCACCACCCATTGTGACAGACACCACTGCCCACCATAACCTTTACCACCACCCATTGTGACAGATACCACCACCCACCATAACCCCTACCACCACCCATTGTGACAGATACCACTGCCCACCGTAACCTCTACCACCCATTGTGACAGATACCACCACACATCATAACCCCTACCACCCATTGTGACAGATACTGTACCACTGCCCACCATAACCCCTACTACCCATTGTGACAGAAACCACCATCCACTATAACCCTTACCAGGGCCGTAACTAGATATTCATAGGCCCCATAGCAAAAGTTTGGAAGGCCCCCTATTTAGCAACTGATGGTGATAAATGTATGTAAAACATATTACTTAGATCTTAAATATGGGCCCCCTTCAGCCCTGGGCCCTATAGCAGCTGCACCCCTTGCACCTATGGTAGTTACGCCCTTGACCCTTACTATTGTGACACTAAACACTGCCCACCATAGCCCTTCCCTGCACCCATTGTTATAGTTTCCACCACCCATCATAAATCTTACCACACGCATCAGAAACATACCACCACCCACCACAACCCTTGCCACCCATTGAGACAGATACCACCACCCTTGCTACCACCCACTGGGACAGATACCACCACCCACCATAATCCTTACCACCACACATTATGACACATATCACTGCACACCACAGCACTGCAAAACACCCCAAATCACCATAACACGTATCATTAATGATTTCCATAGTAGCTGACAGAATTGCAAAAGGATCTGTCTATTCTGTACAACTACAAGTCTCAGCATGTCCTGGGAACTTTACAACTGCTGCAACCCATAAGTTGCCAATTTCAAGTCCAGTGTAACTGTGATGTCATTCTACATAGCAACACTTAGGGACTGATTATCAAAGGGCGGATTATGAAGCACAGTGACATCATTGCTACCACAAACACAGGTATATTGATGACATCACAGGATGGCATTACTAGGTCAGAGCAAAGAAAATATCATTTGAATTATAAATTGTAAGTCGTCTTTATATTATATTCTAGGCAGAGGCGGATTTATACCTCATGGGGCCCTCTGCAATAGGTAATAGTGCTTCTCCTGTTTGATAAATCAGCCCCTTATAATAAGGAAGACACAGCAGTCATCATGCAAACTCAGAGCGGGGTCTGCCAGTCTGGGATCCTCAGTGCTCGTCTAGTCCTGCCTGAGTACAGGTCTCCTCCCCTGCCTCTGGCACCATACAGTGATGGGGTGCACCAGCTCCCTGTCCTCAGTGCACCCATCAGGACTTCATCCAATAATATATAGACTAGAGGTGAGAATCCCAGAGCCAGCAGGTGACCATCAGTCCAGTACCTCAGTTCATCCAGCTCCTCCCTGTGCGGAGAAAGTAACAAATACAAATATAAATCACTAATTTACTTGCCACGCCGGCATTATCCCTGACACTCCCAGATAACAGCCGCTCCCCATGTAATGATTCCCCAGTGTGTGCAGTGTGTGCGTAGCCCAGGACTTACTCAGCGGCTGTGATAGAATCAGGCTGATCGGGGGAGGAGCTGACATCACATGACTTCCCCTCACACACCTGGCCACGCCTGCGTATTACCTGACACTCCCAGATAACAGCCGCTCACCATGTAATGATTCCCCAGTGTGTGCAGTGTGTGTAGCCCAGGACTTACTCAGCGGCTGTGATAGAATCAGGCTGACATCACATGACTTCCCCTCACACACCTGGCCACGCCTGCGTATTCCCTGACACTCCCAGATAACAGCCGCTCACCATATAATGATTCCCCAGTGTGTGCGTAGCCCAGGACTTACTCAGCGGCTGTGATAGAATCAGGCTGATCGGGGGTGGAGCTGACATCACATGACTTCCCCTCACACACCTGGCCACGCCTGCGTATTACCTGACACTCCCAGATAACAGCCGCTCACCATGTAATGATTCCCCAGTGTGTGCAGTATGTGTAGCCCAGGACTTACTCAGCGGCTGTGATAGAATCAGGCTGACATCACATGACTTCCCCTCACACACCTGGCCACGCCTGCATTATACCTGACACTCCCAGATAACAGCCGCTCACCATATAATGATTCCCCAGTGTGTGCGTAGCCCAGGACTTACTCAGCGGCTGTGATAGAATCAGGCTGATCGGGGGTGGAGCTGACATCACATGACTTCCCCTCACACACCTGGCCACGCCTGCGTATTTCCTGACACTCCCAGATAACAGCCGCTCACCATGTAATGATTCCCCAGTGTGTGCAGTGTGTGCGTAGCCCAGGACTTACTCAGCGGCTGTGATAGAATCAGGCTGACATCACATGACTTCCCCTCACACACCTGGCCACACCTGCATTATACCTGACACTCCCAGATAACAGCCGCTCACCATATAATGATTCCCCAGTGTGTGCAGTGTGTGCGTAGCCCAGGACTTACTCAGCGGCTGTGATAGAATCAGGCTGATCGGGGGTGGAGCTGACATCACATGACTTCCCCTCACACACCTGGCCACGCCTGCGTATTCCCTGACACTCCCAGATAACAGCCGCTCACCATGTAATGATTCCCCAGTGTGTGCAGTATTTGTAGCCAGGACTTACTCAGCGGCTGTGATAGAATCAGGCTGATCGGGGGTGGAGCTGACATCACATGACTTCCCCTCACACACCTGGCCACGCCTGCATTATACCTGACACTCCCAGATAACAGCCGCTCACCATATAATGATTCCCCAGTGTGTGCAGTGTGTGCGTAGCCCAGGACTTACTCAGCGGCTGTGATAGAATCAGGCTGATCGGGGGTGGAGCTGACATCACATGACTTCCCCTCACACACCTGGCCACGCCTGCGTATTCCCTGATACTCCCAGATAACAGCCGCTCACCATGTAATGATTCCCCAGTGTGTGCAGTATGTGTAGCCAGGACTTACTCAGCGGCTGTGATAGAATCAGGCTGATCGGGGGTGGAGCTGACATCACATGACTTCCCCTCACACACCTGGCCACGCCTGCATTATACCTGACACTCCCAGATAACAGCCGCTCACCATATAATGATTCTCCAGTGTGTGCAGTGTGTGCGTAGCCCAGGACTTACTCAGCGGCTGTGATAGAATCAGGCTGATCGGGGGCGGAGCTGATGTCACATGACTTCCCCTCACACACCTGGCCACGCCTGCGTATTACCTGACACTCCCAGATAACAGCCGCTCCCCATGTAATGATTCCCCAGTGTGTGCAGTGTGTGCGTAGCCCAGGACTTACTCAGCGGCTGTGATAGAATCAGGCTGATCGGGGGAGGAGCTGAAATCACATGACTTCCCCTCACACACCTCGCCATGCCTGCGTATTCCATGACACTCCCAGATAACAGCCGCTCACCATGTAATGATTCCCCAGTGTGTGCAGTGTGTGCATAGCCCAGGACTTACTCAGCAGCTGTGATGAATCAGGCTGATCGGGGGCGGAGCTGACATCACATGACTTCCCCTCACACACCTGGCCACGCCTGCGTATTACCTGACACTCCCAGATAACAGCCGCTCACCATGTAATGATTTCCCAGTGTGTGCAGTCTGTGCGTAGCCCAGGACTTACTCAGCGGCTGTGATAGAATCAGGCTGATCGGGGGCAGAGCTGACATCACATGACTTCCCCTCACACACCTGGCCACGCCTGCGTATTACCTGACACTCCCAGATAACAGCTGCTCACCATGTAATGATTCCCCAGTGTGTGCAGTCTGTGTGTAGCCCAGGACTTACTCAGCGGCTGTGATAGAATCAGGCTGATCGGGGGCGGAGCTGACATCACATGACTTCCCCTCACACACCTGGCCACACCTGCGTATTACCTGACACTCCCAGATAACAGCCGCTCACCATGTAATGATTCCCCAGTGTGTGCAGTGTGCGTAGCCCAGGACTTACTCAGCTGCTGTGATAGGATCAGGCTGATCGGGGTGGAGCTGATGTCACATGACTTCCCCTCACACACCTGGCCACGCCTGCGTATTCCCTGACACTCCCAGATAACAGCCGCTCACCATGTAATGATTCCCCAGTGTGTGCAGTCTGTGTGTAGCCCAGGACTTACTCAGCGGCTGTGATAGAATCAGGCTGATCGGGGGCGGAGCTGATGTCACATGACTTCCCCTCTCACACCTGGCCACACCTGCGTATTACCTGACACTCCCAGATAACAGCTGCTCACCATGTAATGATTCCCCAGTGTGTGCAGTCTGTGTGTAGCCCAGGACTTACTCAGCTGCTGTGATAGGATCAGGGGGCGGAGCTGATGTCAGATGACTTCTCCTAAATAGCACATCTGCATTTTCCCTGACACTCCCAGAAAATCACTGGTTTCCATCCCCACCCCTCCGGCTTCCTGACGGTCACCTTGCGTACGAATCCGCAGTCTATCGATAATCGCCGGCCTGTGAAATCGCAGCCATGCGGTCAGGTCTGAATAACCCCCACACTGTTACCCGGAATCATTCTCCCTCTCATCCCAGAACTCCCTTCTGTGAATACTGTGGTATTCCCCACCATTGGATCAGACAGCCAAACCTGCCGCTTAGACTTGGCCCCAACACCCACCACTGCGCTACACTATCTCCATAGAACGGGTGACATTTGAGCTGCGGACCAGAGCCGGCTCTACAGGGATTGCAGCGCCTTCCTCTATGAGGGCCGGATTACAGCACCGCCTGATATATCACAATACATGTATTAAGCTTTATGTGACATATCCCCCTTCTCTGTAGCTTAATCCACCAGAGACTGTGGCGCTGAATATAAAGCAGGACGCATGTGTCAGTGTATATATATCCCATCATATTGTCTGCAGTGTGTCTGTAATAACAATAGTGGGACGTGGGACTACACAGCTGCTGTGGGGGTACACAGACAGCCCACACAACACATGCCAGGCTGGGGGGGGGGGGGGGGTGCAGGGACGAGAGTGTTACAAATACTGAAATACAGGAGTGGAAAATAGGGATAATAGGTTGGTGATGCGGGAAACTTGCCCAACTTTCCCGGGGCCGGGAGGGGGACCCAATTTTTGGGAGCCTGCCAGCCATTCCTGGAGGGTATACAATATATGTGTGCACCACAAGTGTGATTTAAATCGATGTTGTGTTTCTTTTTAGGGCTAATGCACACATTTGCTAACATATAAAAAAATCATCTGATGATAAGCGATTCCCATTGGTTTGAACACGATACACATTCTGATAGTGTTAGTTCTGTGCAGGAGCCATCACACAGCACTTGCCTGGTTACCGCCTTGTATCCATCGTTCACCTTGATCCGCGTCTCGGACACCCGGCTGATGTATAGTACATAATGTAAGCGAGAGAGAGATATAGATTTACCATGCAGACATGTATACGATAATCTGGAACGTCATGGACACTTCTTATGTGCGTTCTGTATCCAACCAGTGCAACCCAATCCGCTCGCAGCGCTTGCTGTGTCCTCGCTGCACATGTGCAACCCAATCCGCTCGCAGCGCTGCTGTGTCCTCGCTGCACATGTGCAACCCAATCCGCTCGCAGCGCTGCTGTGTCCTCGCTGCACATGTGCAACCCAATCCGCTCGCAGCGCTGCTGTGTCCTCGCTGCACATGTGCAACCCAATCCACTCGCAGCGCTGCTGTGTCCTCGCTGCACATGTGCAACCCAATCCGCTCGCAGCGCTGCTGTGTCCTCGCTGCACATGTGCAACCCAATCCGCTTGCAGCGCTGCTGTGTCCTCGCTGCACATGTGCAAACCACATGTAAGGAAATGTTTCATACAGAATCATTGCTCTGATACCGAGTCATCACAGCCTCTACTGACGACGGGTATTGTGCATGTCGATCTTTCAGTGTCGACATATAAACTGTCGACTTAGATACTGCCCGTCAGCCATCCAGATGCCAAACTGCACCAAACGGCCGACTTCCTCCCGCGCGTCCACACATATGTAAGTGACTTCAGAGTAACTTTTATATGTGCGCACCTTCGCCATCATTCGATGGTCTCCGATCATCGAATGTTGTGGGAAGATGTATATTGAATTCGATATCTAATGCAAAAGTACAGATCTAATGCCAAATTGAATGGAAAGATCTAATGCCAGATCTAATGGAAAATCAAATCTAACATGGAATCAAAAGCAAATGGATGTGTGTGTACAGGGCTATAGATCTCTCCTGTCACACAGGTGGAGCCAGTTTTGCATAATGACGTATTATCCCAGTACATTCAGCATTCCTTCCCATCACACCCCAATAATGTGCACAGCACAACATGCAGCAAAAAGGAGAAATCACCAAGCTGGCAAGCCATAAATATATTAAATTATTACAGTACTAACGGGGATCAACTACAAATAATTGGATGAGGCAAAGTTTCATCTCTGCTTGTCTAGGAGACAGTCCTAGGTTTGGGCAGGTTATGAATGAGTTTAGGGGGATCCCTTACCAGATGACGTGTGCACTTGTGTCGACAATGTGTGTGTGTTTTTTACAATAAATGGGGGTTCTAATGAAGAAGGGATGAGCGTCGCCGCTGACCACCGTGCGTATTATTACACAACGCAGCGACTGCCAGAGATGGGATTACCAGCGTTGTGCGCAGGAAATGACCCTCCTAGATCTCTCTCTGTAATATTACCAGTGTGAATAATTCAGTGGAGATGTTACAAGTGCGCGGTGAGTCTGTTAGCCTGAATCATGTCTCCCTCTCATCCCAATTACGGCTTCTCACAACCTTAATGAAGAGTTTTGTCTGCGCCCTCGGAGTCTGACAAAGCTGTTGGCAGATGTGTCATCCTCCCATAGATATGACATGTAACGTCTCTGACAGGTGTCAGGGTAATATAATACGGGAGATCTGCAGCTTGTACAATAGATGAAGCAGAGCTGTCAGTGTGGGCTATGGTGCAGGGTATAAAGGCAGAAGTACATTTTGGGGCCTGTACTTTATGCTGGGGGCAGCAGGGCACCAGGAGAGATAATAAGGAGGAAGGCTGGAAGGAGACCAGACGGTAAATGCCATTTCAATGGTTCATAGTGTCTTATAGAGTTGTGCAGGTAAAGACACACCTGAAGGATAAATCTCTAGCTCCCCCCAGTGGCAGATGAGAACAGGTGCAGCCGGTGAAATTAGTGAGCGGCAGTTGTCTTGTAGGCAGGGAGGGGGAACCTTTGGTCCTCCAGCTGTTGTTGAACTATGCATCCCAGCATGCCCTGCTTTAGCATGGCCAAATAGTAAACCTGTAGCAGGGCATGCTGTATCAACACAATGCACAATGTATCAACAACAGCTGGAGTGCCAAAGGTTCCCCTTCCCTGTTGTAGGGTATAGAGCAAGGGCCAGCAACATGTGTCAATCAAGTTGCTGTAGAACCACAAATCCCAGCCTACCTTGTCACAATATTAGCATACAATAACATCCAAACTGTGGCAGAGCATGTTGAGGTGTGTAGTTCCACCATCTTTATCTCTAATGGGTGCAGAAGAAGTGTCTGGTAGTATGCGGGTGTGTGGTACGCAGTGAGAGGCCGCAGGTGTGCGCATCATCAGTGACATAGCGGGTACATACCATACCATGTCAGGCCGACCTGCCGGATCGGACAATCTATTGTCTAGTGGGACAGTCTCATGTACACCTTCAGTGCCCGCTGTCCTATCCTGTATGCTATTAATGACTGTACCCAATAATGTGGTGGGGGCACCTGTAATCACCTTACGCCGTCCTGGTATTATAGCAGCGAGGATTCTGGGTAGTAGCAGGATAAGGTCACACAGTGGTAGTATAGACACAGCACACACAGTAGCACTGCACCCCACGCAGATCACCGCAGGACCACTACCTGGTCAGTAGGGAGCACTGGCTGTTATTGTCACCCTCTCCCCCATCGTCTTCACTGTTAAAATCGTCCATATCGTCTTCATTTCTGTAGGCAGCGATACAACACAAAGGTGACTTACCCCGGAGGTGCCATCTACAAGCGATTACCTACAGCCTGCTCTGACTCGCTGCGGCGGGCTCACGCTTCAAGCCAAGGAATACGCACGTGCTGGGGAATACTCTGGGGAGCAATATTCACGTCAGACGAGCTGCGTTTAGCACCATTCATTTGCAAGCTGGAAGTGGACACAGGTGTAATGGGGGTGCTTTGCAAAATTCTGCTACCAATCTCCCTCTCTTCCTCATTAGTCTAGCAATCTCCCTTGTGTCACCTAGCCCACATTACACTGTCATATCATAGTTACCTCCCCTCCTGCATTCTGCAGGAGACTCCCTGACATGAAAGTAATCTCCCTCATTAGTCTAGCAATCTCCCTCATGTCACCTAGCCCACATTACACTGTTACATCATAGTTATCTTCCCTCCTGCATTCTGCAGGAGACTCCCTGACATAGCAGCAATCTCCCTCTCTCCTTCATTAGTCTAGCAATCTCCCTCATGTCACCTAGCCCACATTACACTGTTACATCATAGTTACCTCCACTCCTGCATTCTGCAGGAGACTCCCTGACATAGCAGCAATCTCCCTCTCTCCTTCATTAGTCTAGCAATCTCCCTCATGTCACCTAGCCCACATTACATTGTTACATCATGGTTACCTCACCTCCTGCATTCTGCAGGAGACTCCCTGAAATAGCAGCAATCTCCCTCTCTCCCTCATTAGTCTAGTAATCTCCCTCATGTCACCTAGCCCACATTACACTGTTACACCATAGTTACCTACCCTCTTGCATTCTGCAGGAGACTCTCTGACATTGCAGCAATCTCCCTCTCTGCCTCATTAGTCTAGCAATCTCCCTCATGTCACTTAGCCCACATTACACTGTTACATCATAGTTACCTCCCCTCCTGCATTCTGCAGGAGACTCCCTGACATAGCAGCAATCTCCCTCTCTCCCTCATTAGTCCTAACTGCTTTGGGGCTCATCTACATTTGGATATAAGTCATTGTAAAAGATTCCTCTCAGATGTAGCAGTGCACACCCACGCTTCTAGGTGCCACATTCACAATCTCTTTTCACAATCTCTCCATATATGGAATTAGACACGCCCTTTGGGTGGAGCATGACACCCCCCTCAATGGGTGTGCCTTGCTAAATTCTGCTACCAACTATAATCTCCCTGAAGCTAGTTTTCAAAAATAGGCAAATATGACAAAATCCCTTCATATAATGTATAGTCCGTGCATTTTATCCTGTTCCCACAGTTCTCCATATAACATTATTTAACATTCATTTACAGCACATGTAATACGACATTTGACATGGAAATAGCATTTCAGCAACAAGGATTAACTCCCGCAGTGCCACACACACACACACACACACACACACACACACCATTATAATGCCAAGCACTGGAAGAGTGTTCCTCTGCAGTTACATACAGTCATCTCAGCACTGGTCTAGCACCAGTCTCCAGTGGAAAACGCAGGGTTTTTAGAGGGGGGTTTCCAAATATAATCCAAATCTCCCACTGCAGCGCAGAAGGTTTGTAGTATAGGATTTCAAACATTTAAATAGCATAAGTGGTCAGGAACATATAATAAATAAATACACAGACATAATAGAACCAGAACTGCACATTTTAAGCTCACAATCTCCCACTTCATTGTAGGGCTCCTGTCTCTTCCTCCGGCAGCTGCTCTCTTGTCCATTGCGATGTTTGAGGGCTCAGATCCACCCACACATACAGTAAATGTGGTAGAAGAAGCTATTACACTCGGTATGTGCAGCAGCTCTGCCAGTGGCGTAACTATAAATTTTGCTCCCCCCTGCCAAAAAGTTTGTGGTGCCCCCCCTCCAGGCTCCTCTCCAGCATGTTTTCCCAGTGTGTGACGTGATGACATCACAGGCATAACGGAGAAGCTGAAGCAGGAGAGAGGAAGAGAGACCAGCAGACACTGCTGCTTCCCTTGGCTCCGACACTTCCCAAGCCGCTCTAGCACGCCCATCCGACCACCCATCCTGTACACAGTAGCCAATAGCCGGCTCTGTGTACAGTCAATTGAATCAGTGGGGAATTTGTCATCTCTGCCATGGCCCCACCCACGCTGCAGCTGACTCGCCTCCAGTGCTCAGCCAGTGGACAGCGGCAGGCAGCAGCATGTCAGTGTCGGCGCCCACACAGGCCCTGCTGCTGCTTGCTCCCCCAAGCAGCTTCTGGGGCTGCCTTACAGTAGTTACGCCACTGAGCTTTGTTCTGTCCATGGGCTGGGTACACACCAGAATGACAATTTTCTTTGAAATCTCACAATGGTCTCACAATGGATTGGAGTATATAAACACACACACTCTGCAAATGATCTGTGCCCAATGGAATGTACCGAAAACAGGTACGATTCTGCTCCTTTTATGTACAATCTATCATATGACGCGTCAAAATTGGGGGACTGAAGCCCAAATGATCCTGGTGAGCATGGGCGAATCTAGAATTATGGTAATGGGTGGTCCCAGATCCAGACATAACAGAAGGGGGACCTTTGCGCGGCTAAGCCGCGAAGCAAAAAGGGGGCGTGGCCTCATGGGAAGGAGGCGTGGCATCACAAAAAGGGGTGTGGTATTACACTTTAGACCATACACAGTAATGCCCATTACACATTTTAGCAAACTCCGTAATACGCATTACACATTACACATACGCAGTAATGCCAATTACACATAAGGCCACACACCATAATGCCCATTACACATTGTGACACACATCATGATGCCCATTACATACTATATAACAAACCGTAATGCCCATTACACATTTGCCAGATAAGTGCTGCTTACCTACGTGCTCATTACTAGGGGGTTCTTGCTTGATGGCACCATAGTACCCATTACACATGATGCCGCACACCATAGTATCCATTACACATGATGCCGCACACCATAGTACCCATTACACATGATGCCGTGCACCATAGTACCCATTACACATGATGCTACACACGTAATGTCCCTTACACATGATGCTGCACACAAAATGCCCCTTACACATGATGCAGCACACATAATGCCCCTTACACATGATGCTGCACACCATAATGCCCCTTACAAATGAAGCCACACATTATGCGTAATGCCCCCACATATCGCCAAGTGTAAATTTTTATATGAGCCTTCGCTGCTGCTGCAGGGAGAGATGGAGAGCGGTGCAGCTGCTTCTATGGGGAGAGGAGCAGAGCGCAGCGCAGAGCATGCTCCCACTCCCCTCCTGGTGTCCCCTCTAGCCGAGTGGACATTTGAAATATTGTGTGCGCTGTTGTTGTGCGTGACGTTGAGGGAGCACACCGGGGGCCAGCACCACATGATTAAAGGGGTGGCGGGCTGAGGTGAAAGTGGGGAGAAGAATTGGAGCGGAAGCTGCAGGGGTGACTGTCATTGACAGCTGGACAGAGCAGGGGGCTGCCCGGCTGTATTCAGAGCACTGCAGGTCACAGCTATTTGAAATAATACCCCTTTCACAACAGAAAATGTAGGGATTTACCCGGGAATATGGTCCCAGGATCATGCAGGGACATTCCCAGGCTGACCCCTTATACACCAGCCTAGTCCCTGCATTTTCTGGTGTGAGGGGGAGAGACAACCACTCCCCCTTTAACCAACCAGCTATATCTTCGGAATCAACTGACCCATTTACATGAGACCAGTATCATATTGAAGAACTTTTGAGTTGGTTTCAAAGGATTTTGGTCCCGTGAAACTGGGCTATTTGGTTCCAGAGAAATCTGCCCTCAAAGAACATAAACAGTCATGAAATTACATTTAAGAAATTAAAAAAAAAAAAAACGGTTTAACCTCAATATCCCTGGAACCAATTAACCCATATGGATCCAGCCTGGTATCAGATTGAAGGCCCAGCGATTTGGGTTAGACTGAGATCAACCCCAAGCTTCAGTGATGCCGAAGGGGGAACTGGCAGCCGTTGAACTGGGTGGGGGTCGGAATTAGCGGGTCCTATGTTATCCTATAGGGAACACTTTCCAGGTTTGCCTGGCAGTATCTCCGGTTCCCAGGGGGCTAGAGACATGGGGCTGGGCTCGCTGGAAAGCCCCATCCCTCAGCTACAAAATTGGCTAATGGGTGGTCCGGTGCACCCCCGGACCACCCCTTAGATTCGCCTATGCTGGTGAGTACCCATACTTACACTGCAGGATGTGGTGGCAGCTATATTGATCAAATTATATACCAGTGCTACTATCATAATCTAAGGCACTTACCAAGAGAAGGGGGGGATTGCAGGCAACCAGAATGTATACTGTATGTATAAACATTATACATTGAGATGTTGTATTGTATGTATACTGTATGTATAAACATTATACATTGAGATGTTGTATTGTATGTATACTGTATGTATAAACATTATACATTGAGATGTTGTATTGTATGTATACTGTATGTATAAACATTCTACATTGAGATGTTGTATCGTATGTATACTGTATGTATAAACATTATACATTGAGGTGTTGTATTGTATGTATACTGTATGTATAAACATTATACATTGAGATGTTGTATTGTATGTATACTGTATGTATAAACATTATACATTGAGATGTTGTATTGTATGATTACTGTATGTATAAACATTATACATTGAGATGTTGTATTGTATGTATACTGTATGTATAAACCTTATACATTGAGATGTCGTATTGTATGTATACTGTATGTATAAACATTATACATTAAGATGTTGTATTGTATGTATACTGTATGTATAAACATTCTACATTGAGATGTTGTATTGTATGTATACTGTATGTATAAACCTTATACATTGAGATGTTGTATTGTATGTCTGTATACTGTATGTATAAACATTCTACATTGAGATGTTGTATTGTATGTATACTGTATGTATAAACATTCTACATTGAGATGTTGTATTGTATGTATACTGTATGTATAAACATTCTACATTGAGATGTTGTATTGTATGTATACTGTATGTATAAACATTATACATTGAGATGTCGTATTGTATGATTACTGTATGCATAAACATTATACATTGAGATGTTGTATTGTATGTATACTGTATGTATAAACATTCTACATTGAGATGTTGTATTGTATGTATACTGTATGTATAAACCTTATACATTGAGATGTTGTATTGTATGTATACTGTATGTATAAACCTTATACATTGAGATGTTGTATTGTATGTATACTGTATGTATAAACCTTATACATTGAGATGTTGTATTGTATGTATACTGTATGTATAAACATTCTACATTGAGATGTTGTATTGTATGTATACTGTATGTATAAACATTATACATTGAGATGTCGTATTGTATGATTACTGTATGCATAAACATTATACATTGAGATGTTGTATTGTATGTATACTGTATGTATAAACATTCTACAGTGAGATGTTGTATTGTATGTATACTGTATGTATAAACATTATACATTGAGATGTTGTATTGTATGTATACTGTATGTATAAACATTATACATTGATATGTTGTATTGTATGTATAAACATTATACATTGAGATGTTGTATTGTATGTATACTGTATGTATAAACATTCTACATTGAGATGTTGTATTTTTTGTATACTGTATGTATAAACATTTTACATTGAGATGTTGTATTGTATGTATACTGTATGTATAAACATTATACATTGAGATGTTGTATTGTATGTATACTGTATGTATAAACATTATACATTGAGATGTCATATTGTATGTATGTATACTGTATGTATAAACATTATACATTGAGATGTTGTATTGTATGTATACTGTATGTATAAACCTTATACATTGAGATGTCGTATTGTATGTATACTGTATGTATATTCTACATTGAGATGTTGTATTGTATGTATGTAAACTGTATGTATAAACCTTATACATTGAGATGTTGTATTGTATGTATGTATGTATACTGTATGTATAAACATTATACATTGAGATGTCGTATTGTATGTATGTATACTGTATATATAAACCTTATACGTTGAGATGTCGTATTGTATGCATGTATACTGTATGTATAAACATTATACATTGAGATGTTGTATGTATACTGTATGCATAAGCCTTATACATTGAGATGTCGTATTGTATGTATACTGTATGTATAAACATTCTACATTGAGATGTCGTATTGTATGTATACTGTATGTATAAACATTCTACATTGAGATGTCGTATTGTATGTATGCTGTATGTAAGTCTAAGTGTACATTAAAAGGCAGACTCAGCAAGCTGCGGATACGAGACTCCATCAGCCATCACTAAGCAGCCTGACGAAGCTTAACATGTGTCTATTTCTCTACCTTTATCCTTAATAACTCATGTTCACTATACTGACAGTAGAACCTTATATGATTGGCTAATATACAGGAATGTTGTACTGTGATTGGAAGACGTGTAATGAGCCCTTTCTCTGTTTAGTTATAAATAACAGGTCCCCTCAGCCATGGGACAGAGAGCTCATGTACTTCCAGGCCCCCCGCATCCTGTATCTAGGTTCCTGAGACACAAGGGCCACTACAGAGGTTCATAGAAGGGGTGTTAAGCCTGGTTACCCTGACACCTCGATGCGGCTCAGTACATCTCCCCATAGAGTTCCAGACTGAATGATTTCCTAATGCACAATAGAAATTATACCCTGAATCCTGTATCGCCGGGTGCACTTCCCAGTAATTACCTGTTATATGGGAATAATGGTGCTGCTGCCAAACTGCTTTCTAAAACACAATCGCAGCCTATTACGCTGAGTGTTTTACTGCTCAATAACTCACGGCTGCCAAGTGAGCTGGTGAGAGGGCGTCCTGACACTCACCCCAACACCCGGCAGTGCAGTCCGTTATACACTGACACGCAGGGCAATAGCTGGCCCTATCCACCCTTCTCCTGACTACAGACCCTATTACACTGGAATTAATGCATATTCATTATATCTACATGGGAGACTAATTAATCCACTGCTGGAACAAATGAATACACAAGATTGCTGAAAGGACGGCTACTTCTAGGTGATACAGTCGTAAGAAGAAAATGGTTCTAATTCAGGCCTGCCTGCTAGGCTGCGTATACTGGGGGTAATTCAGTACCGCTCCATTGCCTGGCCATTTCTCATATACTCATACCTTACCAATCACGCTCTCCGACCATGCGTCACATGGATTACACAATGCACCTCTATCTGATCTCATTATCCCTCACCCTTAGCGACGTCAGATGTACTGTAACATACTGTACTAACAGCGTGGGATTACTTCGCTAAAGACAATGCAGAAATAGCTAGAACGAATCCATTACTTTTCTGGCAAGATGCAGAAGCCGCCATTAGAGGAGATCTCCTATATGGCCTATCAACGAAAATCTATTTCCTAAGATTTCATTCTAACTCAGTCCAATCTAACAATCCGAGATTTCAGAACTGCCCCTCCACCACCACCAGACAAGCCTACAGAACAGCTAACACTGCAGCTGGAGGAACCTTTGGGAAATCTGAACCTTTTCTGACTTTTACCTCTAATGGTAAATTTCATCAATTTGGCAATACAACTAGTAATGGGTTATACCCCCTTTACGACAAGATGATGGCACCCTTATCAACTCCAAGGCTCAGATTTATCACATATTTATAGCACATTGCATTCTGTCCCGCCTCCGATGCCGCCGATACTGCCCATTTCTGGGATGAGATCTCCACTCCCCAATTAACTACAGATTTATCAGCCTCATTAATCTGTAAATTAACCCCGGAGGAAGTCTCTTTGGCATTGCATGGCCTTAAGACGGGCAAAACACCAGGCCCAGACGGCCTCACGACAGAGTATTACCAAATAGTAGCTCCTAAATTTACCCCAATCGTGGTAGATGTATTCAGTAATATTCTGGATGAGGGTATATTGCCTCCCGTCAATACGATGACTCTGAAGGTGTTCCCTAAGTGGGGAGGGACCTTGCGGTCCTGGGATCTTACCGTCCAATGTCCCTTTAATCTTTTGATATTCATATAGAAGAGTAACACATATAACTAGTGTGTTACACAGGAATTGATCACGCTTCTAATATTATCTGCTTGAGAGAATCCTAGATTCAGGTATAACGTTATTACATAATAAGGGCCTAATTCACTAAGCAGCGAAGATTCTAATCTGCTTAGCCAGCCTTCCAATGCTGCCTGTCTGGGGGAGCGAATACCGCCCCCTTGCCGTCACGCAAACATCAATTCGCACGGGAGTGTACGGGCACAAAATCATTACATGGTCGCTGCTGGCAAACCATTCCCCTGTTCCCAAATATAAGTCAGTCGTGAGAACAGGGCGGGCACAGATGTCATGTGACATCAGACGCCTGCCCCCGGCACGTATCGGCCCGCCTGCGTTTGCATGGGGACGCCCACCGTTTTCCTTGGCTTTTGTGGGTATGTCCAGGAAATCCTCCGGTGCTTGAAAATAGTTCGGTACCTAAGTCACGGAAGCCGTTCGCAAAGGGGGCTGCGCATGCGTGTTATAGAGCACACGCAAACCCCAAAACACTGGGAAGGGGCCGAACTCGCAAAAAAAGAGTCCCCGAGCAGGGATTGATACGCCTGCGTTCACAGGGTATGCCCAGTGTTTGCATGGGCGTGCCCACTGCTCCTGGAGCGAACGGCCCGACGCTTGGACAGATGGATGTGTCTCCTGTGTGAGGAAGGAATAGATGTCACAGTATAATGTATGGTGTATTTATAGAGAACGCACGCAGGACATTGATCTGATGCTCGCCAGATAAGTGACAATGACAAGTGCGTGGGGAAGGTGAATGTCCATCACTGCCCAGACCAATAGACCACAGGGAGACATCTCTCATCCGTTCTCTCCCTGGGAAGATATTTATGTAGAGAACGCTGTATTCCAGCTCTGCAGCTTATCGATAATCGGCGTATCGATATCGGTGCTGGTTGCAGACGTGGGTCACGGGGTCCTAGAGACCCTGCACACCGCACACTCTACTGTCCCCCGTCCCTATGTAATCTGCAGAAAGATGGCTCTGCACACAGATAGCGTACCCTCTGGCACTGTATAGGGAAGTGGTAGGTGGGTTGGGGTTGCTGCAAACAGCACACTGGGCATCACTACTGCCCCCCGCTGGGCATCATGGCCTGTGATGCTGGGAGGGTGTGGGAAAGGGGCTCAGCAACAGCCTGAGCACAGCCCAGTCCTACTTCTACTTCCTACAAGATACTTCTGGGTTTGCTTATTACTTATGGTGTAAATTGGCCAATGTACAACCAGTTGGCTCCACGCGTTTCACAAAGTATCGGCATCAGTCATAAACCAGTGGACAGGTGTCACCTTCTCCTATTACAGAGCATGGCTTGGCGGGAATAATACCAGAAACGGTTCACGGCCTAGTTATGGTGAATCAGTCCATAACCGGATAAATGTTTTCTTCTGGGAGGACATCCTAGAGGGAGAGGTCCTGCTGGGTGGTGAGAACTCTCTGTAATCCAGGAGTCTGCTGGACAATCCGGGACAGTAGTCTAACATGCAACAGCCACCTACCAGAGGCCATTTTGTGCTAAACGAATGTGGAGATACTGAGAACTGTTGGCGTTGCTGGGGTTACCTAACGGTTATAAAGGACTGCCCCGCTGCTGCTTGCTGTGGTATTGCCAGTTCACCATGGATATAGTGTGCATTTAGTATTTGGAATTGTTGGGCGGTATATTGGGTGGCCTGTGCTGGGTGCAGGTCACAGGGCCATTTTTGGTAAAACTTAAGTACCCACCCAGTATTTTGAGGGGCAAGGTCACTGTGATAAAATTCACCATAAATCACACCATACAAGCCCCTGGATTATTTGTTCATGGTATACCCCCTTCCGGTGGTGTAAGTTGTCCCAGTTGCTCGGAGGCAAGATAAATATTTGTCCCCCCCCCCCCAACGGCCAAATCATTAAAGTGTCTGTCTCCAGTAAGACAGGTCATGGGTTGCAAATATGATGGTAAGAGGGGCAGCCAGCCACAGAGGAGATATCGATGGCTTTCAATTAACTGATTCAAACTCACAGGGAAGGAGAGGTGCCCCCTTGGGGGCAGCAGCCCGGCGGCGGATGACTCCGTTGTCTCCCAGAGTTTGGCTCCTCCCCCTTCTTGAATATAGAGAAGCACAGAGCAGACCACAATCTCTCCACTGATAATACGGCAGGTTTATAAGAAAGGAACATTCCCCAGCACCTGAGAGTTCTATGCTCTTTTACTAGCAGCACTTTCCTGTAAACCAGCGCATATGGTGGGTCCAGTGGGCCTTTCGGGAGGAGCTCTGGTGCTTGAGATGGATGAAATCCGGATAAACTCTGCAGATGTCTAGCCAGCTGCAATAAGCCGGGATTCATTTGATTAGGAGCCGGAGGCTGTTTACCTTTCTAAAGCCTAAATCTACCCAGACCTCCCTGTAGGCCGCTGCTGGCGTGTTTGGCGGGAAACCTGGGAGAACATTACTCGGACGCACAGCAGATAGAAGGGGGCTTATATACAAGTTTGTGGACAGAGGATATTCCCTGCTGGTGCTGTGTAATTGTCTCTGCTATTATCCGGCGCAGGCTGTGTGTGCGTTTCCCTGCACGCCATCCACCATATTGATCTTCCCCGATTGTGCCTGTGTGCGCTGCTCCCACCGGTTACACTGAAGGCTTCTTATCCAGCGTTTACCTGCAATTAATTCCACCCAGCAGCAGCAGAATAACTTTGAAAACAGCCTAAACTTCCCATTTCTACCTCTGATATTACAGAGCGGGATAATGGCTGGCTGTGTTATCTGTAGCCAGCTGGCTGCTGTGCGCGGCGCCTGACTATATAGCAGCTTACATTGGTGACCTGCGGGAGAGGAATGGGGGTATGGACGCTTACTAGAGCAATATCGCCATGGGGGACACTGCAGCTACGAGGAGGACTTGGTTTATTGCTGCTAAAAATCACGTTTCTCTCATTTACTAAACAAACGCGTCTCAGAGGCAACATAGGGTTAAATGGCTGCTGAGCCTCAACATAAGCGCACAATGCCAGCGAGAGCGTGGATTCAGGCATCTAATTATTATACTGCCATCAACCAAAACTGCTTCAATTCCATGTAGTAACATATGGGAGGTGACCGGCACGGGTATATATGAGGGGAGGTGACCGGCACAGGGTATATATGAGGGGAGGTGACCGGCACAGTGTATATATGAGGGGAGGTGTCCGTTACAGGGTATATATGAGGGGAGGTGACCGGCACAGGGTATATATGAGTGGAGGTGTCCGTTACAGGGTATAAATGAGGTGATGTGACCGGCACAGGGTATATATGAGGTGAGGTGACCGGTACAGGGTATATATGAGGGGAGGTGACCGGCACAGGGTATATATGAGGGGAGGTGACCGGCACAGGGTATATATGAGGGGAGGTGACCAGTACAGGGTATATATGAGGGGATGTGACCGGTACAGGGTATATATGAGGGGAGGTGACCGGCACAGGGTGAATATGAGGGGAGGTGACCAGTACAGGGTATATATGAGGGGAGGTGACCAGTACAGGGTATATATGAGGGGAGGTGACTGGCACAGGGTGTATATGAGGTGAGGTGACCGGTACAGGGTATATATGAGGTGAGGTGACCGGTACAGGGTATACTGTATATATGAGGTGAGGTGATTGGTACAGGGTGTATAGGAGGTGAGGTGACCGGTACAGGGTATATATAAGGTGAGGTGACCGGTACAGGGTATACTGTATATATGAGGTGAGGTGATCGGTACAGGGTATATAAGGTGAGGTGTCCGGTACAGGGTATATATGAGGGGAGGTGACCGGTACAGGGTATATATGAGGGGAGGTGACCGGTACAGGGTATATATGAGGGGAGGTGACCGGTACAGGGTATATATGAGAGGAGGTGACTGGCACAGGGTGTATATGAGGTGAGGTGACCGGTACAGGGTATATATGAGGTGAGGTGACCGGTACAGGGTATATATGAGGGGAGGTGACCAGTAAATGGTATATATGAGGGGAGGTGACCGATACAGGGTATATATATATATATGAGGTGAGGTGACCAGTAAATGGTATATATGAGGTGAGGTGACTGGCACAGGGTATATATGAGGTGATGTGACTAGTACAGGGTATATATGAGGGGAGGTGACCGGCACAGGGTATATATGAGGGGAGGTGACTGGTACAGGGTATATATGAGGTGATGTGACTAGTACAGGGTATATATGAGGGGAGGTGACCGGCACAGGGTATATATGAGGGAAGGTGACTGGTACAGGGTATATATGAGATGAGGTGACCGGTACAGGGTATATATCAGGTGATGTGACTAGTACAGGGTATATATGAGGGGAGGTGACCAGCACAGGGTATATATGATGTGAGGTGGCCGGTACAGGGTATATATGATGTGATGTGGCCGGTACAGGGTATATATGAGGGGAGGTGACTGGTACAGGGTATATATGAGGGGAAGTGACCGGTACAGGGTATATATGAGGCAATGTTTACCGGTACAGGGTGCATATGAGGTGAGGTGGCCGTTACAGGGTATATATGAGGTGAGGTGGCCGTTACAGGGTATATATGAGGTGAGGTGACCGGTACAGGGTATATATATAGGTGAGGTGACCGGTACAGGGTATATATGAGGGGATGTGACCGTTACAGGGTATATAAGGTGAGGTGACTGTTACAGGGTATATATGAGGTGAGGTGGCCGGTACAGGGTATATATGAGGTGAGGTGGCCGGTACAGGGTATATATATGAGGTGAGGTGACCGGTGCAGGATATATATATGAGGTGAGTTGACCGGTACAGGGTATATATAAGGTGAGGTGACCGGTACAGGGTATATATGAGGGGAGGTGACTGGTACAGGGTATATATGAGGGGATGTGACCGGTACAGGGTATATATGAGGGGATGTGACCGGTACAGGGTATATAAGGTGAGGTGTCCGGTACAGGGTATATATGAGGGGAGGTGACCGTTACAGGGTATATATGAGGTGAGGTGGCCAGTACAGGGTATATATGAGGTGAGGTGACCGGTACAGGGTATATATGAGGGGAGGTGTGTGTTACAGGGTATATATGAGGGGAGGTGACCAGTACAGGGTATAATTCAAATAGCGGAGACACAGCAACTGCCATCAACTGCCATCCCAAACTGACTCAGTGGCAGTTGGTGCAGCTCCCCTATTTGAATTTTGATCTGTGCTGCAACCCCAGCAGCCCAGCAGCTTTGCAGTCTATAGATAATGCCTGGCTGAACGGTTTGGAACTTGGACGCAGGAGCAGAAGATAGAACAGGGTTAGCTGGTTAACCTGCAGAGAGGTGAACTGTCTGTAGGAATTGACATTTTAATTGGATTTGTTACTGGCTTTGATACTACAAATGGGATTCCGTGAACAGAATAGAAGAACTCATTATCAGAGAGGGGTTTATACTGTAGAGGCTACTGCCAAGAAGTAGGAATATTTGGGAAGCCCTATTTCCACTTCCACAGGGTTAATCTCTGCTGCATGCAAGTACCACACAACAGTACACAACCCGCCTGCCACAAAGCGTCCCCGGGAGAGGCAAGCAACCCGCTAATAACACAAGCTAATGTATTAGCACAACCACAACAGTAAATACTGGTCTGTAAAGCGATATCTGCAGTACTTGTTACTAGTAGAGTGTGCCACTGAGTAGTCTCCAACAAAATGGCTCCTCATGGGATGCTCCAAGATGGCTGCAGATAATGCATTTGCACATGCGTGGTGCCATCTTGGCACTGTGTTAGAGAGACATAGAAGAGAACGGATTTCCTCATCATAGTTCTGTAGACCCATGATATTACCTGTTAGATATGATATTTGTGGGACAGCGCACACACAGGACCCGGTTCTGCACATGGTCGCCTTGTTAATTCAGTCAGCATCGTGCACAGCCATTGGATCTATGATGACAACTAGAGGCGTCTTTTCCCTTCAGACGTCTCCTGCAGGCATTAGCATACCAATGTTCTGGGTGGAGCCAGTCATTCAAATGAGCCCCTCGCCAGAGGAGCTTACAGTCTATCTTCCCCATCGCATGGACACACGGACAAACCCATTAGCTGTATATATATGTATAAGTTGTATACTGTGTTCCGCGTGATGCTTGTGTCAGTAACAACATATTAAATACAGCTATACATGTTAGGAGGCAGATGTACACACTGGAAGACGGCTATACTTGAAGAATAAGATGGCATCTATAACCCTTATGTACAGTATGGTCCAATCTGGAGGTGGTCTGGCTACGTTACCTTCTGAAGGTCCTCTCCCCGGACTGCAGGCTTTGGTGGGATCTCCCGGGAGACACGGCGGAGTTTTGGCTGTTACCGGAGAGCAAGCTGTCCGTCTCCAAGTGATAATTGCTGTCCACTTCCGACCTCATGTTTGGATTGTCCAAAAATTCGCCATCGTTCCAGGCGCCCACTGTACCGTCCATAGTCTGGTACCTGAGCTCAATGCTGACGCTGGTCTAGAAGACATAACGTAAAGCAATGTAAATATATTTATATTGTTTCTGTGCAGGGTAAATACTGGCTGCCTTTGCATGTAGCCCACAGATGTTAGACAGCATTATTTTTACACTGCAATTTAAATTGTTGAACACAACTCACCCAAATCTAATTCTCTGCACATGTTAGATCGGAATTGGTTCTAAATCCCGGCGGTCAGAATCCCGGCATTCGGTATCCCGACCGCCGAAATCCCGACAAGGGGGGGACGTGGATCACCCCTCCCTTGCGGGCCCGGTGCCTCGCTACGCTCGGCACACTAATTTATTCTCCCTCTATGGGTGTCGTGGACACCCAGAGGGAGAAAGTGCCGGGATTACAGCGTCGGGATTTTGAACGCCGGGATTCCGACCACCGCGATTGTAACTGTATCCTGTTAGATCTGACCCCTGCAGCAAAGTATCATGTTACCCAGGTGCACATGTTACATCTGCCCCCCCTGCAGCACAGCATTGTGTTACCCAGATCCATATGTTACATCTGACCCCCTGCAGCACAGCATCCTGTTACCCAGGTGCAGGATGTAACATCTGTCCCCCTGCAGTGCAGCAACGTGTTACTTAGGTGCACGTTACATCTGCCCCCCCCTGAGGCCCTGTATGGTGTTACCCAGGTGCACATGTCACATCTGCCCCCTGCAGCACCTGGCTACATTTCTTCATAATCAGTTAAATACAACTTACATTTTTGCCAAACTAGAAGAAAACTCTTTTTAAAAAAAATGTAATGAATGTCTGTGGTTTCGTTATCGGAGCAATGATGAGTGATTTCCCGTCTGGCACAATAGATGCTGTGGCTGGCCTGTACCTACTACTGGAAGCCACGGCGATGGGAAGCTGGGTGTCTGCAGATTCCATGCAGAGGTATTGGAATCTGCAAAAACGGCCTCCCAAGAATGTTCCCCGCCTTCTAGGAGACAGATGCTAAAGGTTCTGCTGTCAGGCAGGCGTCCCAGTGCTATCTGTATCGCTGCTGCACTCTGAGCAGTAACCCCCATGGTAATGAGCATGTATCCCTCCAGGCAATGAGCATGTAACCCTCCTGGCAATAAGCAAGTAACCCCCTGACAACAAGCATGTAAACCCCCTGGCAACAAGCATGTAACACCCCTGGCAATGAGCATGTAGCCCCCTGGCAATGAGCATGTAGCCCCCCCCTGGCAACAAGCATGTAACCCTCCTGGCAATAAGCATGTAACCCCCCTGGCAATAAGCATGTAACCCCCCTGACAACAGCATGTAACCCTTCTGGCAACAAACATGTACTATAACCCCCTGACAATGAGCATGTAACACCCCTGACAATAAGCATATAACAACCCTGGCGATGAACATGTAACCCCCTGGCAATGAGCAAGAAAATCTCCGGCAACAAGCATGTAACCCCCTGGCAATGAACATGTAACCACCTGGCAACGAGCATGTAACACCCTGGCAATAAGCATGTAACACCCCTGGCAACGAGCATGTAACCCCTGACAATGAGCAGTCCGGGAAAAGGTGTGATATATATATATATATATATATATATATATATATATATATATATATATATATATATATATATATATTATTTTTTTTTACATGCATCATGTCAACGCAAAAATGTCAACATGGTTGTAATGTTGACTTGCAGCATTGTTTGCTTTTGCACTCCTATTGCACACGCCCAACAAGGAGTAGTCCAGAGTCCTCCAGAAGCAGGAGATGCTAAATTTGGCGCATGGCTTCCAATCAGGACCATCTGTTCCAAGACAGTTGCAATGGTATTTGCACTTACAGTATGTGCACCCTGCCTATCATACAAATACATTATTGGCCTAGATTATACAGTGGACTTGGGTGTTATAGGCAGTGTCCTATTCAAATCCATTACTGATTGCAGCATATTCCAAGCACTGTACATGCTGTATATCAGGTACATATTGTGCAGAGAGGGACTCCTACAGCAGTGCTCTGCGGTCCAAAATAGGATAGGGGCTGTTATAGATACTTCTAATTAATTATTCTATAATGGAAACGTTATTTCCATATAAGAGTATTCCTGACTAAGTTTCATATACTGCAGTACATGACATGCTTCCCATATTGGGGTACATCATTCCAGTGTATACTGTACAACACAGCACCCACGGACAAACATTCAACATTCCTGTACTCATTAGTATACCGTCCACGTTGGGGTGTACTCATTAGTATACCTTCCACATTGGAGTGTACTCGTTAGTATACCTTCCACATTGGATTGTACTCATTAGTATACCGTCCACATTGGGGTGTACTCATTAGTATACCGTCCACATTGGGGTGTACTCGTTAGTATACCATCCACATTGGGGTGTACTCGTTAGTATACCGTCCACATTGGGGTGTACTCATTAGTATACCGTCCACATTGGGGTGTACTCATTAGTATACTGTCCACATTGGAGTGTACTCATTAGTATACCTTCCACATTGGGGTGTGCTCATTAGTATACCGTCCACGTTGGGGTGTACTCATTAGTATACCGTCCACATTGGAGTGTACTCATTAGTATACTGTCCACATTGGAGTGTACTCATTAGTATACCGTCCACATTGGGGTGTAATCATTAGTATACCGTCCACATTGGGGTGTAATCATTAGTATACCGTCCACATTGGGGTGTACTCATTAGTATACCGTCCACATTGGGGTGTACTCATTAGTATACCGTCCACATTGGGGTGTACTCATTAGTATACCGTCCACATTGGGGTGTACTCATTAGTATACCGTCCACATTGGGGTGTACTCATTAGTATACCGTCCACATTGGGGTGTACTCATTAGTATACCGTCCACATTGGGGTGTACTCATTAGTATACCGTCCACATTGGGGTGTACTCATTAGTATACCGTCCACATTGGGGTGTACTCATAAGTATACCGTCCACATTGGAGTGTGCTCATTAGTATACCGTCCACATTGGAGTGTGCTCATTAGTATACCGTCCACATTGGAGTGTGCTCATTAGTATACCGTCCACATTGGAGTGTGCTCATTAGTATACCGTCCACATTGGGGTGTACTCGTTAGTATACCATCCACATTGGGGTGTACTCGTTAGTATACCGTCCACATTGGGGTGTACTCATTAGTATACCGTCCACATTGGGGTGTACTCATTAGTATACTGTCCACATTGGAGTGTACTCATTAGTATACCTTCCACATTGGGGTGTGCTCATTAGTATACCGTCCACGTTGGGGTGTACTCATTAGTATACCGACCACATTGGAGTGTACTCATTAGTATACTGTCCACATTGGAGTGTACTCATTAGTATACCGTCCACATTGGGGTGTAATCATTAGTATACCGTCCACATTGGGGTGTAATCATTAGTATACCGTCCACATTGGGGTGTACTCATTAGTATACCGTCCACATTGGGGTGTACTCATTAGTATACCGTCCACATTGGGGTGTACTCATTAGTATACCGTCCACATTGGGGTGTACTCATTAGTATACCGTCCACATTGGGGTGTACTCATTAGTATACCGTCCACATTGGGGTGTACTCATTAGTATACCGTCCACATTGGGGTGTACTCATTAGTATACCGTCCACATTGGGGTGTACTCATTAGTATACCGTCCACATTGGGGTGTACTCATAAGTATACCGTCCACATTGGAGTGTGCTCATTAGTATACCGTCCACATTGGAGTGTGCTCATTAGTATACCGTCCACATTGGAGTGTGCTCATTAGTATACCGTCCACATTGGAGTGTGCTCATTAGTATACCGTCCACATTGGAGTGTGCTCATTAGTTTACCGTCCACATTGGAGTGTGCTCATTAGTATACCGTCCACATTGGAGTGTGCTCATTAGTATACCGTCCACATTGGAGTGTACTCATTAGTATACCGTCCACATTGGAGTGTGCTCATTAGTATACCTTCCACATTGGAGTGTACTCATTAGTATACCGTCCACATTGGAGTGTACTCATTAGTATACCGTCCACATTGGAGTGTACTCATTAGTATACCGTCCACATTGGAGTGTACTCATTAGTATACCGTCCACATTGGAGTGTACTCATTAGTATACCGTCCACATTGGGGTGTACTCATTAGTATACCGTCCACATTGGAGTGTACTCATTAGTATACCTTCCACATTGTAGTTTACTCATTAGTATACCTTCCACATTGGAGTGTACTCATTAGTATACCGTCCACATTGGAGTGTACTCATTAGTATACCGTCCACATTGGGGTGTACTCATTAGTACACCGTCCACATTGGGGTGTACTCATTAGTACACCGTCCACATTGGGGTGTACTCATTAGTATACCGTCCACATTGGGGTGTACTCATTAGTATACCGTCCACATTGGGGTGTACTCATTAGTATACCGTCCACATTGGGGTGTACTCATTAGTATACCGTCCACATTGGGGTGTACTCATTAGTATACCGTCCACATTGGGGTGTACTCATTAGTATACCGTCCACATTGGGGTGTACTCATTAGTATACCGTCCACGTTGGAGTGTACTCATTAGTATACCGTCCACGTTGGAGTGTACTCATTAGTATACCGTCCACATTGGGGTGTACTCATTAGTATACCGTCCACGTTGGAGTGTACTCATTAGTATACCGTCCACATTGGGGTGTACTCATTAGTATACCGTCCACATTGGGGTGTACTCATTAGTATACCGTCCACATTGGGGTGTACTCGTTAGTATACCGTCCACATTGGGGTGTACTCATTAGTAAACCGTCCACATTGGAGTGTACTCATTAGTATACCGTCCACATTGGAGTGTACTCATTAGTATACCTTCCACATTGGAGTGTACTCATTAGTATACCTTCCACATTGGGTGTACTCCTTAGTATACCTTCCACATTGGGTGTACTCATTATTATACCGTCCACATTGGGGTGTACTCGTTAGTATACCGTCCACATTGGGGTGTACTCATTAGTATACCGTCCACATTGGGGTGTACTCATTAGTATACCGTCCACATTGGGGTGTACTCATTAGTATACCGTCCACATTGGGGTGTACTCATTAGTATACCGTCCACATTGGGGTGTACTCATTAGTATACCGTCCACATTGGGGTGTACTCATTAGTATACCGTCCACATTGGGGTGTACTCATTAGTATACCGTCCACATTGGGGTGTACTCATTAGTATACCGTCCACATTGGGGTGTACTCATTAGTATACCGTCCACATTGGGGTGTACTCATTAGTATACCGTCCACATTGGGGTGTACTCATTAGTATACCGTCCACATTGGGGTGTACTCATTAGTATACCGTCCACATTGGGGTGTACTCATTAGTATACCGTCCACATTGGGGTGTACTAATTAGTATACCGTCCACATTGGGGTGTACTTGTTAGTATACCATCCACATTGGGGTGTACTCGTTAGTATACCGTCCACATTGGGGTGTACTCATTAGTATACCGTCCACATTGGGGTGTACTCATTAGTATACCGTCCACATTGGGGTGTACTCATTAGTATACCGTCCACATTGGGGTGTACTCATTAGTATACCGTCCACATTGGGGTGTACTCGTTAGTATACCGTCCACATTGGATACGGCATTAATGTACTTCCTACAGCATTTCTCCTTCCTCCCCCCTGGATAATAATCACCTGTTCCTGTGATGAAGATGTCGGAGAGCTTCCCCTATTTTCTATCTGTCTTCTGACATCTACATAACTACTTATTATTTTAATTGTGTATTTAAAAAATTGTATCAACTTGAAATACAGTATAAACCGTCTGCGCTGAACTGATGAAGAGAAGAGACCATTTATACAGATTATATCACAGACAGAATGAATCCTGCTTTGTGTTATATCAATTCTTTTGAAATAACTTTCAAATGTAATTTAGGGCAGGATGTTCCACATTAGAAACTGTTAATAAAATCGCAGTATAGAAATGGTATATATAGTACAGTAACTCATTATCTGTCATATTGGTGCACAATACTATCCTCATGTCATCGGAACAATGGGCATGATTCAAACCCAAGTGCTGGGCTGCAAATTCGTTTGTGGGCAGCACGCCGTCTTTTTCTGGGAGTGGCCGGGAAACGCAGGTGACACCCAGTCCTTGGGAGGGAGGGCCACTGGGGCCATCTCACCATGGTGATCACAGCACCTAGTCTATGCTCACTCTGCTGCTGAGAACAGGCGGTAATCCATTCAATGGTGAGCTGGGCAGCGATCAGGTGTGAATCAGACCCAATGTCACAGTAACTGTACTGACTCCTAACGGCTGCAAACTCTTTTACTGCAGCAAATGCAGGGGGCGTACAGTGGTCCAGGAGAGGTGGTAGAACCGCTACCACCAACCCCCTTATTAGGTGGAGCCAGGACCAGAGATATCTCATACTTTATACAAGGGACAATACTCTTACAACAACGGTGCGTGGTCACACAATATTGCCCCAATACAAATAATAGGGTTGTTTTAAAGAGCGCTGGGTGAATTAGTGTTATATTGCTTATTATATGAGAAAAGGAGGGGGCTATATATAATGTTATGGGTCTAATGGAGGAGAGATTTGTAATAAGTGGTACCTGTGAGGGAAGAAAAGGGTTAATAAAGAATGTTTAAGCCCTTTTGGGGAAAACTTGATTTTTTGTAAAATGACGTTAGGATATTGCCGGTGAACACTGTCCCTATCTAACCCTGTAACAAAGATGGTACCTTCACTCCGTTTCTTCCAGTTCTCTGCGATGGTAGCTGGAGGGCTTCTAAGCGCAAAGGCTATCTGTGTGATAGCCGTTTGCGCTGATGCTCCGTCCGTAGCGGGTATACCGGAAGTTGCCGGAAGTTGTATTGCGGCCGTGGAGGAGTTGAATACGGGTGTAGGTGACGGCTTCCCCGGTGGTTTTTCTGTAAGGTCCCAACGCGTTTCGTACGCCAAGCGTACTTTTTCAAGGATGACTCACAGGTACCACTTATTACAAATCTCTCCTCCATTAGACCCATAACATTATATATAGCCCCCTCCTTTTCTCATATAATAAGCAATATAACACTAATTCACCCAGCGCTCTTTAAAACAACCCTATTATCCAAAACCTATAGGAGCAGCTCCCTACATCAAGCGCGGAAACAAAATAACTCTCCCAACCAATACAAATAATGACACAAAGCAGTGCCCCTGATTCATATTACACCACATAGTAGTTCACTTATTCAAGTGTTGTTACAAAATAAGACCCCTTACACATGTCATGCCACACAAGTGTTCCCATCCTAGTAGTGCACCTTATATTCAGAATGCCCACAGTAGTGCCCTTTGTACATGTCTCTGCCTCTGTCACTCCAGCTGGTCACTCTCTGTGGGCCAGATGTACTAAGCTTGAAAAGTGATAAAATGGAGAGTGATAAACCACTAGCCAATCAGCTCCTACCTGTCATGTCACAGGCTGGGTTTGAAAAACGACAGGTAGGAGCTGATTGGTTGGTGGTTTAACATTCTCCATTTTATCACTTCCCCCCCCTCCCCCCCTTGTCTTCACCATACACAGAGCCCGTTCCTCTAAGTGTCTCTTCTTCACTTCAGCGGCGGTGGCGGCATGACATCACATAGGCCGTGCCAGAAAGGGAAGGGTTGGGAAGAACTTTTTGGGGGAAATACCCTGAGCAAAATGTAACCACTTATACACAAGCAGTACCCGCCATTCTTCTGCGCGGCACAGGGGACGTACTGTGATATCCTACAGAATGAATGTGCACATTTAACAGGGGGAATATCTGTCATGAGGCCTTGCCAGGTACGTACTCGTATTGCAGAATTATTGTCATCGATGAGCGTGTCCGTCACTTCCAGCTGAGCCTCCTCCACCACTTTCTGTAGCACCATTCGAAATGTCCCAATAAGTCTGCAAAAGAAAAACGTGTGAGTAGAAATGACAGTCGGGGGTCAGATCATTAAAGATCTCTTTCAGATCAATTCGAAAAAAATCAATATCGACACAACATTGCACACAGTGGCCTCATTCTGGTTCACATGCAAAGCTGTGAAATTCGCAGCTTTACGTGCACTATAAACGCTGCCGGCACGAACGCCTGCCGCATGCACCGTGAATGTCCCCGCATGCATGCGCATGTCCCCGCACCGCGAATGTCCCCGCATGCATGCGATTGTCCCCGCATGCACCGCGAATGTCCCCGCATGCATGCGATTGTCCCCGCACGCACCGCGAATTTTCCCGCATGCATGCGATTGGATGTTTAGCATAGACATCCATTCACAGATTGCGTGTGGATAATAAATCATTCGATGGTCACCGACCATCGAATGATTTCTACAGTGATCTGGTGTATCCCTGTACAGGAAGAGGGCGGGCAGCTGGCATCGATTGGCGTCAGCTGCCTGCCCCCCCCCCCCCCCCCCCCCCCCCCCCCCAGACCAGCGTCACCGGCAAATTACCATGGGAACGTCTAAGGTTTTCATGGGAACGCCCATTAAACGCTGGGCATTCCCATGGGCGCGATGATGGCCCGCCGCCCCACGCCCTATGTAACGGCGGCCTGCGAATAATCAATACGCCGCGGTCGCTCGCACCAAGCGGGTGCACATGCGCATAGATGATTATGATCATAAAGATGATTGACAAACATCGCTCACCATTGCGGATTTGCACCGGGGAGTAGGGACCTGAATGACCTCCAGTGTTTCTGTTCCAAATATATCGTTTACTAACGGTCAATTTTATTTGTTCCATTGTGTTTCATGGTCCATTGATTTCTATTTACAGTTCTAAATGTGTTCTATTCCCACTCAGCAGAAGCCAAAATCTACTGAAACTGTGGTCAGGATTCCAGTGGTCAGGATGCCGGACCTCTGAGGCACTTATGTATTATATAGCTTCCCTTCTGGACCTACAAGCTATGCTATTACTGGTGCCTGTCCTTGTAGGTCCCTATAGATTGTAGGGCTGTGGAGAGAGAGGGTTAGGCTAAGGCTCACCACGGAATACATGTAAAGTAATCCGTGTCCGCTCGCCACACTTCGGGCTCGGTGGCTCGCTACACTATATAAAGTCAACTCCATGCGTAGTGGATAGTGGGGTTATTACAAAATCACATCGAATCACATGCGATATCTGCCACCGTGAAACTAAACAAGTACCATAAATTGAGTATAGGAAGGCCGGCATCCAAACTGCCATCAGAACACCGGCACCGACACCGGCACCGGAGAGGTGAGGTTAGGTTTAAGCTGCAGGGAGGAGAGTTAGGCTGCGGGGAGAGGGGTTAGGGTCAGGCACTTAGAATTGGGGGGGGGTTAGGGTTGGGCTATGGGTAGGGGGTAAATCAGGGTTGCCTACCCTCCCAGAATGGCCGGAAAGCTCCTGAAAATCGGGTACCCCAAAAGGCGGTTTGGGGGTAAGGCTTAGGGTGCATTCTCCCTATTAGGATGCCAGGGTTGGTCTTATGATCACTGGAACCTCCATCACCCGGATATCATATTTACCCTGGCCAAAACATGTCACGTGCACTGTATTACCCACAAACACTCATCTGATCCAGGGCTAATATAAGTCATTGCTGTGCCCTTATATGCCTGATGTTTGCAGCCTGAGGTCCCGCCACGCTCACCCCTGCTATTGAGGTTTCAGACAAATCAAATAAATATACCTGGTTCTGTTGGGTCACAATTGAAATTACAATTTTTTGTACATTTTCAAACAATTTAACAAACTTTACAATCTATTTTGGTTGTTTTGGGCTATTTTTGCCTTTAATAAATCTCTGATCCGATGTCAAATACATACGATTCTGGCTGATTTCACCTGATTTCTCATCCCGATGCATTGGAATCGGGTGAAATCGTCCCAAATCGCATAACTGTATGGGGGGCTTTAGATTTGGGTGAGGTGCGTTCAAACTGAAAAGTAAATTGCAGTGTAAAACTCTCTGCACATGTTACATCCGCCCCATCTGCAGTGCAGCATGGTTTTGCCCAGTTTCTTTGCTTTGTTAACAAAGATGAATCAGGCCCTTTGTTTGCACTTGAATTGCTTTCCCTGACATGTACAGAAACAGCGGAATGAGCCCCGCCGCGACGTACAGACACGTACTGTATACATAAACAGCGGAATGAGCCCGGCCGCGACGTACAGACACGTACTGTATACATAAACAGCGGAATGAGCCCGGCCGCGACGTACAGACACGTACTGTATACATAAACAGCGGAATGAGCCCGGCCGCGACGTACAGACACGTACTGTATACATAAACAGCGGAATGAGCCCCGCCGCGACGTACAGACACGTACTGTATACATAAACAGCCCAATGAGCCCCGCCACGACGTACAGACACGTACTGCAGGATGTCGCAGACGCACCGTCTTATGAAATCTCTGTTCTACCGCTTGGGATTTGTTCTTGCATGAACACTGTTTATAACTGAGAATAAAGTGCTGGCTCAGGTGTCCTCCTGCCCCCGCTGATACAATATTTATCCACTGCCTGTGCCGCATTTCCCTTCCGCTCATACTTCACAGCTCGCTTCCCAATGTTTCCTCTGAGTGAGTAGGGGAGAAGGTTGTGAGCTCTGGGAATTATAGTGGGACCCAGATCTATCACCAGGCCTGACCCAGAGGAACGCCCTGACCACAGCAGCAATGCAGTACACGGCAGCTGGGCGTCGATATGCAAATGTTGCAGCTGGCAGGATTTCTATTGGGCCGCCTACTGCAAGCGTCTGGAACATGGCACTCGTGCATGGAGATGCAGACTCCAATGGGTCGTCTGTATGGAATCTGCTGAAAATGTCCTTCCAAAAATGGCCGACGACTTGGAGGAGACAGACGCTAGAGGCCCTACTGGGCAGAAGGATAGACGGTAGAGGTCCTACAGGGTCGCATACTGTATATCGCTAAAGGTGCATACACACAGGGCCACCGAGAGGGTGGGGGAGGTACAAATCCTGATGAGGAGACAATTAAATCTCAAAATGTTGATTGCACAAACAGGCTCCTGTGTTATTTCTAAAGACACCGGTGTGCCGCCTATGCAGTTGCCACAGCTTATACATGGGACCTGCTGTAGCAACGAGCATGTCATCTCTGGTAATGTGCATGAAACCCCTAGCAACAAGCATGCAACCCCTGGCAATGAGCATGAAATTCTAGTTATGCCAAATTTTCTTTCATTAATATGTCCCTAAATCTAACCCCCCCCTCCCCCCCCATACACACACACATGTCCCTAAGTCTAATGGAGCCCCCGCCCTGTGCACAGCTACCCCCCCCCCCCCCCCACTCACACACACACACACACACACACACACACACACACACATACACACACACACATACACACACACACGTCCCTAAGTCTAATGGAGCCCCCACCCCCGCCCTGTGCACAGCAGAGGATGTGTTTGTCCTATTATCGGACGCGCTGCAAATTCGCAATAGAAAGTTGTATATTGATTGGGCATAGAGAATGGCGACCTCCCCAGTGTGTCGGCATCCGGTGTGTCGGCAGCAGGTGCACTGTTCCCGGAGATGTAATACTTTCCTCATTAGCTGCGCGGTGACTGATGAGAGGGGACATTACTCAGCTGGAAGGTGACGTACGCCAAGGTCTCCTTCTTATCTCCATCATTTAATAATTCATCTCCCGTCTGTGTGACTTGGTCAATATCACATGTCCTTTATTTCCCTGCCGAGTGCACGTGTATTATTCATCCCAGGCTTCCATTGTCACCGCCGGCCATTGTCTGATCAGACGGCTTCATCAAAGCCCATTATTAATTAGGGCACAAGGGAGAGGACTGTCCGTGTACTTGCTGTAGGCTAATCCTCTGTCTACACACACACACACATACACACACACACACACACGCACACACGTTATATATATACATACATACATTTACATGAATAAATGATAGAATTCATTGCATATGATATATGTTGCCTCAACCAATCAGCTCCTAATTGGCATTGTTCTAACCCATGACAGTTGGGGGCAAAGCATGCAGCAGTTAGGAGTGCAACATGTGGCAGTTGGGAGCTGAACACATGGCAGTTGGGTGCAGAACACATGGCAATTTGGAGTTGAATGAATTTACAGTTGGGAGCGGAACACATGCCTGTTGGGAGCTGAACACATGACTGTAGGGAGCTGAACACATGACTGTAGGGAGCTGAACACGTGACTGTTGGGAGTGGAACATGTGACTGTTGGGAGCAGAATACATGGCAGTTGGGAGCTGAATATATCAACAGTGCCATTGTGAGGACAGTCTAACTCATGCGCCCAATGTGAGAAGGTCAGATGAAAGCACCACTACTGGTGCAAACTAAATCAGAATATTACACAAAATTTACCGTTTACCGAAATCCCCCACCCAAAAAACCCCCCCAGAGATTCTATGAATCTGCAATATGATATATTTCCCCAAAGCTAGCGATAACCATCGGAAAGGGCGTCCTCCATCGGTTCCAAGAATTTCCCCATCGCATTCAACCTATCAATGACGAGTTACCATCAAACCATTCCAGGGTTACACCCATTAATGGTTCCGCAGACCAGGCACTAGGCCTGAGGCTTCTGCTCTGCGAGATAGAGAAGCACCTCCCCCATGAGACACAGCGCACCACACGTATACTGCATGCAGCTAGCAGTAAGGGCTCTGGTCACTGCAGCTATGTTATTTAGTGCATGTTTTCCCCGCTGCTCTGCGAGATAGAGAAGCACCTCCCCCATGAGACACACAGCGCACCACACGTATACTGCATGCAGCTAGCAGTAAGGGCTCTGGTCACTACAGCTATGTTATTTAGTGCATGTTTTCCCCGCTGCTCTGCCGTGTTATTAGCATATATCTGCCAATGTGAGACGCTGACACTTGTACCGATACCCTGGGGCCGGACAGCACCGCATGCTCAGACTGACCTGTTAGTGAAGACTTTGCTGTAGTTAAACACTTGTATTTCCAGCATCTCGTTCCCATCTATGTTACTGGCGATCGGCCAACGGAACGTCTGAAAGAGGAGAGAGGAGCGGTAAGCAAAGGGTGTAAATCCGGCATTTCACCAAAAATGCAATATATATATATATATATATATATATATATATATATATATATATATATATATATATATATATATATATATATATATATATATTAATATAACAGAAGGATGACTTTCATGGGTGACATATTTCTATGATGCCCCTGTATAAGTAGGCATGTTCCAAATTCAATAAAAAATATTGCATTGTAATTGGTTGCTTCATTTGAGAGTCACGCAACAAAATGGCCTACTGCCATCACCATTGTGCTCTGGAAATGTGACAATTGATGAACACAAAGACATAAACCAAACTACACCATGGGTCATGTTGGAGGGTATGCTACTATTTCCCTATAGATTGTAAGCTTGCGAGCAGGGCCCTCCTACCTTTTGACTGTCTGTTAATACCCTGTTTGTTGTATCACTGTCTCCTTTTGTAAAGCGCAACGGAATCTGCTGCGCAATATAAGAAACTGTTAATAAGTACAAATAAACTCTCCCCGTACACCTACTGGGGTGGTCTGCAAACTGTGACAGTTATTTTTAGCAAGTATGAAGGTTTTTTCCCCCAAAACTTCAACTCATAAGAGCATTAAAAGGGGTAAAATGTTCCATTTTATTTTATTCGGAAGAAATGCGCCTATTTGCCTGCCTGGTGTATTTAGGGTGCACCCCCTCTTCCCCATTCTCAAAATGCTCTTTGTAGAAATACTGAAACATCAACATAATGGTTTCGGGGGAACCAACAAGCAACTAGATATTGTAAAATGCGTCGCACTGAAGGTATCAGGACAGACCCGACCTCCAGGACCCCGTAGAATCATCTCCTCTGGGCGGAAATAAAAACACTGTAACATTGCTGCTAATACATCTTGGCCCATACAAAATTGCAGAGTAGGTGCATGATGTCACAGCGCAACACCTGTACTGCGCCTGATGAACTGAAGCGAGTAAGCCCTCATCAGCGCCCAAAAAATTCTGTACTTAATCTTAAAATCAGGTGAAATTCCATGCGCAAGTCTACGACTGAACGGCGCTAAGTGCACGCTTATTAGACGTTCCTGAAATGTTTAACAGTCACTCGATAAACTTTTTTTAAACAACGATTTAGAATGTTTATAATATAAAAGTACAGGGACGTTGCCGGAGAGGCATTGTCTGTGGCCATTATCCATTCTCATCGATCTCCACGCGGAAGATATCAAACCGCTGACGGTAATCACTACAGAAAGGAACGTTCTAAAGGAGAAAACAAATTAAAGCAAGATTAATGCTCTTTGCAGGGCTTGTAGCCATATATCATATGTCATCGGTTCCTCCATGATTCACTGAGCGCCGTCAGACGCAGTAAGCACTTCCATGTACTGTATCCCTACATGCAGAATTAATGTCACCTACAGTCATTACCCCGGTCACGGCGACAGTGTATTTTGCTTTAAACCTTTAGGGTTAATGGCTCATTCACTGCTGCGATATGAGACCTTAGACGCCGCTTGTACATTTTAATGAATGCTTCTGGTAATTACTAACACAGACGCGCAGTAAATATAATGACGGCAAACATTAATCCCAACATTCAGGAGGGTCACTCAGCGGCTCTGACCGTGGCGTAAATAAATGCCTCTCGCTGCTCGTTACGACGGTGGCTCTGCAGAGCGTTGCGTTGCTCCCTGCCACACTCGCAGGACTGTTTATCACGCTTCTATTGGATGACTTGACCTGGAATGCTTGTACATGATTGTGCCCGGGGATACACGTTGTCACTGTGGATTTATTATTACTCACAATAAGCCGACAGAGTCCTGACATCCTCAGGTTGTTTCAGCAGCATGGAGCCGAGGGCGACGCGTTTCATATACATTTATTTAGTGACAAAGTTTAGCTATTCCAAAGTCATTTTTGAAAATATAAAAACCTGGGACTCAGCAGTCCTTAGCTCTGTCTACACAGGTCCAGGACCGTTTGTTATAGGGGGAAATAAAATGAGTTTCTTGGGACTTGTTTGGCTGCGAAACGCGTGTAGAGGATCACTACCTAATGTATACATGTTGCTCTGTCTACACATGCCCAGTAACGTTAGTTATATAGGGGGAAATAAAATGAGTTTCTTGGGGCTTGTTTGGCTACGAAACGCGTGTAGTGGATCACCACCTACTGTATACATGTTGCTCTGTCTACACAGGCCCAGGACCGTTAGTTATAGGGGGAAATAAAATGAGTGTCTTGAGACTTGTTTGGCAGCGAAACGTGTGTAGAAGATCATTACCTACTGTATACATGTTGCTCTGTGTAAAACATAAAATTAGTCAGTATATCACAGTGCCCGCACCCGTCACCCCACTCCCGTAATGCTGGACAGCAAAGTCTACTAGCATCCACTATAACAGGGATCATCCTTCAGACCTCCGGGTGTCAGGGGATAGGGGTGCTCTAGATAACTGTGCACTAACCCCCAGCAATCCTACACTAAGAAGGGGTCCCACCAATCCCCCCATCTGGTCTGTGGTTGCTGGGGCAGCAATTCTGCTCATTATACTACAGAATATTAGAACAAATGCGATCAGGTAAAGTCCAAATCAATAGAAGACTCATCAAAGCCTCATTCACAAACATTATAAATATAATAACCGGTTAGTTATACCCGTCCTCTACTGGAAGCACTGCAGCAGCAACGTTACCCCTCCAGGCATCAGAATCACAGACATTGTCCCCGTGGACTTATGTTTAAATTCAGGACAAAAACATTTGAAAACTATTGTGTGCACGTCTTATGTACACCGTGCTCTGCACACGTTTTATGTACACCGTGCTGTGCACGCGTCTTATGTACACCGTGCTGTGCATGCGTTTTATGTACACCGTGCTGTGTGCATGTCTTATGTACACCGTGCTGTGCGCGCGTTTTATGTACACCGTGCTGTGCGTACGTCTTATGTACACCGTGCTGTGCGCACGTCTTATGTACACCATGCTGTGTGCGCGTCTTATGTACACCGTGCTGTGTGCGCGTCTTATGTACACCATGCTGTGCGCGGGTCATATGTACACCATGCTGTGCGCATGTCTTATGTACACCGTGCTGTGTGCGCATTTTATGTACACCGTGCTGTGCGCACTTCTTATGTATGCAGCGCTGTGCTCGCGTCTCATGTATGCCGCGCTGTGCTCTCGTCTTATGTATGCTGTGCGCACGTTTTATGTACACTGTGCTGTGCGCGCTTATGTACGCAGCGCTGTGCTCGCGTCTTATGTACGCCGTGCTGTGCTCTCGTCTTATGTACACCGTGCTGTGCGCGCGTTTTATGTACACCGTGCTGTGCGTGCATCTTATGTACACCGTGCTGTGCACGCGGTTTATGTACACCGTGCTGTGCGCGCGTCTTATGTACACTGTGCTGTGCACACGTTTTATGTACACCGTGCTGTGCTCACGTCTTATGTACACGTGCTGTGCGCACGTCTTATGTACACCGTGCTGTGCATGTGTTTTATGTACACCGTGCTGTGCACGGGTCTTATGCACACCATGCTGTGCGCATGTCTTATGTACACCGTACTGTGCACACATCCTATCTACACCGTGTTGTGCACACGTCTTATGTACACCGTGCTGTGCGCACGTCTTATGTACATCATGCTGTGCGCACGTCTTATGTACACTGTGCTGTGCGCATGCCTTATGTGCACCGTGCTGTGCGCACGTCTTATGTACACTGCGCTGTGCACACATCTTATGTACACCATGCTGTGTGCACGTCTTATGTACACCGTGCTGTGTGCGCGTCTTATGTACACCGTGCTGTGCGCGGGTCATATGTACACCATGCTGTGCGCATGTCTTATGTACGCAGCGCTGTGCTCGCATCTTATGTATGCCGTGCTGTGCTCTCGTCTTATGTACACCGTGCTGTGCGCACGTTTTATGTGCACAGTGCTGTGCTCGCGTCTTATGTACGCAGCGATGTACTCGCGTCTTATGTACGCCGTGCTGTGCTCTCGTCTTATGTACACCGTGCTGTGCGTGCGTTTTATGTACACCATACTGTGCGTGCGTCTTATGTACACCGTGCTGTGCACGCGGTTTATGTACACCGTGCTGTGCGCACGTCTTATGTACACTGTGCTATGCACACGTTTTATGTACACCGTGCTGTGCTCACGTCTTATGTACACCGTGCTGTGCACACGTCTTATGTACACCATGCTGTGCATGTGTTTTATGTACACCGTGCTGTGCGTACGTCTTAGGTACACCGTGCTGTGCGCGCGTTTTATGTACACCGTGCTGTGCGTGCGTCTTAGGTACACCGTGCTGTGCACGTGGTTTATGTACACCGTGCTGTGCTTACGTCTTATGTACACCGTGCTGTGCACACGTCTTATGTACACCATGCTGTGCATGTGTTTTATGTACACCGTGCTGTGCGTATGTCTTATGTACACCATGCTGTGTGCATGTCTTATGTACACCGTACTGTGCGCACATCTTATGTACACCGTGTTGTGCACACGTCTTATGTACACCATGCTGTGCGCACGTCTTAAGTACATCGTGCTGTGCGCACGTCTTATGTACACTGTGCTGTGCGCACGTCTTATGTACATCGTGCTGTGCGCACGTCTTATGTACCCCATGCTGTGCGCTGGTCTTATGTACACAGTGCTGTGCGCACGGTGTACATAAGACATGCGCACAGCGCGGTGTACATAATACCAGCACACAGCACGGGGTACATAAAACGCGCGCACAGCACGGTGTACTTACACTGGCGGACAACACATCCCCAGCACTGTCATACACTGGGGGAGACCACATCCCCAGCACTGTCATACACTGGGGGAGACCACATCCTCAGCACTGTCATACACTGGGGGAGACCACATCCTCAGCACCGTCATACCCTGGGGGACACCACATCCTCAGCACCGTCATACCCTGGGGGACACCACATCCTCAGCACTGTCATACACTGGGGGACACCACATCCTCAGCACCGTCATACACTGGGGGAGACCACATCCTCAGCACCGTCGTACACTAGGGGAGACCACGTCCTCAGCACTGTCACACACTGGGGGACAACACATCCCCAGCACTGTCACACACTGGGGGAGACCACATCCTCAGCACTGTCATACCCTGGGGGACACCACATCCTCAGCACTGTCATACACTGGGGGAGACCACATCCTCAGCACTGTCACACACTGGGGGAGACCACATCCTCAGCACTGTCATACATTGGGGGAGACCACATCCCCAGCACTGTCATACACTGGGGGAGACCACATCCCCAGCACTGTCATACACTGGGGGAGACCACATCCTCAGCACCGTCATACACTGGGGGAGACCACATCCTCAGCACCGTCATACCCTGGGGGACACCACATCCTCAGCACCGTCATACCCTGGGGGACACCACATCCTCAGCACTGTCATACACTAGGGGACACCACATCCTCAGCACCGTCATACACTGGGGGAGACCACATCCTCAGCACCGTCGTACACTAGGGGAGACCACGTCCTCAGCACTGTCACACACTGGGGGACAACACGTCCCCAGCACTGTCACACACTGGGGGACAACACATCCCCAGCACTGTCACACACTGGGGGAGACCACATCCCCAGCACTGTCACACACTGGGGGAGACCACATCCTCAGCACTGTCATACATTGGGGGAGACCACATCCTCAGCACCGTCATACCCTGGGGGACACCACATCCCCAGCACTGTCACACACTGGGGGAGACCACATCCCCAGCACTGTCACACACTGGGGGAGACCACATCCTCAGCACTGTCACACACTGGGGGAGACCACATCCTCAGCACTGTCACACACTGGGGGAGACCACATCCCCAGCACTGTCATACCCTGGGGGACACCACATCCCCAGCACTGTCATACACTGGGGGAGACCACATCCCCAGCACTGTCATACCCTGGGGGACACCACATCCCCAGCACTGTCATACCCTGGGGGAGACCACATCCCCAGCACTGTCATACACTGGGGGAGACCACATCCCCAGCACTGTCATACACTGGGGGAGACCACATCCTCAGCACTGTCATACACTGGGGGAGACCACATCCCCAGCACTGTCACACACTGGGGGAGACCACATCCCCAGCACCGTCACACACTGGGGGAGACCACATCCCCAGCACCGTCATACACTGGGGGAGACCACATCCTCAGCACCGTCATACACTGGGGGAGACCACATCCCCAGCACCGTCATACACTGGGGGAGACCACATCCCCAGCACTGTCATACACTGGGGGAGACCACATCCCCAGCACCGTCATACACTGGGGGAGACCACATCCTCAGCACCGTCATACCCTGGGGGACACCACATACTCAGCACCGTCATACCCTGGGGGACACCACATCCCCAGCACTGTCATACCCTGGGGGAGACCACATCCCCAGCACTGTCATACACTGGGGGAGACCACATCCTCAGCACTATCACACACTGGGGGAGACCACATCCTCATCACCGTCACACACTGGGGGAGACCACATCCTCAGCACCGTCATACCCTGGGGGACAACACATCCCCAGCACTGTCATACACTGGGGGAGACCACATCCCCAGCACTGTCATACACTGGGGGAGACCACATCCCCAGCACTGTCATACACTGGGGGAGACCACATCCTCAGCACCGTCATACATTGGGGGAGACCACATCCTCAGCACCGTCATACACTGGGGGAGACCACATCCTCAGCACTGTCACACACTGGGGGAGACCACATCCCCAGCACTGTCACACACTGGGGGAGACCACATCCTCAGCACTGTCATACACTGGGGGAGACCACATCCTCAGCACCGTCATACCCTGGGGGACACCACATCCTCAGCACCGTCGTACACTGGGGGAGACCACATCCTCATCACTGTCACACACTGGGGGAGACCACATCCCCAGCACTGTCATACACTGGGGGAGACCACATCCCCAGCACTGTCATACACTGGGGGAGACCACATCCTCAGCACCGTCATACCCTGGGGGACACCACATCCCCAGCACTGTCATACACTGGGGGAGACCACATCCCCAGCACTGTCATACACTGGGGGAGACCACATCCCCAGCACTGTCACACACTGGGGGAGACCACATCCTCAGCACTGTCATACATTGGGGGAGACCACATCCTCAGCACCGTCATACCCTGGGGGACACCACATCCCCAGCACTGTCATACACTGGGGGAGACCACATCCCCAGCACTGTCATACCCTGGGGGACACCACATCCCCAGCACTGTCATACCCTGGGGGAGACCACATCCCCAGCACTGTCATACACTGGGGGAGACCACATCCCCAGCACTGTCATACACTGGGGGAGACCACATCCTCAGCACTGTCATACACTGGGGGAGACCACATCCCCAGCACTGTCACACACTGGGGGAGACCACATCCCCAGCACTGTCACACACTGGGGGAGACCACATCCCCAGCACCGTCATACACTGGGGGAGACCACATCCTCAGCACCGTCATACACTGGGGGAGACCACATCCCCAGCACTGTCATACACTGGGGGAGACCACATCCCCAGCACTGTCATACACTGGGGGAGACCACATCCTCAGCACTGTCATACCCTGGGGGAGACCACATCCTCAGCACTGTCATACACTGGGGGAGACCACATCCTCAGCACTGTCATACACTGGGGGAGACCACATCCTCAGCACTGTCATACACTGGGGGAGACCACATCCCCAGCACTGTCATACATTGGGGGAGACCACATCCCCAGCACTGTCACACACTGGGGGAGACCACATCCCCAGCACCGTCATACACTGGGGGAGACCACATCCTCAGCACCGTCATACACTGGGGGAGACCACATCCCCAGCACTGTCATACACTGGGGGAGACCACATCCCCAGCACTGTCATACACTGGGGGAGACCACATCCTCAGCACCGTCATACCCTGGGGGACACCACATACTCAGCACCGTCATACCCTGGGGGACACCACATCCCCAGCACTGTCATACACTGGGGGAGACCACATACTCAGCACCGTCGTACACTGGGGGAGACCACATCCTCAGCACTGTCACACACTGGGGGAGACCACATCCTCATCACTGTCACACACTGGGGGAGACCACATCCTCAGCACCGTCATACCCTGGGGGACACCACATCCTCAGCACTGTCATACACTGGGGGAGACCACATCCTCAGCACTGTCATACACTGGGGGAGACCACATCCTCAGCACTGTCATACCCTGGGGGACACCACATCCTCAGCACTGTCACACACTGGGGGACACCACATCCTCAGCACTGTCACACACTGGGGGACACCACATCCTCAGCACTGTCATACACTGGGGGAGACCACATCCTCAGCACTGTCACACACTGGGGGAGACCACATCCTCAGCACTGTCACACACTGGGGGAGACCACATCCTCAGCACTGTCATACACTGGGGGACACCACATCCTCAGCACCGTCATACCCTGGGGGACACCACATACTCAGCACCGTCATACCCTGGGGGACACCACATACTCAGCACCGTCATACCCTGGGGGACACCACATACTCAGCACCGTCATACCCTGGGGGACACCACATACTCAGCACCGTCATACCCTGGGGGACACCACATCCTCAGCACCGTCATACACTGGGGGACACCACATCCTCAGCACTGTCATACACTGGGGGACACCACATCCTCAGCACTGTCACACACTGGGGGAGACCACATCCTCAGCACTGTCATACACTGGGGGACACCACATCCTCAGCACTGTCACACACTGGGGGAGACCACATCCCCAGCACTGTCATACACTGGGGGACACCACATCCCCAGCACTGTCATACACTGGGGGAGACCACATCCCCAGCACTGTCATACACTGGGGGAGACCACATCCTCAGCACCGTCATACACTGGGGGACACCACATCCTCAGCACTGTCATACACTGGGGGAGACCACATCCCCAGCACTGTCATACCCTGGGGGACACCACATCCCCAGCACTGTCACACACTGGGGGAGACCACATCCTCAGCACTGTCATACACTGGGGGAGACCACATTCTCAGCACTGTCATACACAGGGGGAGATCACATCCTCAGCACCGTCATACACTGGGGGAGACCACATCCTCAGCACCGTCATACCCTGGGGGAGACCACATCCTCAGCACCGTCATACCCTGGGGGAGACCACATCCTCAGCACTGTCATACACTGGGGGAGACCACATCCTCAGCACCGTCATACACTGGGGGAGACCACATCCTCAGCACCGTCATACCCTGGGGGAGACCACATCCTCAGCACCGTCATACACTGGGGGAGACCACATCCTCAGCACCGTCATACACTGGGGGAGACCACATCCTCAGCACCGTCATACACTGGGGGAGACCACATCCTCAGCACTGTCATACACTGGGGGAGACCACATCCTCAGCACCGTCATACACTGGGGGAGACCACATCCTCAGCACCGTCATACCCTGGGGGACACCACATCCTCAGCACTGTCATACACTGGGGGACACCACATCCTCAGCACTGTCATACACTGGGGGACACCACATCCTCAGCACTGTCATACCCTGGGGGACACCACATCCTCAGCACTGTCATACACTGGGGGACACCACATCCTTAGCACCGTCGTACACTGGGGGAGACCACATCCTCAGCACCGTCATACACTGGGGGAGACCACATCCTCAGCACCGTCATACCCTGGGGGACACCACATCCTCAGCAGTGTCATACACTGGGGGACACCACATCCTCAGCACTGTCATACACTGGGGGACACCACATCCTCAGCACTGTCATACCCTGGGGGACACCACATCCTCAGCACTGTCATACACTGGGGGACACCACATCCTTAGCACCGTCGTACACTGGGGGAGACCACATCCTCAGCACCGTCATACACTGGGGGAGATCACATCCTCAGCACTGTCACACACTGGGGGACACCACATCCTCAGCACCGTCATACACAGGGGGAGATCACATCCTCAGCACTGTCACACACTGGGAGAGACCACATCCCCAGCACTGTCATACACTGGGGGACACCACATCCTCAGCACCGTCATACACAGGGGGAGATCACATCCTCAGCACTGTCATACACTGGGGGAGACCACATCCTCAGCACCGTCATACACTGGGGGAGACCACATCCTCAGCACTGTCACACACTGGGGGAGACCACATCCCCAGTACTGTCATACACTGGGGGAGACCACATCCCCAGCACTGTCATACACTGGGGGAGACCACATCCTCAGCACCGTCATACACTGGGGGAGACCACATCCCCAGCACTGTCATACACTGGGGGAGACCACATCCTCAGCACCGTCATACACTGGGGGAGACCACATCCTCAGCACTGTCACACACTGGGGGAGACCACATCCTCAGCACTGTCATACACTGGGGGAGACCACATCCCCAGCACTGTCACACACTGGGGGACACCACATCCTCAGCACCGTCATACACAGGGGGAGATCACATCCTCAGCACTGTCATACACTGGGGGACACCACATCCTCAGCACCGTCATACACAGGGGGAGATCACATCCTCAGCACTGTCATACACTGGGGGAGACCACATCCCCAGCACTGTCATACACTGGGGGACACCACATCCTCAGCACTGTCACACACTGGGGGAGACCACATCCCCAGCACTGTCATACCCTGGGGGACACCACATCCTCAGCACCGTCATACACAGGGGGAGATCACATCCTCAGCACTGTCATACACTGGGGGAGACCACATCCTCAGCACCGTCACACACTGGGGGACACCACATCCTCAGCACCGTCATACCCTGGGGGACACCACATCCTCAGCACTGTCATACACAGGGGGAGACCACATCCTCAGCACTGTCATACACAGGGGGAGACCACATCCTCAGCACCGTCATACACTGGGGGAGACCACATCCTCAGCACTGTCACACACTGGGGGAGACCACATCCCCAGCACTGTCACACACTGGGGGACAACACATCCCCAGCACCGTCATACACTGGGGGACACCACATCCCCAGCACTGTCATACACAGGGGGAGATCACATCCTCAGCACTGTCATACACTGGGGGAGACCACATCCTCAGCACCGTCATACCCTGGGGGACACCACATCCTCAGCACCGTCATACACAGGGGGAGATCACATCCTCAGCACTGTCATACACTGGGGGAGACCACATCCCCAGCACTGTCACACACTGGGGGAGACCACATCCTCAGCACCGTCACACCCTGGGGGACACCACATCCTCAGCACCGTCATACACAGGGGGAGATCACATCCTCAGCACTGTCATACACAGGGGGAGATCACATCCTCAGCACTGTCATACACTGGGGGAGACCACATCCTCAGCACTGTCACACACTGGGGGAGACCACATCCTCAGCACTGTCATACACTGGGGGACACCACATCCTCAGCACTGTCATACACTGGGGGACACCACATCCTCAGCACTGTCATACACAGGGGGAGATCACATCCTCAGCACTGTCACACACTGGGGGAGACCACATCCTCAGCACTGTCATACACTGGGGGACACCACATCCTCAGCACTGTCACACACTGGGGGACACCACATCCTCAGCACTGTCATACACTGGGGGAGACCACATCCCCAGCACTGTCATACACTGGGGGAGACCACATCCTCAGCACTGTCACACACTGGGGGAGACCACATCCTCAGCACCGTCATACACTGGGGGAGACCACATCCTCAGCACCGTCATACCCTGGGGGACACCACATCCTCAGCACCGTCATACACAGGGGGAGATCACATCCTCAGCACTGTCATACACTGGGGGAGACCACATCCTCAGCACCGTCATACCCTGGGGGACACCACATCCCCAGCACTGTCATACACTGGGGGACACCACATCCTCAGCACTGTCATACACTGGGGGAGACCACATCCTCAGCACTGTCATACACTGGGGGGGACCACATCCTCAGCACCGTCATACACTGGGGGAGACCACATCCTCAGCACCGTCACACACTGGGGGAGACCACATCCTCAGCACCGTCATACACTGGGGGAGACCACGTCCTCAGCACTGTCACACACTGGGGGAGACCACATCCTTAGCACTGTCACACACTGTGGGAGACCACATCCTCAGCACTGTCATACACTGGGGGAGACCACATCCTCAGCACCGTCATACACTGGGGGAGACCACATCCTCAGCACCGTCATACCCTGGGGGAGACCACATCCTCAGCACTGTCGTACACTGGGGGAGACCACATCCTCAGCACTGTCACACACTGGGGGACACCACATCCTCAGCACTGTCATACACTGGGGGAGACCACATCCCCAGCACTGTCATACACTGGGGGAGACCACATCCTCAGCACCGTCATACACTGGGGGAGACCACATCCTCAGCACCGTCATACACAGGGGGAGATCACATCCTCAGCACTGTCATACACTGGGGGAGACCACATCCTCAGCACTGTCACACACTGGGGGAGACCACATCCCCAGCACTGTCATACACTGGGGGAGACCACATCCTCAGCACTGTCATACACTGGGGGAGACCACATCCTCAGCACTGTCATACACTGGGGGAGACCACATCCTCAGCACCGTCATACACTGGGGGAGACCACATCCTCAGCACTGTCATACACTGGGGGAGACCACATCCCCAGCACTGTCACACACTGGGGGAGACCACATCCTCAGCACTGTCACACACTGGGGGAGACCACATCCTCAGCACTGTCACACACTGGGGGAGACCACATCCCCAGCACTGTCATACACTGGGGGAGACCACATCCTCAGCACTGTCACACACTGGGGGAGACCACATCCTCAGCACTGTCACACACTGGGTGAGACCACATCCTCAGCACTGTCATACACTGGGGGAGACCACATCCTCAGCACTGTCATACCCTGGGGGACACCACATACTCAGCACTGTCATACACTGGGGGAGACCACATCCCCAGCACTGTCATACACTGGGGGAGACCACATCCTCAGCACTGTCATACACTGGGGGAGACCACATCCTCAGCACTGTCATACACTGGGGGAGACCACATCCTCAGCACTGTCATACACTGGGGGAGACCACATCCTCAGCACTGTCATACCCTGGGGGAGACCACATCCTCAGCACCGTCATACCCTGGGGGACACCACATCCTCAGCACCGTCATACCCTGGGGGACACCACATCCTCAGCACTGTCATACACTGGGGAAGACCACATCCTCAGCACTGTCATACACTGGGGGAGACCACATCCCCAGCACTGTCATACACTGGGGGAGACCACATCCCCAGCACTGTCATACACTGGGGGAGACCACATCCTCAGCACTGTCATACACTGGGGGAGACCACATCCCCAGCACTGTCATACACTGGGGGAGACCACATCCTCAGCACTGTCACACACTGGGGGAGACCACATCCTCAGCACCGTCACACACTGGGGGAGACCACATCCTCAGCACTGTCACACACTGGGGGAGACCACATCCTCAGCACCGTCACACACTGGGGGACACCACATCCTCAGCACCGTCATACACTGGGGGAGACCACATCCTCAGCACTGTCATACACTGGGGGAGACCACATCCTCAGCACTGTCATACACTGGGGGAGACCACATCCTCAGCACCGTCATACCCTGGGGGACACCACATCCTCAGCACCGTCATACACTGGGGGAGACCACGTCCTCAGCACCGTCATACACTGGGGGAGACCACATCCTCAGCACCGTCATACACTGGGGGAGACCACATCCCCAGCACTGTCATACCCTGGGGGACACCACATCCTCAGCACCGTCATACACTGGGGGAGACCACATCCTCATCACTGTCACACACTGGGGGAGACCACATCCCCAGCACTGTCATACCCTGGGGGACACCACATCCTCAGCACCGTCATACACTGGGGGAGACCACATCCTCAGCACTGTCATACCCTGGGGGACACCACATCCTCAGCACTGTCATACACTGGGGGAGACCACATCCTCAGCACTGTCACACACTGGGGGAGACCACATCCTCAGCACTGTCACACACTGGGGGAGACCACATCCTCAGCACTGTCATACACTGGGGGAGACCACATCCCCAGCACTGTCATACACTGGGGGAGACCACATCCTCAGCACTGTCACACACTGGGGGAGACCACATCCTCATCACTGTCACACACTGGGGGAGACCACATCCTCAGCACCGTCATACCCTGGGGGACAACACATCCCCAGCACTGTCATACACTGGGGGAGACCACATCCCCAGCACTGTCATACCCTGGGGGACACCACATCCTCAGCACTGTCATACACTGGGGGAGACCACATCCCCAGCACTGTCATACACTGGGGGAGACCACATCCTCAGCACTGTCATACACTGGGGGAGACCACATCCTCAGCACCGTCATACCCTGGGGGACACCACATCCCCAGCACCGTCATACCCTGGGGGACACCACATCCTCAGCACTGTCATACACTGGGGGAGACCACATCCCCAGCACTGTCATACACTGGGGGAGACCACATCCTCAGCACTGTCATACACTGGGGGACACCACATCCTCAGCACCGTCATACACTGGGGGACACCACATCCTCAGCACCGTCATACCCTGGGGGACACCACATCCCCAGCATTGTCATACACTGGGGGAGACCACATCCCCAGCACTGTCATACACTGGGGGAGACCACATCCCCAGCACTGTCATACCCTGGGGGACACCACATCCCCAGCACTGTCATACACTGGGGGACACCACATCCTCAGCACTGTCACACACTGGGGGACACCACATCCTCAGCACCGTCATACCCTGGGGGACACCACATCCCCAGCACTGTCATACACTGGGGGAGACCACATCCCCAGCACTGTCATACACTGGGGGAGACCACATCCCCAGCACTGTCATACCCTGGGGGACACCACATCCCAAGCACTGTCATACCCTGGGGGACACCACATCCTCAGCACTGTCATACACTGGGGGACACCACATCCCCAGCACTGTCATACACTGGGGGAGACCACATCCCCAGCACTGTCATACACTGGGGGAGACCACATCCTCAGCACCGTCATACCCTGGGGGACACCACATCCTCAGCACCGTCATACCCTGGGGGACACCACATCCTCAGCACTGTCATACACTGGGGGAGACCACATCCCCAGCACTGTCATACACTGGGGGAGACCACATCCCCAGCACTGTCATACCCTGGGGGACACCACATCCCCAGCACTGTCATACACTGGGGGACACCACATCCCCAGCACTGTCATACACTAGGGGACACCACATCCTCAGCACCGTCACACACTGGGGGAGACCACATCCTCAGCACCGTCATACACTGGGGACACCACATCCCCAGCACTGTCATACACTGGGGGAGACCACATCCTCAGCACTGTCATACACTGGGGGAGACCACATCCCCAGCACTGTCATACCCTGGGGGACACCACATCCCCAGCACTGTCATACACTGGGGGACACCACATCCCCAGCACTGTCATACACTGGGGGAGACCACATCCTCAGCACTGTCATACACTGGGGGAGACCACATCCTCAGCACTGTCATACACTGGGGGACACCACATCCTCAGCACCGTCACACACTGGGGGAGACCACATCCTCAGCACCGTCACACACTGGGGGAGACCACATCCTCAGCACTGTCATACACTGGGGGAGACCACATCCCCAGCACTGTCATACCCTGGGGGAGACCACATCCTCAGCACTGTCACACACTGGGGAACACCACATCCTCAGCACTGTCACACACTGGGGAACACCACATCCTCAGCACTGTCATACCCTGGGGGACACCACATCCTCAGCACTGTCACACACTGGGGGAGACCACATCCTCAGCACTGTCATACCCTGGGGGACACCACATCCTCAGCACTGTCATCCCCTGGGGGACACCACATCCCCAGCACTGTCATACACTGGGGGACACCACATCCCCAGCACTGTCATACACTGGGGGACACCACATCCCCAGCACTGTCATACACTGGGGGAGACCACATCCCCAGCACTGTCATACCCTGGGGGACACCACATCCTCAGCACTGTCACACACTGGGGGAGACCACATCCTCAGCACTGTCATACACTGGGGGAGACCACATCCTCAGCACTGTCATACACTGGGGGAGACCACATCCTCAGCACTGTCATACACTGGGGGAGACCACATCCTCAGCACTGTCACACACTGGGGGAGACCACATCCTCAGCACTGTCATACACTGGGGGAGACCACATCCTCAGCACTGTCACACACTGGGGGAGACCACATCCTCAGCACTGTCATACACTGGGGGAGACCACATCCCCAGCACTGTCATACACTGGGGGACACCACATCCTCAGCACCGTCATACACTGGGGGAGACCACATCCTCAGCACTGTCATACACTGGGGGAGACCACATCCTCAGCACTGTCATACACTGGGGGAGACCACATCCTCAGCACTGTCATACACTGGGGGACACCACATCCTCAGCACCGTCATACACTGGGGGAGACCACATCCTCAGCACTGTCATACCCTGGGGGACACCACATCCTCAGCACTGTCACACACTGGGGGAGACCACATCCTCAGCACCGTCGTACACTGGGGGACACCACATCCTCAGCACTGTCATACACTGGGGGAGACCACATCCTCAGCACCGTCATACACTGGGGGAGACCACATCCTCAGCACTGTCATACACTGGGGGAGACCACATCCTCAGCACCGTCATACACTGGGGGAGACCACATCCTCAGCACTGTCATACACTGGGGGACACCACATCCCCAGCACCGTCATACCCTGGGGGAGACCACATCCTTAGCACCGTCATACCCTGGGGGACACCACATCCTCAGCACTGTCACACACAGGGGGAGACCACATCCCCAGCACTGTCGTACACAGGGGGAGACCACATCCTCAGCACCGTCGTACACTGGGGGAGACCACATCCTCAGCACTGTCACACACACACTGGGACCCCCCCCCCCAGGCATCAGCTGTGATCTGCAGCTGGTCTCAGTTATGTCCATAGAACTCCCAGACAGTAATGCATGTAGTTGATGTCACCGTGAGCTGGGCTTTGTCCTCTGAATGCTGCAGATGATTAGTCACTGACTGATATACTGGTCTCTCCGCTTAGGACATAATGAAAGCGCCATTCATTGAGCTGAGGTCTAACAATTAGTCCACGAGAGGCTGCGAATGGGGGAAATATATGTGGCCTGGCCTCCAGCCCCTGTCACCATTACCGATGTGCACTCTCTCCAGGTCTATAATAGGTGCAAAACAATTGTCTCTGAGGGACGTGATCTGCATCATCTGTAATTGTGCACGCTTTCTGTTCAGTGCAGAGGTCCTAATCTGATTTATTAACTTGCAGTCTCATAGGTAACACAGATGTTCTTTATATAAGCACTGAAAGTTTTCTGTTCAACGCAGAGGTGATAATCTGATTATTAACTTGCAGTCTCATAGGTAACACAGATGTTCTTTATATATATAATCACTGAGAGTTTTCTGTTCAATGCAGTGGTGATAATCTGATTTAATAACTTGCAGTCACATAGGTAACACATATGTTCTTTATATATAAGCACTGAAAGTTTTCTGTTCAACGCAGAGGTGATAATCTGATTATTAACTTGCAGTCTCATAGGTAACACAGATGTTCTTTATATATAATCACTGAGAGTTTTCTGTTCAATGCAGAGGTGATAATCTGATTATTAACTTGCAGTCACATAGGTAACACAGATGATCTGTACATATTAGCACTGAACACTTTCTGCTTAATGCAGTGGTGCTAATTGGATTTATTAGCTTGCAGTTTCCTAGGTAACGCATATGTTCTTTACACTATAAATGTAAGCTGTGAAGGAGAATATGTGGCATGTGTTGCTGTTTGGCATCTTATAGGGACATCGGAATTGTATGTTGATGGGGTCCTCCACCCTCTATTATACCACTTGCTCCACCACGGCGGGTGCAATAAATGTGATAGGGGCAGGAGAGCTACATGTCACACCACAGCGGGAGGGTGCTGTAACTGAGAACATAAATCCTGTTTCCTGGGTTATTTCCCATTAGCGGTCGTGTTGCTGCGTTGCATGAACCATCGGCGGAGATTCTATTTGTAATAATTCACTTAAGACTCCAGCGTGGTATCATGGCATCGTCTTGCCGGAGGCCTCCGCTGGCTAATAAGGGGCCTTTCATCATGTTTACTGTGTAGCTCTCTGGGGTCAGAACTGTGCGATGTGTTCTTCCCACACAACAACATATTAGGTACAAATACTGCCGGATGTCACCGGGAGCAGCGGACGGGGAATTCTCATTTAATCATATGGATACTTTATCCAGTGTGCAAGTACAATGCAAACCTGTACTGTGACTCTGCCTGTACTCTGTGCCCCCAGCCCTTGGGACTGTGGGCCTTATTCTAGTTCACTCTTTCTGACAAAATCCTTCTTAGATGGACAAAACCATATGCACTGCAGGGGGGCAGATGTAACATGTGCAAAGAAAAATAGATTTGGGTGAGTTATTTTGTTTCTGTGCAGGGTAAATACTGGCTGCGTTATTTTTACACTGCACTATAGATCTCACTTTGAAGTAATACCCCACCCAAATCTAATTCTCTCTGCACATGTTACATCTACCCCACCTGCAGTGCAGCATGGTTTTCCCATCTAAGATGGAATTTGTCAGAAAGAGTGAACCAGAATAACCCCCTTAGTGACAGAATGTGGTTGTTACTGTTATTTGATGTGTCATTTTGTTATAAGGGCACAAGCTGGCGTCTGCTGCCGGTGGTACATTATATCACAGAGTGTGCGGGTACAGTGTGCAGCAGGACTAAGCCCATGGATCAGGCGGCTTTACGGCCTCAAAGGTCTCTTTCTCCTCCAAATGGGACACAAGGATCATTGCCGAGGGATTTTACCACACGCTGAGCCCGGGTAATGCTGAGCCCGGGTAATGCTGAGCCCGGGTAACGCTGAGCCCTGGTAACGCTGGGTAATGCTGAGCCCGGGTAACGCTGAGCCCTGGTAACGCTGGGTAATGCTGAGCCCTGGTAACGCTGAGCCTGGGAAACGCTGAGCCCTGGTAACGCTGAGCCCTGGTAACACTGAGCCCGGGTAACGCTGGGTAATGCTGAGCCCGGGTAACTCTGAGCCCGGGTAACGCTGAGCCTGGGAAACGCTGAGCCTGGGTAACGCTGAGCCCTGGTAACGCTGGGTAATGCTGAGCCTGGGTAACGCTGAGCCCTGGTAACGCTGGGTAATGCTGAGCCCTGGTAACGCTGAGCCTGGGAAACGCTGAGCCCTGGTAACGCTGAGCCCTGGTAACGCTGAGCCCTGGTAACGCTGGGTAACTCTGAGCCCGGGTAACGCTGAGCCTGGGAAACGCTGAGCCCGGGTAACGATGAGCCCTGGTAACGCTGAGCCTGGGTAACGCTGAGCCCTGGTAACGCTGGGTAATGCTGAGCCCGGGTAACGCTGAGCCCGGGTAACGCTGAGCCTGGGAAACGCTGAGCCCTGGTAACGCTGAGCCCTGGTAACGCTGAGCCTGGGTAACGCTGAGCCCTGGTAACGCTGGGTAATGCTGAGCCCGGGTAACGCTGAGCCCTGGTAACGCTGAGCCTGGGAAACGCTGAGCCCTGGTAACGCTGAGCCCTGGTAACGCTGAGCCTGGGTAACGCTGAGCCCTGGTAACGCTGGGTAATGCTGAGCCCGGGTAACGCTGAGCCTGGGAAACGCTGAGCCCTGGTAACGCTGGGTAATGCTGAGCCCGGGTAACGCTGAGCCTGGGAAACGCTGAGCCTGGGTAACGCTGAGCCCTGGTAACGCTGGGTAATGCTGAGCCCTGGTAACGCTGAGCCTGGGAAATGCTGAGCCCTGGTAACGCTGAGCCCTGGTAACGCTGAGCCCTGGTAACGCTGAGCCCTGGTAACGCTGAGCCCGGGTAACGCTGAGCCCGGGTAACGCTGAGCCTGGGAAACGCTGAGCCTGGGAAACGCTGAACCTGGGTAACGCTGAGCCCTGGTAACGCTGGGTAATGCTGAGCCCGGGTAACGCTGAGCCCTGGTAACGCTGAGCCTGGGAAACGCTGAGCCCTGGTAACGCTGAGCCCTGGTAACGCTGAGCCATGGTAACGCTGAGCCCGGGTAACGCTGAGCCCTGGTAACGCTGGGTAATGCTGAGCCTGGGTAACTCTGAGCCTGGGTAACGCTGAGCCTGGGAAACGCTGAGCCCGGGTAACGCTGAGCCCGGGTAACGCTGAGCCCTGGTAACGCTGAGCCCGGGTAACGCTGAGCCCGGGTAACGCTGAGCCCGGGTAACGCTGGGTAACGCTGAGCCCGGGTAACTCTGAGCCTGGGTAACGCTGAGCCCTGGTAACGCTGAGCCCGGGTAACGCTGAGCCCGGGTAACGCTGAGCCCGGGTAACGCTGAGCCCGGGAAACGCTGAGCCTGGGAAACGCTGAGCCCTGGTAACGCTGAGCCCTGGTAATGCTGAGCCCTGGTAACGCTGAGCCCGGGTAACGCTGAGCCCTGGTAACGCTGAGCCCTGGTAACGCTGGGTAATGCTGAGCCCGGGTAACTCTGAGCCTGGGTAACTCTGAGCCTGGGTAACGCTGAGCCTGGGAAACGCTGAGCCCGGGTAACGCTGAGCCCTGGTAACGCTGAGCCCGGGTAACGCTGAGCCCGGGTAACGCTGAGCCCGGGTAACGCTGAGCCCTGGTAACGCTGGGTAATGCTGAGCCTGGGTAACTCTGAGCCTGGGTAACGCTGAGCCTGGGAAACGCTGAGCCCGGGTAACGCTGAGCCCGGGTAACGCTGAGCCCTGGTAACGCTGAGCCCGGGTAACGCTGAGCCCGGGTAACGCTGAGCCCGGGTAACGCTGGGTAACGCTGAGCCCGGGTAACTCTGAGCCTGGGTAACGCTGAGCCCTGGTAACGCTGAGCCCGGGTAACGCTGAGCCCGGGTAACGCTGAGCCCGGGTAACGCTGAGCCCGGGAAACGCTGAGCCTGGGAAACGCTGAGCCCTGGTAACGCTGAGCCCTGGTAATGCTGAGCCCTGGTAACGCTGAGCCCGGGTAACGCTGAGCCCTGGTAACGCTGAGCCCTGGTAACGCTGGGTAATGCTGAGCCCGGGTAACTCTGAGCCTGGGTAACTCTGAGCCTGGGTAACGCTGAGCCTGGGAAACGCTGAGCCCGGGTAACGCTGAGCCCGGGTAACGCTGAGCCCTGGTAACGCTGAGCCCGGGTAACGCTGAGCCCGGGTAACGCTGAGCCCGGGTAACGCTGGGTAATGCTGAGCCCGGGTAACGCTGAGCCCTGGTAACGCTGAGCCCGGGTAACGCTGAGCCCGGGTAACGCTGAGCCCTGGTAACGCTGAGCCCGGGTAACGCTGAGCCCGGGTAACGCTGAGCCCGGGTAACGCTGAGCCCGTAACGCTGGGTAACGCTGAGCCCGGGTAACGCTGAGCCCGGGTAACACTGAGCCACTGCTTTAAGGCCCGTACACACTGAGCGATATTAAGATGAAAGCTCAGTTTTCACGTGTCACATATTCAGCTCTCAAATGTCATGTGCTCAGCTCCCAAAATTCCTGTGTTCAGCTCCCAACTGTCATGTGTTCAGCTCCCAACTGCCATGTGTTTAGCTTCAAACATTCATGTGTTCAGCTCCCAACTGTCCTGTGTTCATCTCCCAACATCCCTGTGTTCAGCTCCCAACATCCCTGTGTTCAGCCCCCAACTGTCACGTGTACAGCCCCTAACTGTCATGCATTCAGCCCCCAACTGTCACGTGTCCAGTCCCCCAACTGAGTTGGGGGCTGAACACGTGACAATTGGGAGCTGAACACATGACAATTGGGAACTGAACACATGCCAGTTGGGAGCTGAATACATGCCAGTTGGGAGCTGAACACATGCCAGTTGGGAGCTGAACACATGCCAATTGGGAGCTGAACACATGCCAGTTGGGAGCTGAACACATGACAATTGGGAGCTGAACACATGCCAGTTGGGAGCTGAATACATGCCAGTTGGGAGCTGAACACATGCCAGTTGGTAACTGATTGGCTGGAGCACCATTAATCATATGAAACGGGTTTTATTACCCACAATGAGTATTATCATTTGTTGATAATTGGCCCCATTTATTATTGAAGAATCACAGCAGCGGTGTTAGTATCACTGAGATACACAGACAGAAACGCAGCTGGTGTTCTGCAATACCTACTACCACAGCGAGGCACCATACCACTGTCTAAGGTGCCGCAGATAGCGGGAGTCTAATACTACACTAATAATTATACCCACGCTGCGGCCTTGTATGACATCACAGCCAGGTGCCATACTTCATGTCCTACAGCAGGAAGCCTAGGGCATCCCCAGTGCCAGCACAGCTGTGCCCAGACCAGATCCAGGGAGATGGCCAGACCCCTCAGCATCCAGCAGATCACATCACCCTGTGGCCTAATGGATAAGGCTTCTGACTGTATCAGAAAAGTGAGGGTTCGAGTCCCTTAGAGACCTTCAGGATCCCTCCCGGACATTGAGGAGCTAACCCATCTGACATGTCCCACTCCTGGGAGACATCCGTCGGCAGCACGGACCTCTATGTGTTCATGTCAGCGGCAGAAGTCTCCCATCTGTTTGTAGATCTGGCACAGGCCCTGGCAGACCCAGCCAATACAACCGATGCCAGCGTCTGCTCATTCTCATGTCTGTAACGATAAAACAAACAGCGCTCCCTCCAGCTTCCAGCACTAATGAATACAGAGCGAGCGTGTGGGAGGCAGCGCGGTATCATATGGATTCACCCCGCATTTGTTTGTTTTTCCCTATATTTAAATTTAGCGTTGGGTTTCTGCTGCGTTTGTGGTGACAGATACAAGCAAACAGGAATTTATTCAGCCCTCTGTCTCATTGCAGGGACTCAGTAGACGTCTGCCCTAGAGATGTGCGCCCGGCTATTCTTGCTGCATTTGGCTCTGTCATCTGGATTTGGATTTGCCAAAATTTTATTTCACAAATTGCCAAAAAAAGAAGCTAAAATCACAGAATTTCTGACTTTTATTTGTTCCAAGAGTATTATTAATCTCAATAACTATCATTTCCAGTCATTTCCAGTGGATTTTGACCACCTCACAGCTCACAATATTGTTTCCACAAGTATTGTCCATAGGCAGCAGCAAGCTGGCTGGTTACTAAGCAACACAGCAGCTGCACAAACACAGGGCAGTTTATAGCACCTCTATGAAACATTGGTGGTTATTGTAATTCCTTCTGATGTCTGGGGGTCTGCGCATGGCAGCGAGGGGAATCAGAATGTGTGGAGTCACATGACTAATAGATGCACGTGGACAAAGTGCCCTAGTGAAATGTGCACCAAAACATTGCACGTACAGGTCCGATGCTGTGAACGATGGTCGCATTGTTGATCAGAGAAGTCTGGCAGTGGGCCGTGGTGACATTGGCACAGCCGTGGTGACATTGGTACAGCCGTGGTGACATTTGCAACCACTAAATTCCTTGGGGGGGAGATGAGAAATCCTGCCGATGAATGCGGAGTTGGGTGAGTATTTCCAGGGACCGTTTCAGCATTTCCCTAATCTTTTATGTGAAATAGACATTTCTGGATTACGGAAAGATGCTGTCATAGGGCCTAATTCAGACATAATTGCAGGACTAATTTGTTCTCAAAATGGACAAAACCATGCTGCACTGCAGGTGGGGCAGATGTAACATGTGCAGACAGAGGTCCTTATTCTGGTCTGCATACACACGGAGACCAATGTTTCTTTATGTGCATACGCAGGGTGCTGGGGGTAGGCAGATGACATCACCGGATTCGCCCATTTCCGTCCCAGCGTGCGCGCATATGTAAAGGACTTTAATATGCGCGCACCGTCCACATCTTTCAATGGCCTTGCAAATCCACCAGAATAACCCCCAGAGTTAGATTTGAGTGGGATAAATTGCATGGAGCTGCCGGGGGACTTTAGGGGAAGATGCTGCAGCTGCCTCTATCCCCGGCTGAGCACAAGGGACTGAGCAGCGTGCGCTGGGCTGGGGAGAGAGGCTGTGCTCTTTACTCACACTTCCCGGCTAGCTGCAGTGTGGAAGAGGGGGGGCTGAACCCGGGAACCTCCCAGGCCTAGGTACATGCCCAACCCGCCCTCCCTCTCAGCAGCACGGTCTACAGTGTCCATAGAGCTGTCTGGGGGTCACTCTGTGGCAATGATACATCCCGCGCTGATAGTACAGTGATGCAGCACAGATTGCCATAATATCAGCACTTCTAGGACAATCCATCTGTGTCTGGGAACATTAAGCTCCAGCTAATGAGATAAGGAGAACTGGACGTGTCAGATATTCTCCTGCCCACACTCAATAAATAATGGCATTTACTAAAGGTAATACTCCTTCCCCTGGGAGTACTCACCACAGCACATTCACACAGACAGCGCTGGCTGAGAGTGATCAGCTAAACCAATCCCCCATTACTGTATACTGCTGTATACTGTGCACGTCCTCTTGCAGATACTCATCACAGCATTGGGTCTGATTCAGACCTGACCGCTGCTGTGCACATTCACACAGACAGCGCTGGCTGAGAGTGATCAGCTAAACCAATCCCCCACTTCTGTATATTGCTTTATACTGTACACGTCCTCCTCAGGGCCGGATTTGTGCCTAGGCCCGTGAGGCACCGGCCTCAGGGCGGCACCAATTAAGGGCAGCAGGCAGGCTGAAATTCTGTTAAATAGCAGCATGGCAGAGCGGGTGGGTAGCGGCGAGTGACGAGCGCCGCCGCCGCAGACATGAATTATCATATGTCGGCGGCAGCGCCGCTCGTCACCTGCCACTGCCCACCCACTCTGCCATGCACATTACATCACCGCTTAATGGCTGGGTCCGAGGGTCCCCCTGCGCGTCCGGAAATAGCTCAGGCTCACTGCTGCCGGCTCCCGCCCATTGGCTACTCTACACACACACACACAGTCTATTGGCTGCTGTGTATCCAGCAGCTGAGCTGAGCGGCGTGCAGATCCTCCCGGCGCTCAGTCAGTCACAGTGTGTGAGCCGGAGAGAGACTGACGGATACACTGTGCTAATCACTGTACTAATAAGTGCCTCGCTCCAGGTCCTCCGTACAGTGAGTAGTCCAGAGTGCTTAAAAAAATATGGTGGGCTACAGTTAAATTTTAATGAAATATATAAATAACAATGTATATACATATATGATTACATTAAAATAGAGGGGGGGGGACAAAAATGTTGTGCCTAGGGGCGGCCTGACCCCTAAATTCGCCCCTGGTCCTCCTGCAGATACTAATCACAGCATTGGGTCTGATTCAGGCCTGACCGCTGCTGTGCACATTCACACAGACAGTGCTGGCTGAGAGTGATCAGCTAAACCAATCCCCCACTTCTGCATATTGCTTTACTAGCTGACCCGCCCGGCATTGCCCGGGAAAACCTTGGTTTTTTTAAATTTCCAAAATTGCTGTAAAATGTCATCTTGTGCTGTGCTAAAGACCTAAGATTGTATTTTGTTAAAGCCTCCACCATAATGCTAGAATGTGTTTGCATTGATACTCAATGACAGCGATGAAATCAGTTGTGGTGTTGTATGAAACCCACTGCTTGTGTGTGTGTTGATGAATTCCACATCCACTCCTGTGATTTAGATTTAGCACAGGGTTGCTGACTTTTAAATGCTCCTCTCCGGCAGAAGCCCAGAGAGAAGACTTTCCTTACCCGATCGGGGGGTGGGGCTTGACTGTGACGTCATTAAGCCACGCCCCCATTACGGAAATAGGAGAAATGACTGATCTCCATGGAGGGGGCGGGGCTAAAATGACACAATTGTGCCATTTTAGCTCCGCCCCCTCCTCTGAGACCCACGGATAGCGGCATTTACATGCCGCGATTCGGAGGGCTCAGGGGGGTCCCCCAGATTCCGGGAGGGTTGCCCACCCTTCCGGGGGGCCGGGAGGGGTACACGATTTTCGTGAGACTCCCGGGAATTCCGGGAGGGTCGGCAACCCTGATTTAGCACCTATGACATACTGTACCCTACAACATCTGAGGGTCAGAAATCGGTACAAAGTAGAGATGGGTCGTTCGCGAAAGAAGCAGATCTTTTTGTATGGATCCCATAAAAGCGTAAGTGAGCCGCCGATCCCAAAAAGGTGAACCGTCGTTCTTTTACTTTCAGTTTAGTTTTTCATTACAATGCATTTGCCTGATCTCAGCACTGCCCCCTGTGGCAGCTGAGATGTACTAACTCAGGAGACAGTACAAATGAAAGAAAGAATACCAAGGTTGCTGATGATAGGGATGGCCAACATCGATGGCGATTCTGCACCCAGCCATCGATCAGCGTTTTTACTCGGTCATTTATGTGAGCTGAACAAATAAGTTTTAAAAAAATGGCAATAAGTCATTGTAAAAAATTATGCTTTGTTATTATCAAATTACCCCTTTTTTGAAAGTGAGCTGATGATATTTCTAAAAGATCCGGATCTATTCACAGATTTATCACTCGGTTCCAGCTCTTTTTAGTGACCCATGTTGCCCGGCTATAGTACAAAATCAGAAAGGGGCGTGGTCACAGGAAATGGTGTGGCCACGCCTCCATTTCTATCCTTTCAATGGCACAGTTTCTAGGGTATGTAAATACAGGCACTTAGTGCATGGAGACTGGGGTGGGCCTTACTTACCGCGCCATATTAATTAAAAATTGTCTGCGGCGGGATGTACCACAATTGCTTAGAACATCCCGCCATAAGCGAGGATATGATTGGCTAGGAGAGGATTATGAAGGTTAGGTGGCTGGTTTTGGAATTTAATAAGCTTAATTGAAGAGGTGAGTTTTCGGGGAGCGCTTGTAGGTTTGGAGACTGGAGGAGAGTCTTCTTGTGCTTGGGAGGGCATTCCACAGAGTGGGAGCAGCCTGAAGAAAGTCCTGCAGTCGGGAATGGGAGTGAGTAATGAGTGTGGACGAGAGCCGCAAAACTTGTGAGGAGCGTAGAGGTCGGGTTAGGAGATATTGGGCATGATGTACCAAGCAACTGCATTACATCCCACTACACGTCGACCGACAGGGACTGGTGGCGAGGACCATGCGCATGTGCCCCCTTCCGATGGATGGCGGGGCCTGGTAGCAGGCGGGGACTGGTAATTCTATCACCAGCCCCCGCAAGCATGAGAGGCGCTACATCTGTAGGTTGGCTCAGCCCTGGCCATAGGACATTGTACAAATTGTGAGCCTCATTCTCTGCTTCCCAGACAAAATACGCATTACAGGGCAAAGTGCCACCACCCAGTGTGCCACAGATCATACCAGGAATAGCGTAACGCCTACAGACACAATCAGCGCTCGGTTCTTTGCAGCCATCCGCTCCTCTACACCAATCCCAGTTTAATAAATGAAGTGGGGCTACAGAGTTAGTGTTATGTTTATTATCAGCAATAAATTGGAAGGATAGGTCAAGTAGTTCCGCTAAGGGAAATGTTTATTTGATGCCCTAAATGACCAATATTTGTATCAATTTATTAAAAATCCAACCAGAAATTACAATTTACTGGATCTCTTGATAAGCAACAATGGGGACATTGTTACTAACATATCCATAGGGGAGACATTGGGGAACAGTGATCACAATATGATCACATTTTATTTAGATCTTAATAAAGATAAGTATATTGGAGCAACTAGGTCCTTACATTTCAGAAAAGCAAAGTTTGGTAAGTTTGAGGAGTCCTTAAAGTATATAAACTGGAAGGAATAATTTAGAGGTATGGAGTTGATTTTATATAGTGTGGCAAGCGCAGCGAGCTCCGCGAGGGGACGCGGATTACTTCACATTTATTCCGCGTCCCCTCCCGGGCTCGCAATGCTTCGGGTTGTCGTTGCTACTGGGGTGGCGTTAACAATGGGGGGGGGGGGGCATTTCACATAGTAATCACCCATCAGGGTGGGTGTACAATTAAAAATCGGGTCTCTGGGTGCATTTAACATAGGAATCAGGCATCAGGGTGCCTGTACAATGTAATATCGGGTATAATCACATCACATCGCTTGCCATTATAATGACATGCGATGCGACACAATATTAAAATTGTATACTCTGCCCGGGAAAGCCTCAAATCGGGTCCCATCGCATGCCATCGCATACCTTAATTAGTGGCATGCGATGCAATATATCGGGCGCCCAGATAATACACAAGTACTTAAATAGCTAAAAAAAAGGAGGGCATTCAAAATGTTTAAACAAAATGGGACACCCAAATCATTTGTCGCATATAAAGAATGTAATAAGAAATGTAAAAATACAATCAAGATGGCTTAGTTAGAGACTGAACGTAAAATAGCTGCAGATAGCAAATCTAATACCAAACGATTATACAGTTATATCAACGGGAAGCGGTTAAGGAAGGAAAATATTGGCCCACTAATAAATAAGCAGGGTCCCCTGGTAATAGAAGGAAAAGAGAAGGCGGAATTATTCAATGAATTTTTTTGCTTCAGTATTTACAAGGGAAGAATCTTCAGAAGATCTCCCACAGATTAAATGCTCGGCTCCTGATTGCTCCCAAACTGTATGTTTGAGTGAGGAAATAGTCAAAAATAGACCTAAATAGTAACAAATCTCCTGGCCCGGACGGAATACACCCTAGGATACTAAAAGAATTGAGTTCTGTCATAGCACTACCATTATATCTGATATTCGAGGAATCAATAAACTCGGGGACGGTACCAAGGACTGGCGCATAGCTAACGTATACCAATATGGGAAAAAGGTAGCAAATATAACCCTTAAATTATAGACCGGTCAGCCTTACATCCATTGTGGGGGAAATATTAGAAGGAATAATAAGAGATAGTATCCACAATTTCTTAGAACAGGGGCAGGTCGGGGAAGGTGCCCGCACAGAAGCCCTGCACATGTGTATATGAGAATATGCGCAGGGCAGAAACACGCGGGGGATTGATGAGATTACAATCAGCGCCTACATTCCTATACAGCCCTATACGGTCCCAGTGTCTGCTCTGCTGCAGCGTTGTGTCCTCTATCCAACACAAAATGTTACTTTCTTGCTTTTATTCCTAGTAACTGTTTAAAGGCTGTGTAATGTTTTGTGACAAGCCGACAGGCAAGCGTATCCGTCCCTCGTCTGTCACACCGGGAGAGATCTCAGCATCAATCATTTCCTTTATATGGATGGAGGGGGTTATGTAAGAAGCTTTCTCCAACCAGAGCTGCGATCCTGCCACGCAGACACAGAACACGACCCCTCTACACAAAGCCAAGGTTCCTATATCCACCCACAAAACAAGAGTCTGTGTCTATTGTAATGAGAGAGACGCATTGCAATAGGCAGCTTCACCGAAATCATCCCCTTCCTGCATCTCAGCCGGCTCCCAGGTCTGAGGCCATCTCTGTTTGAATCCAAGATGCCCTTCTATTTTGACAGAACAGTAGGACGGAGGTCATCTTGGATTCAAAAACAGGCTGCCTCTTCCTGGACCCTGGGGGCCGGCAGAGATGCGGGGAGGAGACCACAGCAGGCTGCACAGGGGAGTATTCTATGTTCCCAGGGGGCAGGTAGCAGCTGTGGTCTATGGGGCCGATTCAGATCCCGACGCTGCCCTCTGCTGATAATCGGAGGGCCACAGATGCACACGGTCCCCAATGTTTCGGGGGAGTGCTGCGGAAAAACACAGGTGGGCCCGGCTGTTGGGAGGGACGCCACACTGCATATGGGCGGTCATCAATGCATCCCCGGATAGGACTCCAGTTCTTGTTGGGAGAGGTCCTTTGGGGCTTTCTTCATACATTTGGTGTTACTAAAGGCCGCTGAGCATGTAAAGACCGCCGGGACGTATCGTATGCAGAACGCGACGCCTGATCCCATCCCAGCTGGTCATTGTATCCACGGCTGCCCCTGACTCCGTATCATCACCTCTGTTCTCTTGTAATCATTATGTCATTAGGGGTAAAGTTACTAAGATGGGAGTTCTTATTTATTGAGCTCCTTCTAGGAAATAATAGATATCATCTGATTGGTTGCTATGGGCAACATCCCCATTTTAGTAAATTCACCCCTTTTAGAGCCATTATAGAACCGTGAATGTATGCAGTGCTGATGAGAGAGGGTCGAAGCCTTAGTTACAGGTACAGACGGGCAGAACGGTATAAGACCAGCGCCAGCCCGCAGAGACGGAGCCCAGTGCTGTACAATTGTCACCGCCAGGGCTGCTGTTAGCGCTGATGGTTAGGTGCGGTTATGGGGGAGAGGGATAAAGTACCGGCCGTTCAGCTCCTAACTGCCATATTACATTTGGTACTGTCCACTTCATTCCTCTACAAGCTTTGATACACCTCTCCCTACAGTGATGCCTGTTAGGAGCACCTGGCTGCTGTATCTTGTAGTTTCCCTAACCCTGATCTAATGATCACAGACCCGTCAGACTGTAATAACCGTATAATGACAGATCTCACGCATCACACAATGGGAACCGTACAGGGCACGTTAGCCCGTTAGCTGCCGGTTACTGTAACACCTGCGGCCTCTGGTCTGGAAGTGGAAGATCAGGTTCTGCAGCAGCTGAGTAACACAGAGAGGATTAGTACATGTTCATGTTCTCGGCGTGAGAATCCCGTCCTCATCATGGCCCTTATTCTGGTTGGTGCGGTCAGAGCCGCACACGGGGCTCCGACCGCACAAACCAAGGGCCGCCCACCAGACGGATCGCCACGGCCGTCCATACACGGACGGCTGGCGATCCGCTCAAAAATGGTGGAGGCTACGCCTCCACCATGGTGGGAGCTGCCCCCTGCCTTCGATGGTCGACGACCATCGAAGGCAGGCCCGCACGCCGCGGCAGCTCCCGCAAGCTCAGACCACACGGACAATCGTCCGTGTGGGAGCTTGTAAGGGGGCTGAAAGCTGACATCCGGCGACGTCAGCTTTCCGCCCCCATGTCATGGTAATGAGGGCGTCATGCCCTCATTACCATGCATACGCCCCGCGTTTGCATGGGAACGCCCATGAAACGCGGGGCGTACACATAGGGAAATGAGGGGCTGAAGCCCCTCACGCCCCTATCCGCCCCCTTTGCGGCGGACGAAATCCGTCTGCGGCGAAGGGGGCTGCACATGCGCAGAATGACCTCTGCGCATGTGCAGACAAAAAACATCGGCGGTACGGCCGCACGCGGGCCGTACCGCACGATTCTGAATAAGGGCCCATGTTATACAGGATTACACAGAGAATCCCGTCCTCGTCACGTTATACAGGATTATACAGAGAATCCCGTCCTCGTCACGTTATACAGAATTATACAGAGAATCCTGTCCTCGTCACGTTATACAGGATTATACAGAGAATCCCATCCTCGTCCCGTTATACAGGATTACACAGAGAATCCCGTCCTCATCACGTTATACGGGAATACACAGAGAATCCCGTCCTCATCCCGTTATACAGGATTACACAGAGAATCTCGTCCTCATCCCGTTATACAGTATTATACAGAGAATCCCGTCCTCATCACGTTATACAGGATTATACAGAGAATCCCAGCCTCATCCCGTTATACAGAGAATCCCGTCCTCATCTCGTTATACAGGATTACACAGAGAATCCCGTCCTCGTCCCGTTATACAGGATTACACAGAGAATCCCGTCCTCATCACGTTATACAGGATTATACAGAGAATCCCGTCCTCATCACGTTATACAGGATTATACAGAAAATCCCGTCCTCATCACATTATACAGGGTTATACAGAGAATCCCGTCCTCATCACGTTATACAGGATTATACAGAGAATCCCGTCCTCGTCACGTTATACAGGATTACACAGAGAATCCCGTCCTCATCACGTTATACAGGATTACACAGAGAATCCCGTCCTCATCACGCTTGTTACAGGATTACACAGAGAATCCCGTCCTCATCCCGTTATACAGAATTACACAGAGAATCCCATCCTCATCCCGTTATACAGGATTACACAGAGAATCCCGTCCTCATCCCGTTATGCAGTATTACACAGAGAATCCCGTCCTCATCCCGTTATACAGGATTACACAGAGAATGCCGTCCTCATCACGTTATACAGGATTACACAGAGAATCCCGTCCTCATCCCGTTATACAGTATTACACAGAGAATCCCGTCCTCATCCCGTTATACAGGATTACACAGATAATCCCGTCCTCATCACGTTATACAGGATTACACAGTGAATCCCGTCCTCATACCGTTATGCAGGATTACACAGAGAATCCCGTCCTCATCACGTTATACAGGATTATACAGAGAATCCCGTCCTCATCACGTTATACAGGATTACACAGAGAATCCCGTTCTCATCCCGTTATACAAGATTACACAGAGAATCCCATCCTCATCCCGTTATACAGGATTATACAGAGAATCCCGTCCTCATCCCGTTATACAGGATTACACAGATAATCCCGTCCTAATCCCGTTATACGGGATTACACAGAGAATCCCGTCCTCATCACGTTATACAGGATTACACAGAGAATCCCGTCCTCATCACGTTATACAGGATTACACAGAGAATCCCGTCCTCATCCCGTTATACAGGATTACACAGAGAATCCCATCCTCATCCCGTTATACAGGATTACACAGAGAATCCCGTCCTCATCCCGTTATACAGGATTACACAGAGAATCCCGTCCTCATCCTGTTATGCAGTATTACACAGAGAATCCCGTCCTCATCCCGTTATACAGGATTACACAGAGAATCTCGTCCTCATCACGTTATACAGAATCCCGTCCTCATCACGCTATACAGGATTACACAGAGAATCCCGTCCTCATCCCGTTATGCAGTATTACACAGAGAATCCCGTCCTCATCCCGTTATACGGGATTATACAGAGAATCTCGTCCGCATCCCGTTATACGGGATTATACAGAGAATCCCGTCCTCATCCCGTTATACGGGATTATACAGAGAATCCCGTCCTCATCCCGTTATACGGGATTATACAGAGAATCCCGTCCTCATCACGTTATACGATATTATACAGAGAATCCCGTCCTCATTACTTTATACGGGATTATACAGAGAATCCCGTCCTCATCACTTTATACGGGATTATACAGAGAATCCCGTCCTCATCCCATTATACGGGATTATACAGAGAATCCCGTCCTCATCCCATTATACGGGATTATACAGAGAATCCCGTCCTCATCCCGTTATACGGGATTATACAGAGAATCCCGTCCTCATCCCGTTATACGGGATTATACAGAGAATCCCGTCCTCTTAGCGTTATACGGAATTATACAGAGAATCCCGTTCTCCGCGTTATACAGGATTATACAGAGAATCCCATCCTCATTCCCGTTATACAGGATTATACAGAGAATCTTGTCCTCGTCACGTTATACAGGATTATACAGAGAATCCCGTCCTCGTCACGTTATACAGGAAATATACAGAGAATCCCGTCCTCATCACGTTATACGGGATTATACAGAGAATCCCGTCCTCATCCCATTATACGGGATTATACAGAGAATCCCGTCCTCATCCCGTTATGCAGGATTACACAGAGAATCTCGTCCTCATCCCGTTATACAGGATTACACAGAGAATCCCGTCCTCATCACGTTATACAGGATTACACAGAGAATCCCGTCCTCATCCCGTTATACAGGATTACACAGAGAATCCCATCCTCATCCCGTTATACAGGATTATACAGAGAATCCCGTCCTCATCCCGTTATACAGGATTACACAGATAATCCCGTCCTCATCCCGTTATACAGGATTACACAGAGAATCCCGTCCTCATCACGTTATACAGGATTACACAGAGAATCCCGTCCTCATCACGTTATACAGGATTACACAGAGAATCCCGTCCTCATCCCGTTATACAGGATTACACAGAGAATCCCATCCTCATCCCGTTATACAGGATTACACAGAGAATCCCGTTATACAGGATTACACAGAGAATCCCGTCCTCATCCCGTTATGCAGTATTACACAGAGAATCCCGTCCTCATCCCGTTATACAGAATCCTGTCCTCATCACGTTATACAGGATTACACAGAGAATCCCGTCCTCATCCCGTTATGCAGTATTACACAGAGAATCCCGTCCTCATCCCGTTATACGGGATTATACAGAGAATCTCGTCCTCATCCCGTTATACGGGATTATACAGAGAATCCCGTCCTCATCCCGTTATACGGATTATACAGAGAATCCCGTCCTCATCCCGTTATACGGGATTATACAGAGATTCCCGTCCTCATCACGTTATACGGTATTATACAGAGAATCCCGTCCTCATCACTTTATACGGGATTATACAGAGAATCCCGTCCTAATCACGTTATACGGGATTATACAGAGAATCCCGTCCTCATCCCGTTATACGGGATTATACAGAGAATCCCGTCCTCATCCCGTTATATGGGATTATACAGAGAATCCCGTCCTCATTCCGTTATACGGGATTATACAGAGAATCCCGTCCTCATGCCGTTATGCAGGATGATACAGAGAATCCCGTCCTCATCACGTTATACGGGATTACACAGAGAATCCCGTCCTCATCACGTTATACAGGATTATACAGAGAATCCCGTCCTCATCACATTATACAGTATTATACAGAGAATCCCGTCCTCATCCCATTATACGGGATTATACAGAGAATCCCGTCCTCATCCCGTTATACGGGATTATACAGAGAATCCCGTCCTCATCCCGTTATACGGGATTATACAGAGAATCCCGTTCTCCGCGTTATACGGGATTATACAGAGAATCCCGTCCTCATCCCGTTATACAGGATTATACAGAGAATCCCATCCTCATTCCCGTTATACAGGATTATACAGAGAATCTTGTCCTCGTCACGTTATACAGGATTATACAGAGAATCCCGTCCTCGTCACGTTATACAGGATTATACAGAGAATCCCGTCCTCATCCCGTTATACAGGATTATACAGAGAATCCCGTCCTCATCACGTTATACGGGATTATACAGAGAATCCCGTCCTCATCACGTTATACGGGATTATATAGAGAATCCCGTCCTCATCCCATTATACGGGATTATACAGAGAATCCCGTCCTCATCCCGTTATACGGGATTATACAGAGAATCCCGTCCTCATCCCGTTATACGGGATTATACAGAGAATCCCGTCCTCATCGCGTTATACGGAATTATACAGAGAATCCCGTTCTCCGCGTTATACGGGATTATACAGAGAATCCCATCCTCATCCCGTTATACAGGATTATACAGAGAATCCCATCCTCATTCCCGTTATACAGGATTATACAGAGAATCTTGTCCTCGTCACGTTATACAGGATTATACAGAGAATCCCGTCCTCGTCACGTTATACAGGATTATACAGAGAACCCCGTCCTCATCCCGTTATACGGGATTATACAGAGAATCCCGTCCTCATCACATTATACGGGATTACACAGAGAATCCCGTCCTCATCACGTTATACAGGATTATACAGAGAATCCCATCCTCATCACGTTATACAGGATTATACAGAGAATCCCGTCCTCATCCCGTTATATGGGATTATACAGAGAATCCCTTCCTCATCACGTTATACGGGATTACACAAAGAATCCCGTCCTCGTCACGTTATACAGGATTATACAGAGAATCCCGTCCTCATCACGTTATACAGGATTATACAGAGAATCCCATCCTCATCACGTTATACAGGATTATACAGAGAATCCCGTCCTCATCACGTTATACAGGATTATACAGAGAATCCCGTCCTCATCACGTTATACAGGATTACACAGAGAATCCCATCCTCATCACGTTATACAGGATTACACAGAGAATCCCGTCCTCATCACGTTATACAGGATTATACAGAGAATCCCGTCCTCATCACGTTATACAGGATTATACAGAGAATCCCGTCCTCATCACGTTATACAGGATTATACAGAGAATCCCGTCCTCATCACGTTATACAGGATTACACAGAGAATCCCATCCTCATCACGTTATACAGGATTATACAGAGAATCCCGTCCTCATCACGTTATACGGGATTAGCCGCTGTGACCTTACATGAGACACCCACTTCAGAGGTCAGCCCGGGGTTGTTACTGTGGGGTGTGCTAGAGGCAGCTGCAGCCTCTCTAATTCCCGCTCTGGACCTGGAGTCATGGGCTGGGCTACAGGGAGACAGCGGGAAGACACCAGGAACCACAGACCCCTCCCCGGCTGGGTAATTCCACCGTATAGAATCACTCTACAGAAGGGCCGGAATAAAGCCTTGGGGGCGCTTACAAACCCCAGGGGGCTCCTGGTGGGAAGTTTATAATTATATTACATTGTGTATATCTCCCAACATGACCCATTCCAGGGGGACGTATACTCTCACTGTTAGGGGCCCATTTATCACCGCGGATGTGATAATATCGGCCAATCTCGCAATGCGATAATTAAATACTTCACATGTATATTTCAATTACCGTATGCAGGGACAGAGCTTGCGATTAAATCTTTGTCCCTGAAATGGGTCACAAAACCCACCCCTGTATGCACTGCCGCCGGTACCCCCTCCCTGTTGTGAGGAGCCCCTGCGCACCGCAACCCCCCTTTCCCTAAACTGCTCCAAAAGCGCCTTAGTGAATTCAGGTGAAACTAAAATAGTGTGAAAAGGGTGTGAAAACATAATTATAGCAAAAATCATATATTAAATGGGCCCCTTAATATATTATTGGTGTCCCCTGTGTTGAACTATGTAATTGGTAAGAAAAGGATTTTATAACTAAGGACGGTCTTGCCTACTCTCCTGGAATGGCCGAGTAACTCCGAGATATTTGGGAGGTATGAGGCATGGGGCACTGCAGTCTGAGGGGAACGTGTGCAGCCTGCGGTGTTTCCGCCTCCCTGGCACCCACACACACATTACTGTAAGTATATGTCACAGTTACGGACGCGTTTCCCATTATACACACCAACGAGACCCGCTACTCCTAGGAGACTGTACAGGGAAATACCACACGCTGGAATAACACTGTTATGTCCTCCACTGATGTGTCTTCAATTATGTTCCCATCACAATCTCTATCTCACATACTGAGTCGCAAGCGTAAAATCAGCCGTAAAAATCCTCCTACAATTATTCAATGAATGTAGATCCCTGATAAGTATAATATTGGGGGAAAGAAAATAGAATAAAGAGAAAAAAAGGGTAATTGGCAACAAGGATAGAGAAATCCTCGGGGGGGAGAGGGGGGGGGGGGGGGGAAGACAAGTCACAGAGAAAACATTGGGTGCAGAGAATACACCAGACGCAGAGAATACCGCAGGCACATATAAATCTTAGGGCGCAGAAAATACACCAGACGCAGAGAAAAAACCGGGCAAAGCGGAAACCCGGGAGCAGAGAAAACACCGGGGGCAGGGAAAACACTGGCACAGGGAAATCTCCGGGGGAAGAGAAATCCCAGAGGGCAGGGAAAATCAGCTGTAATATTCCTTCTTCTAAAACTATTCAATGGATGTAAATCCCTGATAAGTATAATACTGGGGGAAAGAAAATAGAATAAAAAAAATGAAGGAAATTGGCAGCAAGGCTAGAGAAATCCCCGGGGCAGATAAAATACTGGGCACAGAAAATACACCAGGCTCAGAAAAAATACAGAGCACAGAGAAAACACTGGGTGCAAAGAAAACACTAGCACTGGAAAATCTCCGGGGGCCGGGAAAACGCTGTGCGCAGGGAAATCTGTAGGTGCAAAGAAAACAACGAGGTGTAGAGAAAACTGCGTGGGCAGAGAAATCCCTGAGGTAAGGGAAAACACAGCACACAGGGAAAATACTGGGCACAGAGAAAACTCCGGGATGCAGAGAAAAAAAACGGGCACAGAGAAAACACCGGGCGCAGAGAAAACACCGGGCGCAGAGAAAACACCGGGTGCAGAGAAAACACCGGGTGCAGAGAAAACACTGGAACAGAGAAAACACCGGGTGCAGAGAAAACACCGGGTGCAGAGAAAACACTGGAACAGAGAAAAGGGTGTGGTATGGGACTCCGACAGTTGGGATCCCGACAGTCATTATCCCGACGTTGGGATCCCGACTGCCCGGAATCAGACAGCATGGCGAGTGCAAAAATGCCCCTTGAGGGCTCGCTGCGCTCGCCACGCTGCGGGCACGCGAGCCACCTATTCTGTTCTCCCTCTATGGGGGTCGTGGACCCCCACGAGGGAAAATAGCGGGTGGCCATCGGTCACCCGGCTGCCGGCGTTTTGACAGTCGGGATGCCGACGTCGGGTAAATGACTGTCGGGATCCCGACTGTCGGGAACCCATCCGGCACACCAGAGAAAACACCAGGCACAGAGAAAACACCGGGTGCAGGGAAAACACTGGGTGCAGGGAAAACACTGGGCATAGGGAAAACACTGGGCATAGGGAAAACACTGGGTGCAGAGAAAACACTGGGCATAGAGAAAACACTGGGTACAGAAAAAACCCCCGGCACAGGGAAAATCACCCAGGTGCACAGAAAACACCGGGGGCAGGGAAAACCCTGGGTGCAGAGAAATTCCCAGGTGCAGGGAAAACACTGGGTGCAGAGAAGACACTGGGGCGAGGGGCTGTAAGAGGCACAGAAATGATGCTACAGTAATAGTGCAGGCAGGCTGGAAGCGAGTACGACACCGACATACCCTCACCCATCAATAGATTTCCAGCTATTCTCAGAGAATACATCTCCATGCAGACAGATGGTGTGGCTCCTCAGAGACACTGCTTCCTGTATTATTTGTGCTCATAGCATGAAAGGCTCCACACAACACCCAGAAACACACTGCCAGCAGCATGTACTGATAAGGTATGCAGGATGAATGCAGTACCCTGCCCCGTGCTGTCCTCTGTGCCCCTGTCTGGTGGATGTGTATAGCTGGAGCTGAGCACAACACCCAGAAACACACTGCCAGCATGTACTGATAAGGTATGCAGGATGAATGCAGTACCCTGCCCCGTGCTGTCCTCTGTGTCCCTGTCTGGTGGATGTGTATAGCTGGAGCTGAGCGCATCACCTAGAAACACACTGTCAGCAGCATGTACTGATAAGGTAGGCAGGATGAATGTAGTACCCTGCCCCGCGCTGTCCTCTGTGTCCCTGTCTGATGGATGTGTATAGCTGGAGCTGGGCACAACACCCAGAAACACACTGCCAGCAGCATGTACTGATAAAGTAGGCAGGAAGAATGTAGTACCCTGCCCCGCGCTGTCCTCTGTGTCCCTGTCTGATGGATGTGTATAGCTGGAGCTGGGCACAACACCCAGAAACACACTGCCAGCAGCATGTACTGATAAGGTAGGCAGGATGAATGCAGTACCCTGCCCCGCGCTGTCCTCTGTGTCCCGGTCTGATGGATGTGTATAGCTGGAGCTGAGCACAACACCCAGAAACACACTGCTAGCAGCATGTACTGATAAAGTAGGCAGGATGAATGTAGTACCCTTCCCCGTGCTGTCCTCTGTGTCCCTGTCTGATGGATGTGTATAGCTGGAGCTGAGCGCATCACCCAGAAACGCACTGCCAGCAGCATGTACTGATAAGGTAGGCAGGATGAATGCAGTACCCTGCCCCGCGCTGTCCTCTGTGTCCCTGTCTGATGGATGTGTATAGCTGGAGCTGAGCGCATCACCCAGAAACGCACTGCCAGCAGCATGTACTGATAAGGTAGGCAGGATGAATGTAGTACCCTGCCCCGTGCTGTCCTCTGTGTCCCTGTCTGATGGATGTGTATAGCTGGAGCTGAGCGCATCACCCAGAAACGCACTGCCAGCAGCATGTACTGATAAGGTAGGCAGGATGAATGTAGTACCCTGCCCCGCGCTGTCCTCTGTGTCCCTGTCTGATGGATGTGTATAGCTGGAGCTGAGCACAACACCCAGAAACACACTGCCAGCAGCATGTACTGATAAGGTAGGCAGGATGAATGCAGTACCCTGCCCCGCGCTGTCCTCTGTGTCCCGGTCTGATGGATGTGTATAGCTGGAGCTGAGCACAACACCCAGAAACACATTGCTAGCAGCATGTACTGATAAAGTAGGCAGGAAGAATGTAGTACCCTGCCCCGCGCTGTCCTCTGTGTCCCTGTCTGATGGATATGTATAGCTGGAGCTGAGCACAACACCCAGAAACACACTGCCAGCAGCATGTACTGATAAGGTAGGCAGGATGAATGCAGTACCCTGCCCCGCGCTGTCCTCTGTGTCCCGGTCTGATGGATGTGTATAGCTGGAGCTGAGCACAACACCCAGAAACACACTGCTAGCAGCATGTACTGATAAAGTAGGCAGGATGAATGTAGTACCCTGCCCCGTGCTGTCCTCTGTGTCCCTGTATGATGGATGTGTATAGCTGGAGCTGAGCACAACACCCAGAAACACACTGCCAGCAGCATGTACTGATAAGGTAGGCAGGATGAATGCAGTACCCTGCCCCGCACTGTCCTCTGTGCCCCTGTCTGATGGATGTGTATAGCTGGAGCTGAGCACAACACCCAGAAACACACTGCCAGCAGCATGTACTGATAAGGTAGGCAGGATGAATGCAGTACCCTGTCCCGCGCTGTCCTCTGTGTCCCTGTATGATGGATGTGTATAGCTGGAGCTGAGCGCAACACCCAGAAACACACTGCCAGCAGCATGTACTGATAAGGAAGGCAGGATGAATGCAGTACCCTGCCCCGCGCTGTCCTCTGTGTCCCGGTCTGATGGATGTGTATAGCTGGAGCTGAGCACAACACCCAGAAACACACTGCTAGCAGCATGTACTGATAAAGTAGGCAGGAAGAATGTAGTACCCTGCCCCGTGCTGTCCTCTGTGTCCCTGTCTGATGGATGTGTATAGCTGGAGCTGAGCACAACACCCAGAAACACACTGCCAGCAGCATGTACTGTTAAGGTAGGCAGGATGAATGCAGTACCCTGCCCCGCGCTGTCCTCTGTGCCCCTGTCTGATGGATGTGTATAGCTGGAGCTGAGCACAACACCCAGAAACACACTGCCAGCAGCATGTACTGATAAGGTAGGCAGGATGAATGCAGTACCCTGCCCCGCGCTGTCCTCTGTGTCCCTGTCTGGTGGATGTGTATAGCTGGAGCTGAGCACAACACCCAGAAACACACTGCCAGCAGCATGTACTGATAAGGTAGGCAGGATGAATGCAGTACCCTGCCCCGTGTTGTCCTCTGTGCCCCTGTCTGATGGATGTGTATAGCTGGAGCTGAGGACAACACCCAGAAACACACTGCCAGCAGCATGTACTGATAAGGTAGGCAGGATGAATGCAGTACCCTGCCCCACGCTGTCCTCTGTGTCCCTGTCTGATGGATGTGTATAGCTGGAGCTGAGCACATCACCCAGAAACACACTGCCAGCAGCATGTACTGATAAGGTAGGCAGGATGAATGTAGTACCCTGCCCCGCGCTGTCCTCTGTGTCCCTATCTGATGGATGTGTATAGCTGGAGCTGAGCACAACACCCAGAAACACACTGCCAGCAGCATGCACTGATAAGGTAGGCAGGATGAATGTAGTACCCTGCCCCGTGCTGTCCTCTGTGTCCCTGTCTGGTGGATGTGTATAGCTGGAGCTGAGCACAACACCCAGAAACACACTGCCAGCAGCATGTACTGATAAGGTAGGCAGGATGAATGCAGTACCCTGCCCTGTGCTGTCCTCTGTGTCCCTGTCTGATGGATGTGTATAGCTGGAGAAGAGCACAACACCCAGAAACACACTGCCAGCAGCATGTACTGATAAGGTAGGCAGGATGAATGCAGTACCCTGCCCCGCGCTGTCCTCTGTGTCCCTGTCTGATGGATATGTATAGCTGGAGCTGAGCGCAACACCCAGAAACACACTGCCAGCAGCATGTACTGATAAGGTAGGCAGGATGAATGCAGTACCCTGCCCCGTGCTGTCCTCTGTGTCCCGGTCTGATGGATGTGTATAGCTGGAGCTGAGCACAACACCCAGAAACACACTGCCAGCAGCATGTACTGATAAGGTAGGCAGGATGAATGCAGTACCCTGCCCCGTGCTGTCCTCTGTGTCCCTGTCTGATGGATGTGTATAGCTGGAGCTGAGCACAACACCCAGATACACACTGCCAGCAGCATGTACTGATAAGGTAGGCAGGATGAATGCAGTACCCTGCCCCGCGCTGTCCTCTGTGTCCCTGTCTGATGGATGTGTATAGCTGGAGCTGAGCACAACACCCAGAAACACACTGCCAGCAGCATGTACTGATAAGGTAGGCAGGATGAATGTAGTACCCTGCCCCGCGCTGTCCTCTGTGTCCCTGTCTGACGGATGTGTATAGCTGGCGCTGAGCACATCACCCAGACACACACTGCCAGCAGCATGTACTGATAAGGTAGGCAGGATGAATGTAGTACCCTGCCCCGCGCTGTCCTCTGTGTCCCTGTCTGATGGATGTGTATAGCTGGAGCTGAGCACAACACCCAGAAACACACTGCCAGCAGCATGTACTGATAAAGTAGGCAGGATGAATGCAGTACCCTTCCCCGTGCTGTCCTCTGTGTCCCTGTCTGATGGATGTGTATAGCTGGAGCTGAGCACAACACCCAGAAACACACTGCCAGCAGCATGTACTGATAAGGTAGGCAGGATGAATGTAGTACCCTGCCCCGTGCTGTCCTCTGTGTCCCGGTCTGATGGATGTGTATAGCTGGAGCTGAGCACAACACCCAGAAACACACTACCAGCAGCATGTACTGATAAGGTAGGCAGGATGAATGTAGTACCCTGCCCCGTGCTGTCCTCTGTGTCCCGGTCTGATGGATGTGTATAGCTGGAGCTGAGCACAACACCCAGAAACACACTGCCAGCAGCATGTACTGATAAGGTAGGCAGGATGAATGCAGTACCCTGCCCCGTGCTGTCCTCTGTGTCCCGGTCTGAAGGATGTGTATAGCTGCAGCTGAGCGCAACACCCAGAAACACACTGCCAGCAGCATGTACTGATAGGGTAGGCAGGATGAATGCAGTACCCTGCCCCGTGCTGTCCTCTGTGTCCCTGTCTGATGGATGTGTATAGCTGGAGCTGAGCACAACACCCAGAAACACACTGCCAGCAGCATGTACTGATAAGGTAGGCAGGATGAATGCAGTACCCTGCCCCGCGCTGTCCTCTGTGTCCCGGTCTGATGGATGTGTATAGCTGGAGCTGAGCACAACACCCAGAAACACACTGCCAGCAGCATGTACTGATAGGGTAGGCAGGATGAATGCAGTACCCTGCCCCGTGCTGTCCTCTGTGTCCCTGTCTGATGGATGTGTATAGCTGGAGCTGAGCACAACACCCAGAAACACACTGCCAGCAGCATGTACTGATAAGGTAGGCAGGATGAATGTAGTACCCTGCCCCGTGCTGTCCTCTGTGCCCCTGTCTGATGGATGTGTATAGCTGGAGCTGAGCACAACACCCAGAAACACACTGCCAGCAGCATGTACTGATAAGGTAGGCAGGATGAATGCAGTACCCTGCCCCGCGCTGTCCTCTGTGTCCCTGACGGATGGATGTGTATAGCTGGAGCTGAGCACAACACCCAGAAACACACTGCCAGCAGCATGTACTGATAAGGTAGGCAGGATGAATGCAGTACCCTGCCCCGCGCTGTCCTCTGTGTCCCTGACGGATGGATGTGTATAGCTGGAGCTGAGCACAACACCCAGAAACACACTGCCAGCAGCATGTACTGATAAGATAGGCAGGATGAATGCAGTACCCTGCCCCGTGCTGTCCTCTGTGTCCCTGTCTGATGGATGTGTATAGCTGGAGCTGAGCACAACACCCAGAAACACACTGCCAGCAGCATGTACTGATAAGGTAGGCAGGATGAATGTAGTACCCTGCCCCGTGCTGTCCTCTGTGTCCCTGTCTGATGGATGTGTATAGCTGGAGCTGAGCACAACACCCAGAAACACACTGCCAGCAGCATGTACTGATAAGGTAGGCAGGATGAATGTAGTACCCTGCCCCGTGCTGTCCTCTGTGTCCCTGTCTGATGGATGTGTATAGCTGGAGCTGAGCACAACACCCAGAAACACACTGCCAGCAGCATGTACTGATAAGGTAGGCAGGATGAATGCAGTACCCTGCCCCGCGCTGTCCTCTGTGTCCCTGACTGATGGATGTGTATAGCTGGAGCTGAGCACAACGCCCAGAAACACACTGCCAGCAGCATGTACTGATAAGGTTGGCAGGATGAATGCAGTACTCTGCCCCGTGCTGTCCTCTGTGCCCCTGTCTGATGGATGTGTATAGCTGGAGCTGAGCACAACACCCAGAAACACACTGCCAGCAGCATGTACTGATAAAGTAGGCAGGATGAATGCAGTACCCTGCCCCGCACTGTCCTCTGTGTCCCTGTCTGATGGATGTGTATAGCTGGAGCTGAGCACAACACCCAGAAACACACTGCCAGCAGCATGTACTGATAAGGTAAGCAGGATGAATGTAGTACCCTGCCCCGCGCTGTCCTCTGTGCCCCTGTCTGATGGATGTGTATAGCTGGAGCTGAGCACAACACCCAGAAACACACTGCCAGCAGCATGTACTGATAAGGTAGGCAGGATGAATGCAGTACCCTGCCCCGCGCTGTCCTCTGTGCCCCTGTCTGATGGATGTGTATAGCTGGAGCTGAGCACAACACCCAGAAACACACTGCCAGCAGCATGTACTGATAAGGTAGGCAGGATGAATGCAGTACCCTGCCCCGCACTGTCCTCTGTGCCCCTGTCTGATGGATGTGTATAGCTGGAGCTGAGCACAACACCCAGAAACACACTGCCAGCAGCATGTACTGATAAGGTAGGCAGGATGAATGCAGTACCCTGCCCCGCGCTGTCCTCTGTGTCACTGACTGATGGATGTGTATAGCTGGAGCTGAGCGCAACACCCAGAAACACACTGCCAGCAGCATGTACTGATAAGGTAGGCAGGATGAATGCAGTACCCTGCCCTGCGCTGTCCTCTGTGTCCCTGTCTGATGGATGTGTATAGCTGGAGCTGAGCACAACACCCAGAAACACACTGCCAGCAGCATGTACTGATAAGGTAGGCAGGATGAATGCAGTACCCTGCCCCGCGCTGTCCTCTGTGTCCCTGTCTGATGGTTGTGTATAGCTGGAGCTGAGCACATCACCCAGAAACACACTGCCAGCAGCATGTACTGATAAGGTAGGCAGGATGAATGCAGTACCCTGCCCCGTGCTGTCCTCTGTGTCCCTGTCTGATGGATGTGTATAGCTGGAGCTGAGCGCAACACCCAGAAACACACTGCCAGCAGCATGTACTGATAAGGTAGGCAGGATGAATGCAGTACCCTGCCCCGTGCTGTCCTCTGTGTCCCTGTCAGGTGGATGTGTATAGCTGGAGCTGAGCACAACACCCAGAAACACACTGCCAGCAGCATGTACTGATAAGGTAGGCAGGATGAATGCAGTACCCTGCCCCGCACTGTCCTCTGTGCCCCTGTCTGATGGATGTGTATAGCTGGAGCTGAGCACAACACCCAGAAACACACTGCCAGCAGCATGTACTGATAAGGTAGGCAGGATGAATGCAGTACCCTGCCCCGCGCTGTCCTCTGTGTCCCTGTCTGATGGATGTGTATAGCTGGAGAAGAGCACAACACCCAGAAACACACTGCCAGCAGCATGTACTGATAGGGTAGGCAGGATGAATGCAGTACCCTGCCCCGCGCTGTCCTCTGTGTCCCGGTCTGATGGATGTGTATAGCTGGAGCTGAGCACAACACCCAGAAACACACTGCCAGCAGCATGTACTGATAAGGTAGGCAGGATGAATGCAGTACCCTGCCCCGTGCTGTCCTCTGTGTCCCTGACGGATCGATGTGTATAGCTGGAGCTGAGCACAACACCCAGAAACACACTGCCAGCAGCATGTACTGATAAGGTAGGCAGGATGAATGCAGTACCCTGCCCCGTGCTGTCCTCTGTGTCCCTGACGGATCGATGTGTATAGCTGGAGCTGAGCACAACACCCAGAAACACACTGCCAGCAGCATGTACTGATAAGGTAGGCAGGATGAATGCAGTACCCTGCCCCGTGCTGTCCTCTGTGTCCCTGTCTGGTGGATGTGTATAGCTGGAGCTGAGCACAACACCCAGAAACACACTGCCAGTAGCATGTACTGATAAGGTAGGCAGGATGAATGCAGTACCCTGCCCCGCACTGTCCTCTGTGTCCCTGTCTGATGGATGTGTATAGCTGGAGCTGAGCACAACACCCAGATACACACTGCCAGCAGCATGTACTGATAAGGTAGGCAGGATGAATGCAGTACCCTGCCCCGCACTGTCCTCTGTGTCCCTGTCTGATGGATGTGTATAGCTGGAGCTGAGCACATCACCCAGAAACACACTGCCAGCAGCATGTACTGATAAGGTAGGCAGGATGAATGTAGTACCCTGCCCCGTGCTGTCCTCTGTGTCCCTGTCTGATGGATGTGTATAGCTGGAGCTGAGCACATCACCCAGAAACACACTGCCAGCAGCATGTACTGATAAGGTAGGCAGGATGAATGTAGTACCCTGCCCCGTGCTGTCCTCTGTGTCCCTGTCTGATGGATGTGTATAGCTGGAGCTGAGCACATCACCCAGAAACACACTGCCAGCAGCATGTACTGATAAGGTAGGCAGGATGAATGTAGTACCCTGCCCCGCGCTGTCCTCTGTGCCCGCGCTGTCCTCTGTGTCCCTGTCTGATGGATGTGTATAGCTGGAGCTGAGCACAACACCCAGAAACACACTGCCAGCAGCATGTACTGATAAGGTAGGCAGGATGAATGCAGTACCCTGCCCCGTGCTGTCCTCTGTGTCCCTGTCTGATGGATGTGTATAGCTGGAGCTGAGCACAACACCCAGAAACACACTGCCAGCAGCATGTAATGATAAGGTAGGCAGGATGAATGCAGTACCCTGCCCCATGCTGTCCTCTGTGTCCCTGTCTGATGGATGTGTATAGCTGGAGCTGAGCGCATCACCCAGAAACACACTGCCAGCAGCATGTACTGATAAGGTAGGCAGGATGAATGCAGTACCCTGCCCCGCGCTGTCCTCTGTGTCCCTGTCTGATGGATGTGTATAGCTGGAGCTGAGCGCAACACCCAGAAACACACTGCCAGCAGCATGTACTGATAAGGTAGGCAGGATGAATGTAGTACCCTGCCCCGTGCTGTCCTCTGTGTCCCTGTCTGATGGATGTGTATAGCTGGAGCTGAGCACATCACCCAGAAACACACTGCCAGCAGCATGTACTGATAAGGTAGGCAGGATGAATGTAGTACCCTGCCCCGTGCTGTCCTCTGTGCCCCTGTCTGATGGATGTGTATAGCTGGAGCTGAGCACAACACCCAGAAACACACTGCCAGCAGCATGTACTGATAAGGTAGGCAGGATGAATGTAGTACCCTGCCCCGTGCTGTCCTCTGTGTCCCTGTCTGATGGATGTGTATAGCTGGAGCTGAGCGCAACACCCAGAAACACACTGCCAGCAGCATGTACTGATAAAGTAGGCAGGATGAATGCAGTACCCTGCCCCGTGCTGTCCTCTGTGTCCCTGTCTGATGGATGTGTATAGCTGGAGCAGAGCGCAACACCCAGAAACACACTGCCAGCAGCATGTACTGATAAGGTAGGCAGGATGAATGCAGTACCCTGCCCCGCGCTGTCCTCTGTGCCCCTGTCTGATGGATGTGTATAGCTGCAGCTGAGCGCAGTACATGTTTTCTCTGTTCTCCGATCCCTCATTAATTCCCACTTCTATTGCGTCGCTTCTTCAGAGGAACATCAGCCGCTGCCATTCCCGGCCCGGCTCACATAACAGGGGCTCTGCTGTGGTTTAGATAACGGAGAAAGGTTACAGTTGTTGTTGTACAGAGAAATGAAGAACAGCGAGGGCGGCAGCGAGGCGGCAAAAACCACCCAGAGACCGAAAATAAACACGTGAAACGTCCTTATCAGGCTGAGCAGAGGGCCCTGGGGAAGCGGGTGAATGAAATTCCTCCATTCAACGCTGTTCATGAGATTGAACTTGTGCAGAATCCTGATAGCGAGAACATACAAAGAAAACCGCCATTCGTCATCCTGCGGCGAGATCTTCTGTATGCGCGACACTTTCCATTCACACGGCGGCATGCCTGTACATCTGTATTATCCTCTAGAACCTCATAGTTCCCTTTCTGGGGACGACCCATATGACACCACCAGCATGCCCATTCCTGGCCCACTAACCCACTCAGGCATCAGCAGAACCGTGTGCACTGAGACTGTAGTCTACAGAACACAGAATGACTTTTGCAGCTTTCAAAAACCAACCAGGACGCTAGAATGGAAAAAAAGAAAAAAGGAGGAGCGCGAGTGTACTAATAATCAATTAAGTCAGTGGCGTCACTAGGGTTGGTGTCACCCCCCCCCCACAACTTCCTTGAAGACGGAGATGATTGTGCGTGCTGGAAAATTTTGGGGGCATGGACTATCAGAAGGGGGTGTGGCCTGTACCATGATTGTATTGTGTACCTGCAGATTGCACATTTTATTGAACTTTGTAATACCCATTACACATAAAGCCACATGCCGTAATGCCAATTACACACTATGCCGCACACCGTGACGCCAATTACACATTACGCCCCACACCGCAATGCTAATTACACAATACATTGTTGCTGTCTCCATATGCTACTGCTCTTGTTGGGGCGGGGGGGGGGGGCACAGTACACGTCCCTCCTGCCCTCACCCCAGTCCCAAAGGCAGGTGAGCAGGTGGTGGTATCCCAAGATAGTAGAGTCCAACCAGTAAATGGGTGTGTCCCTTTTATTGGTTGGACCGTGGGACTTACCTGCATTATCCTGTCTTGGACCAACTCCCCATTTCTTCCACCTTATTATTTACAAGCAAATTCTGGACTATACTACATCGGGACACCACCACCTGCTCAATCTTTGGGACTGTTCCTCTGGCTGGTGTATGGATACACCAAAACCCTGCCTGGTGTATGGATACCCACCAATTCCAGTAATAATATTGCTATGGTCCCTATATGTGTGGACTACTAGTCAACAAGGGAGCACAATAGGAACAAGCAGGACTGCACTAAGTATAATAATAATGATTTTGGTACGTGTGTATTATGACGGCGCCCATCGCATCGCATCGCATACCACTAATTAAGGTATGCGATGGCATGCGATGGACCCAATTTGAGGCTTTCCCTGGGATGAGCGTACATTTTTAATATGGATTCACATCGCATGCCATTATAATGGCATGCGATGCAACGCGATTTCCATGTTAAATGCCCACCCAGACCTGATTCTTAATTGTATCCCCACCCTGATGGGTAATGACAATGTTAAATGCCCCCCCCCCCCCCCCCCATTGTTAACGCCACCCTACTATACCTGCGATGAAAATCGGGGACACCGTGATAATACAGAAGTACTATGATTTTTACTATTTTAATCTTTTATGTCCTTTCCCCACTGCCATCCATTGTTATTAGAATGATGTTGTTTTTTATTTTATATGTTGCAATACCCCAACGTACACTGTAGAAGAATGTATTAAATATACAATTTGTATTCCCTATTTTTTTATTTAATAAATATTGTTATATCATTGTAAACCCAACTGATCCCTCTTTTCACTTAATTCAATATTTAGAATGGTAACTTAATGGACACCAGCGCTCCACTTTTTTTCTGTTTCCCTTTCTTATAAACTGTTTGAGAATTGACCTTCCCTCTGTAACAGCAGATGGCCCAGCACCCCAACTGTAGGTGCCCACCTTTCCCTGCTTTGAGAGGAAGAATAACCTTTTTTCTTCCATGGGAAGCTGCAATGTCGACTTTTACACTCAAAATGCAAATCTGATGCGACTTTTTCGACCAGGAACCTGAATGCGACATATATAGTATAACAGTTACAGGCAAGAAAGTGATGGGGGCAGAGACAGCAAGTTTCACTAGGGATGGCCATCGGTGCAATCGTCAGCGATGGTTGCTATAGCCATCGATGGTTGCCATCGATGGCAATACTGTAAATAGCCATCAATAGTAACAAACTATGTAATGGATGACCATTGATAGTTTTACCTACCGACTGTCATCCATTTTCTTTGACTGACTGGCCATTAGGGCCAATCAGAAGGTGGGGAGGGGCTTTAGGGATGTCAGGGGGGAGGGATATGTTCCGTCTCGCAGCACATTGGTGGAAAAAATAAAACATATTCTGTTCTGCTCTGCCATACATGAAGGGAAACCAACTGGTTCTCCACCATCGTTGGCAAAAGTATTCTACATCGGCCACAAACCATCGATGATTTTGAATATTCGATAGTCAACGTCTAAGTCTTGCACATAAAAGAGCTGGTTTGTTTGGGGGAGTTATAATCCAGGAAGATTACATTCATTTACAAGTACAAACTGAGAGCACATTTGGAATAAATAAACCTCTTTATAATCATTTCTAACCTTAAAACGCAACATATACTTTGATTTGTCAAACTAGTTCATGTACTTAATATGTATTTTTTCCATTTTTTAATGCATGTTATGCACAACGGGGTGATAACTAGATGCACAAGCAGCTGCTGCTGAATAAAATGATATACAGAATGACTATATACTGTTCGTAATCAGGGGCCACAGACACCACAATATTACAACCTACAGGAATACATTGTGACATTCTCTCTGGGGCTCTCACGTCTGTGCGAGAATGAACTGCGCACAAATTCCCTGCGACCAATCAGACGCTGGCTCTCATTATGTAACTTACATTAGATAATAGGTACTAGCTGACTGGACCAGGTAGCTCAGACCACTAATACAAGCATCAGGGGCTGAGGATGTTACAGCCCAGGTTCCAGTTCTGTGTGTTCTCTATGTCCGAGGAACCTCCAGTGTAATGTCAGCTAATGAGCCAGAGCCTCTGAGCTCCCCTGAGAAAACCCACTCATGTGTACAACAGAAGAATAACATCAATTACTGAGGGTTTATGGTTCATGACACAGAAATAAATAAAAGCTGTTTGTGGAATTGACATAAAAAACACTTATCTAAAATATAAGGATAAAATCCGGAATCTTTTTTAGTAAATGAATCATATGCAGAGTATCACTTCTCATCAATACACCCAGCACAATTCTAGTGTCTGCACAGTGTAACCTATCTGTGACCATTACACCCGAGTACAGCACTAACCTCTGCACAGTATCACTCCTCTATCTGATCATTACACTGAGTACAGCACTAACCTCTGCACAGTATCACTCCTCTACCTGATCATTACACTGAGTACAGCACTAACCTCTGCACAGTATCACTCCTCTATCTGATCATTACACTGAGTACAGCACTAACCTATGCACAGTATCACTCCTCTACCTGATCATTACACTGAGTACAGCACTAACCTCTGCACAGTATCACTCCTCTATCTGATCATTACACTGAGTACAGCACTAACCTCTGCACAGTATCACTCCTCTACCTGATCATTACACTGAGTACAGCACTAACCTCTGCACAGTATCACTCCTCTACCTGATCATTACACTGAGTACAGCACTAACCTGTGCACAGTATCACTCCTCTACCTGATCATTACACCCGAGTACAGCACTAACCTCTGCACAGTATCACTCCTCTATCTGATCATTACACTGAGTACAGCACTAACCTATGCACAGTATCACTCCTCTACCTGATCATTACACTGAGTACAGCACTAACCTCTGCACAGTATCACTCCTCTACCTGATCATTACACCCGAGTACAGCACTAACCTATGCACAGTATCACTCCTCTACCTGATCATTACACTGAGTACAGCACTAACCTCTGCACAGTATCACTCCTCTACCTGATCATTACACTGAGTACAGCACTAACCTGTGCACAGTATCACTCCTCTACCTGATCATTACACGGAGTACAACACTAACCTGCGCACAGTATCACTCCTCTACCTGATCATTACACTGAGTACACCACTAACCTGTGCACAGTGTCACTCCTCTACCTGATCATTACACTGAGTACAGCACTAACCTCTGCACAGTATCACTCCTCTACCTGATCATTACACTGAGTACAGCACTAACCTGTGCACAGTATCACTCCTCTACCTGATCATTACACAGAGTACAACACTAACCTGTGCACAGTATCACTCCTCTACCTGATCATTACACTGAGTACAGCACTAACCTCTGCACAGTATCACTCCTCTACCTGAACATTACACTGAGTACAGCACTAACCTCTGCACAGTATCACTCCTCTATCTGATCATTACACTGAGTACAGCACTAACCTCTGCACAGTATCACTCCTCTACCTGATCATTACACCCGAGTACAGCACTAACCTATGCACAGTATCACTCCTCTACCTGATCATTACACTGAGTACAGCACTAACCTCTGCACAGTATCACTCCTCTACCTGATCATTACACTGAGTACAGCACTAACCTGTGCACAGTATCACTCCTCTATCTGATCATTACACGGAGTACAACACTAACCTGTGCACAGTATCACTCCTCTACCTGATCATTACACTGAGTACACCACTAACCTGTGCACAGTGTCACTCCTCTACCTGATCATTACACTGAGTACAGCACTAACCTCTGCACAGTATCACTCCTCTACCTGATCATTACACTGAGTACAGCACTAACCTGTGCACAGTATCACTCCTCTATCTGATCATTACACAGAGTACAACACTAACCTGTGCACAGTATCACTCCTCTATCTGATCATTACACGGAGTACAACACTAACCTGTGCACAGTATCACTCCTCTACCTGATCATTACACTGAGTACAGCACTAACCTGTGCACAGTGTCACTCCTCTACCTGATCATTACACTGAGTACAGCACTAACCTCTGCACAGTGTCACTCCTCTACCTGATCATTACACTGAGTACAGCACTAACCTGTGCACAGTATCACTCCTCTATCTGATCATTACACGGAGTACAACACTAACCTGTGCACAGTATCACTCCTCTACCTGAACATTACACTGAGTACAGCACTAACCTCTGCACAGTATCACTCCTCTATCTGATCATTACACTGAGTACAGCACTAACCTGTGCACAGTATCACTCATCTACCTGATCATTACACCCGAGTACAGCACTAACCTCTGCACAGTATCACTCCTCTACCTGATCATTACACTGAGTACAGCACTAACCTCTGCACAGTATCACTCCTCTACCTGATCATTACACTGAGTACAGCACTAACCTGTGCACAGTATCACTCCTCTACCTGTAGTACCTGATCATTACACTGAGTACAGCACTAACCTATGCACAGTATCACTCCTCTACCTGATCATTACACTGAGTACAGCACTAACCTCTGCACAGTATCACTCCTCTACCTGATCATTACACTGAGTACAGCACTAACCTCTGCACAGTATCACTCCTCTACCTGATCATTACACGGAGTACAGCACTAACCTGTGCACAGTATCACTCCTCTACCTGATCATTACACCCGAGTACAGCACTAACCTCTGCACAGTGTCACTCCTCTACCTGATCATTACACTGAGTACAGCACTAACCTGTGCACAGTATCACTCCTCTATCTGATCATTACACGGAGTACAACACTAACCTGTGCACAGTATCACTCCTCTACCTGAACATTACACTGAGTACAGCACTTACCTCTGCACAGTATCACTCCTCTATCTGATCATTACACGGAGTACAGCACTAACCTGTGCACAGTATCACTCCTCTACCTGATCATTACACCCGAGTACAGCACTAACCTCTGCACAGTATCACTCCTCTACCTGATCATTACACTGAGTACAGCACTAACCTCTGCACAGTATCACTCCTCTACCTGATCATTACACTGAGTACAGCACTAACCTGTATCACTCCTCTACCTGTAGTACCTGATCATTACACTGAGTACAGCACTAACCTATGCACAGTATCACTCCTCTACCTGATCATTACACTGAGTACAGCACTAACCTCTGCACAGTATCACTCCTCTACCTGATCATTACACTGAGTACAGCACTAACCTCTGCACAGTATCACTCCTCTACCTGATCATTACACTGAGTACAGTACTAAACTCTGCACAGTATCACTCCTCTACCTGATCATTACACGGAGTACAGCACTAACCTGTGCACAGTATCACTCCTCTACCTGATCATTACACTGAGTACTGCACTAACCTCTGCACAGTATCACTCCTCTACCTGATCATTACACCCGAGTACAGCACTAACCTCTGCACAGTATCACTCCTCTACCTGATCATTACACAGAGTACAACACTAACCTCTGCACAGTATCACTCCTCTACCTGATCATTACACTGAGTACTGCACTAACCTCTGCACAGTATCACTCCTCTACCTGATCATTACACTGAGTACTGCACTAACCTCTGCGCGGTATCACTCCTCTACCTGATCATGGTGGCGCTATGTAATAATGGGGCAGGGACTGGTGAGAATGGCACCTGCAGTGCAGGCCGGTGTATCATGGTGGCGCTATGTAATAATGGGGCAGGGACTGGTGAGAATGGCACCTGCAGTGCAGGCCGGGGTATCATGGTGGCGCTATGTAGTAATGGGGCAGGGACTGGTGAGAATGGCACCTGCAGCGCAGGCCGGTGTATCATGGTGGTGCTATGTAATAATGGGGCAGGGACTGGTGAGAATGGCACCTGCAGTGCAGGCCGGGGTATCATGGTGGCGCTATGTAGTAATGTGGCAGGGACTGGTGAGAATGGCACCTGCAGTGCAGGCCGGGGTATCATGGTGGCGCTATGTAAAAATGGGGCAAGGGCTGGTTAGAATGGCACCTGCAGCGCAGGCCGGTGTATCATGGTGGCGCTATGTAATAATGGGGCAGGGACTGGTGAGAATGGCACCTGCAGCGCAGGCCGGTGTATCATGGTGGCGCTAAGTAATAATGGGGCAGGGACTGGTGAGAATTGCACCTGCAGTGCAGGCCGGTGTATCATGGTGGCGCTATGTAATAATGGGGCAGGGACTGGTGAGAATGGCACCTGCAGTGCAGGCCGGGGTATCATGACGGCGCTATGTAGTAATGGGGCAGGGACTGGTGAGAATGGCACCTGCAGCGCAGGCCGGGATATCATGGCGGCGCTATGTAAAAATGGGGCTGGGACTGGTGAGAGTGGCACCAGCAGTGCAGGCCGGGGTATCATGGTGGCGCTATGTAGTAATGGGGCAGGGACTGGTGAGAATGGCACCTGCAGTGCAGGCCGGGGTATCATGGTGGCGCTATGTAATAATGGGGCAGGGACTGGTGAGAATGGCACCTGCAGCGCAGGCCGGGGTATCATGGTGGCGCTATGTAATAATGGGGCAGGGACTGGTGAGAATGGCACCTGCAGAGCAGGCCGGGGTATCATGGTGGCGCTATGTAATAATAACTGTAATCCCATCGTTTACGCGTAGATGCAATTCTCTAGTTATCAGCAAATGTAATCTCTTACCTCATCGAACCGGGCCTCGTCCTCACAATTCTCCAGCACTCGGGTATAGAAGGACAGCCCTGCGGAGAGAAGGGAAGATACGATGTAACAGCTCATACATACAATGCACAAGATAACAGAAATACAACATGACCCTTGTCTGACGTACATCACGTATAGTGTTACCCAGAGGTGCTGGGAACGCTGGCACTGCCAGGAGAAGATGCCTATTCTGCCATGAAACCCATGACAGTGAGCATAGAAGCAAGCATAGAACCCCTGACAATCAGCATGGAATCCAGCATGGAACCCCTAACACAGAACATAGACTCCAACATGGAACCCCTTACAATGAGCATGAAACCCAGCATGGTACCCCTGACAATAAGCATGGAACCCCTGACAATGAGCATGGAATCCAGCATGGAACCAAACCCTTTACAATGAGCATGGACCCCAGCATGGAACTCCTGACAATAAGCATGGAACCCAGCATGGAACCCCTGACAATGAGCATGGAACCCAGCATGGAACCCCTGACAATAAGCATGGAACCCAGCATGGAACCCCTGACAATAAGCATGGAACCCAGCATGGAACCCCTGACAATGAGCATGGAACCCAGCATGGAACCCCTGACAATAAGCATGGAACCCAGCATGGAACCCCTGACAATAAGCATGGAACCCAGCATGGAACCCCTGACAATAAGCATGGAACCCAGCATGGAACCCCTAACAATGAGCATGGAACCCAGCATGGAACCCCTGACAATAAGCATGGAACCCCTGACACAGAACATAGACCCCAGCATGGAACCCCTGACAATGAGCACAGACCCCAGCATGGAACCCCTGACAATGAGCACAGACCCCAGCATGGAACCCCTGACAATGAGCACAGACCCCAGCATGGAACCTCTGACAATGAGCACAGACCCCAGCAGGGAACCCCTGACAATGAGCACAGACCCCAGCATGGAACCCCTGACAATGAGCACAGACCCCAGCATGGAACCCCTGACAATGAGCACAGACCCCAGCATGGAACCCCTGACAATGAGCACATACCACAGCAGGGAACCCCTGACAATGAGCAGAGAACCCAGCATGGAACCCCTGACAATGAGCACAGACCCCAGCATGGAACCCCTGACAATGAGCACAGACCCCAGCATGGAACCCCTGACAATGAGCACAGACCCCAGCATGGAACCCCTGACACAGAACATAGACCCCAGCATGGAACCCCTGACAATGATCACATACCCCAGCATGGAACCCCTGACAATGAGCACAGACCCCAGCAGGGAACCCCTGACAATGATCACAGACCCCAGCATGGAACCCCTGACAATGAGCACAGACCCCAGCATGGAATCCCTGACAATGATCACAGACCCCAGCATGGAACCCCTGACAATGAGCACAGACCCCAGCAGGGAACCCCTGACAATGATCACAGACCCCAGCATGGAACCCCTGACACAGAACATAGACCCCAGCAGGGAACCCCTGACAATGAGCACAGACCCCAGCATGGAACCCCTGACAATCTCCCAGCATTCCCTCCTCCCTGCGGCCCTGTTTGCAGCTCAGCAGCCAGGATATTAGAATATCCTGTTAGTTCCGTATGGCTGAGAGAATAGCGGCTGGGACACGAATGACAGTCTAAGTTCTGAAGGCAATTATTCCGGCGCAGGCAGCAGCGCGTTAAAGGACCGCCAATCCGAAGCCACATCAAAGAGCGACTAATAACATTCACAGATCTCGATGTAAGAGTCTCCGGAGCGTCAGAGGACGTCGGAAGCAGAGTCGCCGTCATGGGGAAGATATTGGCTTCTATAGAAATCGTCTTGACTTTTCTGCTGTTGGCTGAAAGCACAGATAACAGAGAATAATAGCTTGCTTTGTGAATACTGGTCAGACTCATAGTGAGATATTTAATCCAGGGTCACGATTATCGGGCTGGCCGACAGCCGCGACCCGGTCCTGTTCTTGGCCGACTTGACTGCAGCTCTGCAGTCGGGATTCAATGTCCTGCCTGCCGAGCGCTGAAAAGGGGGCGTGGCCGTGAAATTTGCTGCGGCCTGGAGCTCGACAATTCCCGGCCGTTCTCGGCAAAGCGTTTCTGACTGCTTGTAAAGTCGGGCCCGTTCTGCCGAGATCCCTGTTCAATGCTGTCGGGGAAGACAGCATTGAATAGGGCCCCGCCGCTCTTTCCCCCTTTGAAAATAGTGGCGGGGGATCGAATACCTCCCATAGTCGTAACTAATCCATTGTTATGCTGTTTGGTGGTTTTTCCTGATGCACAGGATCTGCACTGCGCAGGACAGGTCTGGTAATGTCAGACACAGCACGGCTGCAGGCATTTGGGGGCGGGGAATTGGGCCATTCCAGAACATGGCGGCCCACAGGCAGTGGGGGATGCTGGGTATAGTGTGTAGTTGGGAGGAAGCGGCACACACAGCACCCATTGTTCCCTCTGCATCAGTAACACCAGCAGCGGAGGATGCTGGGTACAGTGTGTGGTTGGGAGGAAGCGGCACACACAGCACCCATTGTTCCCTCTGCATCAGTAACACCAGCAGCGGAGGATGCTGGGTACAGTGTGTGGTTGGGAGGAAGCGGCACACACAGCACCCATTGTTCTTTATGCGTCAGTAACAGCAACAGAGGGGGATGCTGGGTACAGTGTGTGGTTGGGATTAAGCGGCACACACAGCACCCATTGTTCTCTCTGCATCAGTAACACCGGCAGCGGGGGATGCTGGGTACAGTGTGTGGTTGGGAGGAAGCGGCACACACAGCACCCATTGTTCTCTCTGCGTCAGTCACACCGGCAGCGGGGGGTGCTGGGTACAGTGTGTGGCTGGGAGGAAGCGGCACACACAGCACCCATTGTTCTCTCTGCGTCAGTTACACCAGCAGCGGGGGATGCTGGGTACAGTGTGTGGTTGGGAGGAAGTGGCACACACAGCACCCATTGTTCTCTCTCCGTCAGTAACACCGGCAGAGGTCGATGCTGGGTACAGTGTGTGGCTGGGAGGAAGCGGCACACACAGCACCCATTGTTCTCTCTGCGCCAGTAACACCGGCAGCGGGGGATGCTGGGTACAGTGTGTTGCTGGGAGGAAGCGGCACACACAGCATCCATTGTTCTCTCTGCGTCAGTAACACCGGCAGAGGGGGATGCTGGGTACAGTGTGTGGCTGGGAGGAAGCGGCACACACAGCATCCATTGTTCTCTCTGCGTCAGTTACACCGGCAGCAGGGGATGCTGGGTACAGTGTGTGGTTGGGAGGAAGCAGCACACACAGCACCCATTGTTCTCTCTGCGTCAGTAACACCGGCAGCGGGGGATGCTGGGTACAGTGTGTGGTTAGGAGGAAGTGGCACACACAGCACCCATTGTTCTCTCTGCGTCAGTAACACCGGCAGAGGTCGATGCTGGGTACAGTGTGTGGCTGGGAGGAAGCGGCACACACAGCACCCATTGTTCTCTCTGCGCCAGTAACACCGGCAGCGGGGGATGCTGGGTACAGTGTGTGGTTGGGAGGAAGTTGCACACACAGCACCCATTGTTCTCTCTGCGTCAGTAACACCGGCAGAGGTCGATGCTGGGTACAGTGTGTGGCTGGGAGGAAGCGGCACACACAGCACCCATTGTTCTCACTGCGCCAGTAACACCGGCAGCGGGGGATGCTGGGTACAGTGTGTTGCTGGGAGGAAGCGGCACACACAGCATCCATTGTTCTCTCTGCGTCAGTAACACCGGCAGAGGGGGATGCTGGGTACAGTGTGTGGCTGGGAGGAAGCGGCACACACAGCATCCATTGTTCTCTCTGCGTCAGTTACACCGGCAGCAGGGGATGCTGGGTACAGTGTGTGGTTGGGAGGAAGCGGCACACACAGCACCCATTGTTCTCTCTGCGTCAGTAACACCGGCAGCGGGGGATGCTGGGTACAGTGTGTGGTTGGGAGGAAGTGGCACACACAGCACCCATTGTTCTCTCTGCGTCAGTAACACCGGCAGAGGTCGATGCTGGGTACAGTGTGTGGCTGGGAGGAAGCGGCACACACAGCACCCATTGTTCTCTCTGCGCCAGTAACACCGGCAGCGGGGGATGCTGGGTACAGTGTGTGGTTGGGAGGAAGTGGCACACACAGCACCCATTGTTCTCTCTGCGTCAGTAACACCGGCAGAGGTCGATGCTGGGTACAGTGTGTGGCTGGGAGGAAGCGGCACACACAGCACCCATTGTTCTCTCTGCGCCAGTAACACCGGCAGCGGGGGATGCTGGGTACAGTGTGTTGCTGGGAGGAAGCGGCACACACAGCATCCATTGTTCTCTCTGCGTCAGTAACACCGGCAGAGGGGGATGCTGGGTACAGTGTGTGGCTGGGAGGAAGCGGCACACACAGCATCCATTGTTCTCTCTGCGTCAGTTACACCGGCAGCAGGGGATGCTGGGTACAGTGTGTGGTTGGGAGGAAGCGGCACACACAGCACCCATTGTTCTCTCTGCGTCAGTAACACCGACAGAGGGGGATGCTGGGTACAGTGTGTGGCTGGGAGGAAGCGGCACACGCAGCACCCATTGTTCTCTCTGCGTCAGTAACACCGACAGAGGGGGATGCTGGGTACAGTGTGTGGTTGGGAGGAAGCGGCACACGCAGCACCCATTGTTCTCTCTGCGTCAGTAACACCGGCAGCGGGGGATGCTGGGTACAGTGTGTGGTTGGGAGGAAGCGGCACACACAGCACCCATTGTTCTCTCTGCGTCAGTAACACCGGCAGCGCGGGATGCTGGGTACAGTGTGTGGTTGGGAGGAAGCGGCACACACAGCACCCAGCACCCATTGTTCTCTCTGCGTCAGTTACACTGGCAGAGGGGGATGCTGGGTACAGTGTGTGGTTGGGAGGAAGCGGCACACACAGCACCCATTGTTCTCCTCGTCAGTAACACCGGCAGCGGGGGATGCTGGGTACAGTGTGTGGCTGGGAGGAAGCGGCACACACAGCACCCATTGTTCTCTCTGCGTCAGTAACACCGGCAGCGGGGGATGCTGGGTACAGTGTGTGGTTGGGAGGAAGCGGCACACACAGCACCCATTGTTCTCTCTGCGTCAGTAACACCGGCAGAGGGGGATGCTGGGTACAGTGTGTGGTTGGGAGGAAGCGGCACACACAGCACCCATTGTTCTCTCTGCGCCAGTAACACCGGCAGCGGGGGATGCTGGGTACAGTGTGTGGTTGGGAGGAAGCGGCACACACAGCACCCATTGTTCTCTCTGCGCCAGTAACACCGGCAGCGGGGGATGCTGGGTACAGTGTGTGGCTGGGAGGAAGCGGCACACACAGCACCCATTGTTCTCTCTGCGTCAGTTACACCAGCAGCGGGGGATGCTGGGTACAGTGTGTGGTTGGGAGGAAGCGGCACACACAGCACCCATTGTTCTCTCTGCGTCAGTAACACCGGCAGAGGGGGATGCTGGGTACAGTGTGTGGCTGGGAGGAAGCGGCACACACAGCACCCATTGTTCTCTCTGCGTCAGTAACACCGGCAGAGGGGGATGCTGGGTACAGTGTGTGGTTGGGAGGAAGCGGCACACACAGCACCCATTGTTCTCTCTGCGTCAGTAACACCGGCAGAGGGGGATGCTGGGTACAGTGTGCGGTTGGGAGGAAGCGGCACACACAGCACCCATTGTTCTCTCTGCGTCAGTAACACCGGCAGAGGGGGATGCTGGGTACAGTGTGTGGCTGGGAGGAAGCGGCACACACAGCACCCATTGTTCTCTCTGCGTCAGTAACACCGGCAGAGGGGGATGCTGGGTACAGTGTGTTGCTGGGAGGAAGCACTCTGGGATGTAATACTAGGGAATACAGCGATGACCAGGCAAGTGCTGTCAGTCCCGTGGGGACACATATAACAGCTACAGCTGAAGTGTTCAGATTATCCCAACTGACTGGACGCAGGAGCCTGAGGCGGGAAAGTAGCAGAATCTCCAGTCACTGTTATGATATAGGGTAACGTTACCCTCCATTTAGGCCCGATTCAGGTTGGAACGCAGGGCTGTGAAATCACAGCACTGACGATTTATCGAATGGCCGCGCATGCGGACAGCGCACTGGTGTTGCGGATCCAGACAGGCACCTTGCAGTCTCTGCAGCTCCTTGGAGCGCCATGAAGACTCTCCCGGGAGTGCTGCACTTGCTGGTGATCCACCCCTCTGTGACATCATCGCCACGGAACCTCTTGTGGATCTGTACATGAATGGGAATGAGGCCCATTGCTCAGCGTGCTCGCGCCACACGCTGAGGTGTTTACAGACAAGTAATCCATGTTTTATTACCTATGAGAGATGAACTTGTTACACTGAATAAATATTTAGAGCATAAATCGGCCCTGGGAAATAAGTGCTGCGCCATTATTTATTTATAGCGGGCATGTGTTGTTTGCACGCCGATGTCCCTCCCTAGCAATTAAAGGGACAGCGCTGATTTATCATCCGGCTCAGAGCGCAGATCCCAGGAGACAGTCGCCGCCGTTATTGTCACATCAGCTTCAGGTCACAATATGTCTCTGAATGTGAAACCTGCACTCGGCAGCGGGTAGGGATAAACATGGCGTCCATTACTGGGGCCATCTCAGTGAGGTCTTATTGGCCATAACACCGCAGGCAGGTGGCTGAGGTCCAGGGCCGGATTATAATGGAGGCACAAGGGGTCAGTGCCTCTGGGCCCCCCTCTAGCTAGGGGCCCCCTGTGGTTGGCATGTATTTTTAAATAAATTTATAGCTTCACCTATCTGCCAATGTGACAATGATTAATGGTGCTGAGCATCGGGAGACAAGGCAAACTGACTGCACAAGTGTGCTGTGCATTACTGGGAGTTGACTAACTCCCATGACATTTTGCACCAGAGGGCAGAGGCTGAGAGGTTTGTGCTGAGCTCTGATTGGTGGAGCTCATTACATGCTTCTCAGGCCCATGAAAAACAGCAGCAGCAGCAGCAGCAGCAGCTTAGTCATGGGAGGGTTTTTAATCAGAGGCACAACTAGGACTGTGAGGTCTCCTACAGAGTAAGGTGCAGAGGGACAAACACAGGCTTTTCATATGGTATTTATGTATGTGTGTGTGTGTGTGTGTGTTTGTCTATATAGAGATAGAGATATATATATATATATATATATATATATATATATATATATATATATATATATATATATATATATACACAGTGTATATATATATATATATATATATATATATCCCCTGCAGTTAACCATTGACCAAGTTTATTCTGCCTTTATTCTGTGTTTTTACAGTGTAATATTCTCCCATGCAGTTTGCGGCCAGTAATGACAAGTGCAAGGGGGCCCCCCTGTCTAAAGTACCCCGGGCCCCCCGAAGGCTTAATCTGGCACTGCTGAGGTCACATGACATCAACCACCTGCCCTGTCTTCGTCCCGCAAATATGTTAGTCTTCACTGACCTACAGTATATTCGCAAGCCCAGGAGAAATCATTTAATGGTTACCAACTGTTTTTTCACAGCTTAATCAGTCAACCAGAATCAGGCCCAAAAGGTAAAGGCCCCAGGAAATTCTGTTTTATAATGCATTACCCGGAGGTCCACAAGGGGGCAGCACTCGCTCAGTGGAAATCTGCCGAGTTGCAATAATGGGGGACATTTACCAAAATGGATTCGTAGAAAAAAGGTGTATTCGTAGGGAGAAATACACCTTTTTTTTACGAATTTGTATTTTCGGGATTTACAATCCCAAAAATACAACAATTCGTAGTCCTAAAGATGGAACATTCGTATTTGTAGTTACAAATACGAATGCCCTACACCATCGATAGGATACGACAGAAATCACCATTCAAAAGAATGGTGGTTTCTGATTTACTAAGCAGCCGTACTGACAATACGGCTGCTTAGTGGTGTGAAACACCCACGCAAATACGACAGGAAAATAGAACACCATTTTCCTGTTCTATTTGCGTTTTAGCCTGCACGGATCAGTCAGATCCGTGCAGGCTACAGTGTAAAAAAATAGAAAAATAAATAAATTAAAAAAAAAAACGGCGTGGGGTCCCCCCCACAGCCATAACCAGCACCAGGCTGAAGGAGCCGGGGCCGGTAATTAAAAATCAGGGAACCCGACAAATAGGGGTTCCCCGATTTTTAACAACCAGCCCCAGGCTCCAGGTCCGGGGCTGGTTCCCAAAATACGGGGGACAAAATGAGTAGGGGTCCCCCGTATTTTAAGAACCAGCCCCAGGCACAACCAGCCGGCAGGGTAATGTCACAGCCGGGGGACACTTATAATATAAGGTCCCGCGGCCAAAACATTCTCCCTACCGACCAGTCAGCCTGGCCAGGGGCCCTGGGGGAGTGGGGACCCCCCCAATGAAGGGGTCCCCCCCCTCCAGGACTTACCTGACCAGGCTGAAGCCTGGTGCTGTCCTCGATGCCCCTGGGCGGTGGGCATCGAGCTGATAAATGTAGTAAAAAAAAGATGAACCTATTGTTTTTTACTGTGGCACTACAAGTGCCAGCAAGCCTCCCCAGCAAGCTGGGACTTGGAGAACCACAAGTCCCAGCCTGCTGGGCATTAAAGGGCCCGCTGGCACTTGCAGTTCTACAGTTAAAAAAATAGTGCACAAAACACACTGACACACTTTTAAAATAAAACTTTATTACACACAAAGCCCACACATACTAATACTTACCTATCTTCTTCCCATAGGTCGCCCTGGTCCTGTGTCGGCGTCTTCCTCCATGTCGACGTCGCTGTCGGCGATGGTGTCCCCGTCCGGATCCGACGAAATCCATTTGGGAAGCTGTGGAAGGAAACCATACTCACCTGTCCCAGCGCGACGTAGTCCAGGTAAGGGTCTTTGCAAAAAAATAAACCGAACACCCCGAAACCAAACCGGACTGACGGAGACGCACGTGTGTTTGTTTACATCGTGCGGCTCCGCCTCCCGAATGCCGCTATTGGCCGCCTTGCGGCCTAGCGGCTCCTGATTGGCCGCCATGATATTCTTTGAACCCAGTCTAAACGTAATAACAGTAATGAGCAAAAAACAAGGTCCACCCGGCCTGTCTGGCATTAACTCTCTTAGCCGACAGTAAATACAAAAGATTCTTATGATCTATATAAAATTCGTCACCTGGAACTTTGCCCCCTTCTAACCAGTGTCTCCAATCTTCTAGAGCATACTTAATGGCTAAAAGTTCCTGGTTCCCCACATCATAGTTACTTTCTTAAGTAGTAAACTTCAAAGAAAAGAAGGCACATGGCTGGAGAAGACCATCCAATGTATCCACCTAGAGAGAATACAGCCCCAATTCCTACCTCCAATACATCTACCTCTCCAATTAAAGGGAGCTCTGGATCGGGATGGCTTAGTACAGATGTAGCGGGATTCATCTTTGCAGGGGGTGGCGATGGCGACGCCAGCCGCCATCCCCTGCCCCGCGCCATCTGTATGCCGGAAGGGGACGCACGCGCACGAGGTGCGCGCGCGTGTCCCCTTCCGACGGTGCTGCCCTCGGTCGCCCGGTGCCCACACCGGGCGACCGCACCCCCCTGCAGTGTCCTCGAGTCCCCCCCAGCCCCCTCGAGCGGGAGGCGGACAGTATTGCGTCCGCCTCGCCGCCCGGATACTGAGAGGCGCGTGCGTGGGGGACGCACGCTCGTCTCAGTCTGATGGAGCGCCGTGTTGCTGGCGGATCGTCAGCAACATGCTGCTGGCGGTTCGCCAGCAACAATAAGTCCGGCTCCATCTGTATCTTGGAAGAAATAAATGCCTCCTTTAATTTTTTTAAATGCTTCTTGAACCTGCGGTGACCAGCAAGAGGAATCAACCCCCTTCCTGATGATAGCCACAATAGGCGCGGCAATGGACGAAAAGGAGGGAATGTATCTACGGTAGTAGTTTGCAAACCCCAAAAATCTCTGTATAGCCTTGAGATTAGTGGGTTGGACCCAGTCCACAATGGCTTGCACTTTAACCGGATCCATTTGAAAACCCTCCGGAGAAATAGCATAACCTAAAAAATAAATTCTTTTAACTTCAAACTCGCTTTCTTCAAGTTTAGCAAAGAGATTATTCCCTCTCAGCCTTTGTTATAACTCTCGGACATGACCCCTATGTTGCTCCAACGTCTTAGAGAAAATGAATATATCGTCCAAGTACACGACAACAAAGATCCCCAGGAACTCCCGTAACACGTTGTTAATTAAATCCTGGAAGATAGCATGAGGCATTCGGCAACCCAAACAGCATAAAATTATGCTCATAATGCCCCGTGTGGGTATTAAAGGCTGTCTTCCATTCATCACCTGCTTTTACTCTTAACAAATTTTATGCGACCCATAAGTCAATCTAGGAGAAGAAAGAGGTCATATGAAGCTGGTCCAATAAAATGGATATTAACGGCAGGGGAGTTCTTTACCGTGATAAGATTTAACGGTTTATAATCAATGCAAGGACGTAAGGAGCCGTCCTTTTTAGCAACAAAAAGAACCCCGCTCCCACTGGGGGTTTCAGGGCCTAATAAAACCTTTCTTTAAATTCTCCTCTATGTACTCTATCATTGCCTTAGCTTCAGGCAGGGATAAAGAGTACACTCGACCTTTGGGTTACTAAACATTAGAAAGAAGATTAATGGCACAGTCGTATGGACGATGGGGCGGTAGAGAGTCTGCTTCTTTTTAGATAAAACATCCGAATAGGTAGAATACTGAATAGGGAGTCCCGAAACACAGGACTTGATCATGCGTACCGAGAGTCTCAGGCAATTGGAAGCACACTCCTTACCCCAGTGTAATAATTCTCCCATTACCCAATCAATAACCAGATAATGCCTCCTAAGCCAAGTGCGCTGCGGTGTCCAATAAGCCCCTTGGGCAGAAGGTTGCCATCGAAGCAAACAACTCCGAATGAAGGGGAATGAGAGGAATTTATGGTCCTTAGTGAATTGGATATCTATAAAATTCCCAGCAGCACCATGGTCTACAATTGCCTGGGTTTTTACCTGGTCTGGACCTTTGTACCAAAAGTAAAACTGAATTGTTAGGACATAATAAAGATAGGCCTGAAAGGATCTCTCCTGGAATCCTCAGGCCTTGAGGTTTCCCGGACGTTCTGGGCAAGCACTAACCACATGCCCCCTGCCAACTCAATATAGAAAAAGGCCTTGAGAACGTCGGTGGGCCCTCTCCTGATTCGACAAGGGTGTATCCCCAATCTGCATAGGTTGCTTGCTTAGTATACCCTAAACTCATAGGAGGCAGGAGAGACAGCAGATCCCGCTCAGAACGACTTTCGCGGATACGCTTGTCTATACGAATGACCGATTGCATAAATGCGTCCATGGTTCCTGGAGCTGGGTACTGGACCAGAAAGTCATTGATCCAATCTGCTAGGCCTAACTGAAACTGACTCCGTAGAGCCAGATCATTCCAGGCTGAATCGTTCGCATATCTGCGGAGTACGGAACAATACGACTCTACAGTTTGGCGGCCTTGCTTTAATGCCCTCAGATGAGCCTCTGCTGAGGCAGCCTTGTCAGGTCATCATATAACACCCCCATAGCTTTAAAAAAAAAAAAAGAGTCCACTGACCTAAGGTCTGAACTATCTGTTTTCAGACCAAAAGCCCAAGTCTGAGGGTCTCCTTGAAGCAGAGATATAATTATCGTTAGTGAGAGAGAGATAATTATAATTAGTCCTACTCTCTGGGTCTCTGAACCAGAAGAGAGAGGACGTAGCCTAAAATACAATTGGTATCTCTCTCCAAAATCCCCCGAGAACTGGTCAGGCAAATTCATCTTTGTTTCTTTAACCTGGGTGAGTGCAGGGGAAGTCGCCCTTTTTACCTCTTCTTGTGATTCTACCCGCAGCGTAAGGTCTTGTAGCTGTTGGGTAAGGAGGTGAATCTGATCTGCGAACAGATAGGCTGAGTTCAAGGGACTAGAATCCATTTGTAAAGTTTTCTTATTTTTAAATGGCCGGTTATAATGTTAGTGTGGGGGTAAGGTGACCCGGTTGCTGATTCCCAGCAGTCCTTTCTGCTTCCTGCAAACTAAGACTTAGCCTTTAGAAGCCATGTTTGAAGGGGTGAATTAGGTCCACCCCAACTCCGGTGCCGTCAGGTCTTAAAGAGGGACGCGGCTGCTGCGGGAGGCTAAGCACCGCAAAAGAGGGTCTGGATGAACTGACCACACATCACCCCCTATACGTGAGTCATTACAGTTCCACCGGTGCAACAATGCACAAGACATATAAGATATACAAATCCCTAAAATACAGGAGGTGCAACAATACAGAGATGGAACAAGCAGAACAGCCAGAGAATTTTCAGAGGAGGCAGGGAACATGCTGAGCACACAGTGACTGGACAGGCAGACAGGACGCTAAACCGGCAGTATGTGTATTAGCCAGCCACCCTTCCCCGCCTGCAGTGCAGCAGCAACTGTCCGTGTGACACTGTGTATAGTTTGTAGGCAGCAGCCACTGTGTGTGTAACACTGTGCATATTGCGTGTAACACTGTGTAATTTGTATGCAGCAGCCACTGTGTGTGTAGAGTGTGTGTTGCAGCCATTGTGTGTAACACTCTGCATAGTATGTGTGTGTGTGTGTGTGTGTATTTGCCTGCAGTGCAGCAGCAACTGTCCGTGTGGCACTGTGTATAGTTTGTATACAGCAGCCACTGTGTGTGTGTGTGTGTGTAACACTGTGCATATTGCGTGTAACACTGTGTGTAATTTGTATGCAGCAGCCACTGTGTGTGTAGAGTGTGTGTTGCAGCCATTGTGTGTAACACTCTGCATAGTATGTGTGTGTGTTTGAATTTGCCTGCAGTGCAGCATCTGCTGTGTGTGTAACACTGTGTATAGTGTGTGTGTGTGTGTATGTTTGGCATCTGCAGTCACACACTCGGCTATATAATATCTCTCCTCTGGTTTCTCCTGCGCTGTCCTCTGAATAATTGAAGCTGTTTCATAAGCTCCGATTCCGTTTCAGCCGCGTCTCCCATCTGACCGCAGAAGTCGTTATCCAGTGCGGCTGAATACACACATTCATAGTGACGGGTTATCCAGCTGCGTCACGCCTGCTGAAAGATGCCCCACACAGGGCACCGCACCATGGCTGCATTACCCCACCTCACTCTGGGGGGATGAAGTTCTAAGGTGGGAGTTCAACTGAAGAAAGATCAGATTCTACTTATTCACCTCGCACCTCCGAGAAGAGATAATATGAACCCGCATCTTAGTAAATTTACCCTGAGTTGAAAGTATTGCTCCGGATAAGGAATTTTACTGGAACAAAATGGTGGAGCTGCGGCCTGTCACATCTATAGGTTCATCCAATAGGAGAGGCTACCAGAAAGCTACCACTGCCCCTCACCTCGAAGGGGGGAATTCAAGTGTAATGCACACCGGCTTCTATTGGATGGCGTCCAACAGAGCAATTCAGTGTAGACAAATATTGGGTGGAATGGTTGAGTGGAGATGAATGGAAATTAACTTTTACATAGATATATATATATATATATATATATATATACCGTATATACTCAAGTATAAGCCGACCCGAATATAAGCCGAGGCACCTAATTTTACAACAAAAAACACGGAAAACTCATTGACTCAAATGGGACCCTCACTCGAGTATAAGCCGAGGGGGGTCTTTTTCAGCATACAAAATGGTCTGAAAAAGTAGGCTTATACTCGAGTATATATGGTATATATATATATAAAATATAATATATATGTCTCTAATGACAGCTCTACTTGACCGGAATGCATTAATAACCAGCTGTTCAGTGCAACCCGGTGAGTTTTCAAAGTCAAGATATGTTTTTTACACTTTGAATTTCCAGATTGCTCATCTTAAAGCCCCATACACAAGTCCGATTTGACCTGTTTTCATCCAATTTCATCGGATTGGGACGATATATTGGATGAAAATAGTCCAAAATGGATGTGTTTGACATCCGATATGTGTTCCGGGGGCATCGGATCGGAGCCTAAAGATCATACATGCAGCACATATCGGCGACCATCGAAAGCTGTGGAAGGTGCAGACACTTACATATGTGTGCATGCTGGAGAGAAAATGGACGGGCAGCTGACAACCGGTGATGTCAGCTGCCCGCCCCCGCACCCGCGTCATGGCCTCATTAGCATGGGAACGCCCATGAAACCGCCCGCCACCCCTCTACGCCCTCACACCTGCTGTCCTGGGTGTGTGCCAGCCTGCAGAGTGGGGAAGCGCCCTCCATGCTCTGCACCTCCGAGACACCCCCCCCCCTTTCCTTCCTCCGCTGCTGTAGTAGTGCGTAGCAGCACTGTGGCGTGTGGGCAGGAGGTTTGAAAACATCCATTCAAAAGAATGGGGGCTGCTCATCGGCTGAAAGAGCTCCGCAGCCAATCCGCAGCCCTCATTCTTTTATTTATTTACAGTTTGTTATGTAGCGCAGCAGATTCCGTTACAGTGTCTTATATAGCGCAGCAGGTTCCGTTACAGGTTCTTATATAGCGCAGCAGATTCCGCTACAGTGTCTTATATAGCGCAGCAGATCCCGTTACAGTGTCTTATATAGCGCAGCAGATTCCGTTACAGCGTCTTATATAGCGCAGCAGATTCCGTTACAGTGTCTTATATAGCGCAGCAGATTCCGTTACAGTGTCTTATATAGCGCAGCAGATTCCGTTACAGTGTCTTATATAGCGCAGCAGATTCTGTTACAGCGTCTTATATAGCGCAGCAGATTCCATTACAGTGTCTTATATAGCGCAGCAGGTTCCGTTACAGGTTCTTATATAGCGCAGCAGATTCCGCTACAGCGTCTTATATAGCGCAGCAGATCCCGTTACAGTGTCTTATATAGCGCAGCAGATTCCGTTACAGCGTCTTATATAGCGCAGCAGATTCCGTTACAGCGTCTTATATAGCGCAGCAGATTCTGTTACAGCGTCTTATATAGCGCAGCAGATTCCGTTACAGTTTCTTATATAGCGCAGCAGATTCCGTTACAGTGTCTTATATAGCGCAGCAGATTCTGTTACAGTGTCTTATATAGCGCAGCAGAGTCCGTTACAGCGTCTTATATAGCGCAGCAGATTCCGTTACAGCGTCTTATATAGCGCAGCAGATTCTGTTACAGCGTCTTATATAGCGCAGCAGATTCCGTTACAGTTTCTTATATAGCGCAGCAGATTCCGTTACAGCGTCTTATATAGCGCAGCAGATTCCGTTACAGCATCTTATATAGCGCAGCAGATTCCGTTACAGCGTCTTATATAGAGCAGCAGATTCCGTTACAGCGTCTTATATAGCGCAGCAGATTCCGTTACAGCGTCTTATATAGAGCAGCAGATTCCGTTACAGTGTCTTATGTAGCGCAGCAGATTCCATTACAGTGTCTTATATAGCGCAGCAGATTCCGTTATAGTGTCTTATATAGAGCAGCAGATTCCGTTAGTGTCTTATGTAGCGCTGCAGGTTACGTTACAGCGTCTTATATAGAGCAGCAGATTCTGTTACAGTGTCTTATATAGCGTAGCAGATTCCGTTACAGTGACTTATATAGCGCAGCAGATTCCGTTACAGCGTCTTATATAGCGCAGCAGATTCCGTTACAGTGTCTTATATAGCGCAGCAGATTCCGTTACAGCATCTTATATAGCGCAACAGATTCCGTTACAGTGTCTTATATAGCGCAGCAGATTCCGTTACAGCATCTTATATAACGCAGCAGATTCCGTTACAGTATCTTATATAGCTCAGCAGATTCCGTTACAGCGTCTTATATAGTGCAGCAGATTCCGTTACAGCGTCTTATATAGCGCAGCAGATTCCGTTACAGTGTCTTATATAGCGCAGCAGATTCCGTTACAGCATCTTATATAGCGCAACAGATTCCGTTACAGTGTCTTATATAGCGCAGCAGATTCCGTTACAGCATCTTATATAACGCAGCAGATTCCGTTACAGTATCTTATATAGCTCAGCAGATTCCGTTGCGCTTTACAATAGTAGAAAGTGATAAAACAAACTGGGTAACAACAGACAGACTTGGGGGTTTGAGGGCCCTGCTGCAAGCTTACAATTTTGAATGGCAGCTTTCAAATCTCCTCCCCGCCGGCAGCACCCCAGGAGTCTTTTACATGTGATAATTCCCATGCAATTTATCGCATGTAAAAAATAGCACATTAAGTGTAAAATCGCATGCAGCCCTCCCGGGGGGCCGCAGGTGGAGCTGAAGGCTAATCAGGCCCGGCTTGTCCCTCGGACCTGTGTATGGGAACCATTAGAGGCTAGTGGTGAGGACTGCAGTCACCGCACATACACGGAAGGCTTCCTGCTGTGTCTGATATGAGCCGCTTACCTCAGCAGTGCAATATCATCTATACCAGGGGTCTTCAACCTTTAAGACAGCGTGGGCCACCTAAAAAAATCCAGTGAAGCCCGAGGGCCACTAAAATCGCCTACGGAATTTCGGACAGCCCCATAGAATCACAGCTCCCCTATAACGTCAGCACAGTCCTTCATAGATAGTTGGCACAGCCGCCCATACTCAGCACAGAACCCCCACACACACACACACACCCTAATAGTTATCAGCAGCCAATTTGGGTTCCAGTGCAAACAGTAAAATCTGTGGGCCCCCCCATATATAATTTGATATTGAATAAATTCCATGCGCCGTAGGCGCACCTTGAAAAACGGGTGTGGCCTAATTATAAGGGGCGTGGTCTAATTATAACGAGTGTGAACTAGCAGGAAAACAATTACCTGACACCTCTTTTGCAACCTGCATGACCAGACATTGGTTACCGCAGGAATGGTCGTTGTCCTCACACGCTTAAGTTGACTGAAGGCTGCACAATGACATATAAACATGAAGGCTCACACAGTGAAATAGTATGCCTCACAGATCAAACCCAAACAATGAAAGGCTACTTAAATCAATATACACTGTTACACTGTTTATCCGTAATGCCCATTACACATTGTGCATCACACCATAGTGTCCATTAGACATTATGCCACACACCGTAATACCTGTTGTACATTATGTCATACACCATAATGCCCATTACACATTATGCCGCACCGTGATGCCCATTACACATTAATCCACACAAAATTATGCCCATTGCACATTATGCCCCACACTGATGCCCATTATGCCACAGACCATAATGCCAGCAGTACTCCTGCTTATACATATGATGCCCCAGCAGTGCCCCTCACCTAATGCCCCAGCAGTGCCCCTCACACAATGCCCCAGCAGTGCCCCTCACACACAATGCCCCAGCAGTGCCCCTCACACACAATGCCCCAGCAGTGCCCCTCACACACAATGCCCCAGCAGTGCCCCTCACACACAATGCCCCAGCAGTGCCCCTCACTCACAATGCCCCAGCAGTGCCCCTCACACAATGCTCCAGCAGTGCCCCTCACACAATGCCCCATCAGTGCCCCTCACACAATGCCCCAGCAGTGCCCCTCACACAATGCCCCAGCAGTGCCCCTCACACACAATGCCCCAGCAGTGCCCCTTACACACAATGCCCCAGCAGTGCCCCTCACACACAATGCCCCCAGTAATGCCCCACACACAATGCCCCCAGTAATGCCTGCAGCTTTGCCAGGTCCCCTGCTCCCGCCAGATGTACCTCCTCATCCTGCAGCTTTGACGGGTAACCTGCTTCCACCATCCATGCCTCCTCCTGCAGTTTCGCCGGGTCCCCTCCGCCAGCTGTGCCTCCTCCTCCTGCAGTTCCAGTGCCGGGTCCCCTGCTCCCGCCAGCTGCGTCTCCTCCTCCCGCAGCTTCGCCGGGTCCCAACTCCCCAGCTCGTGACCAGACGTGCCTCCTCCTCCCTCAGCCGCGCTGGATCCACTCCTCTGCCCTGCCTGCAGCCAATGGAAATCGGGTAGGCGGCACCCAAGAGGACTCCATTACACTGCCTCCCTCGGCAGCATTTTCTTTTACTTTAAAAAAAAAATTCCTGTGCATGGTGGGCAGGGGGCCACTGAGATCAGCTCCGCGGGCCACTCGTGGCCCGCGGGCCATGGGTTGAAGACCCCTGATCTATACGTTATTGAATCCATTTATTTCTGTCTGTGAGCCTGTGAGACCCACATAGGACCATAGGCTACAGCTTCACGTTACAGAGAAGACACGGGTCAGCCTCTCTCAGCTTTCCTGGCCTAATTAGCCCAGTTTACGTGTCATTAATCTAAGATGCCTCAGTATAAAATAACCCCTGTGGTGCTTCACGCAAGAGACAGCGCTGTGGGTGCATGAGCAGCGCTGCCAGCAATTGTGCTGGAGCCAGATTAATAACAGGGGCGATAGTACAGGGCCCCCAGACACAGCCCCCCCCCCCCCTTCCCCCACATATGGCTGCATCACCAATGTGGGGGCACTGTGGCATTATGTGAGCGGGGTGGGGGGGGAGGGGGGCGTAAATTTACTAATTCAATTATATCTATTATCTCCCAGAAGGTAGAATCTGAGTGGTTGCTAGGGGAAACATCCCATATTCAATAGAACTCCCATATTATTAAATGAACTCCTCTTTGCGGCATAATGTGAACGGGGGGGGGGGGGCGGGGTATTGCAGTATGTTTAACAATTTTGGTTCTGGGAGTAGTTTTATACTTTTTAATAACATCACTAACATATCGTACTGATAATGTTATTGGAAGGGTACCCAATAGTTAGTGGCCCGGGGGCACCCACAAACCTTAATCCAGTCCTTTTGTACCATACAGTATGTTGCCATGTCACGGTGTGTGGCACAGCACAGTAATATCCCTTATACACATTATGCCACACAGTAATGTTAGTTATTCATATTTTATTACACATCAGTACCCCTTTTACACATTAAGCCACACAGTAATGTCTCTTATTCACATTACACTGTATAATACACCTTATACTTGTTACGCCACACAGTAATGTCCCTTATTCATATTGCACCAAACAGTAGTACCTCTTACACACAATACATCACAGTAGTGCCCCTTATACACATTATGCCACACAGTTGTGCACCTTTTACATGTTAAGGCACAAAGCAGAACCCCTTATACACATTATGGCACCCAATATTGCTACTTATATCCATTATGCCATACAATAATACCTGTACCACATTATGCAACACAGTAGTAGTAAGAGCCTGCACCCACACTGTAGTAGTAGTGCCACTTACACATTATGCCCACACAGTAGTAATGCCCCTTACACATTATGCACATACAGCAGTAGTGCCCCTGGAGGCATTTCTGAGGGGGAGGGGAACACCAGCCGCTACCACACTGAAACGCAATCTTCCCTCGGGGACTCATCCAGGGACTGACCATTAAGGAGCAGGGTACTGCTCCTCCTCCTCCTCCTCCTCCGCGCTTCTGCTTCCTCACTCTCTCGCTAATATATAATTATGTCTTTTATCTGGCACACTTGCGAATGATTCAGCCAGCCACACCAGACCCTGCCCCAGTGGAGCTTTCAAGTCATTTCCTCGATCACTCCTACAAGGACACACACATGGAATTTTATTAAAAGCCAATTACCCTACAGCGCCGGTGTCTGTCTGGAGCACAATAAATGACAGAAGTCGCTGTAAAGCCAGATACTCCCGATATGGTAAATGCCGCCTCCTTACCATGACCCTTCCATATACTGTACTGTACACGGTGCTGTTCTCTTTTATTAATACTGGCCTGAATAAAATATGTATGTTCCTCTCCCGGGTGCTGTGTATTTACCGCTGTATCGCTACTTAATCTGAGATGCTGGGACATGACTTACATCATGAATAATGAATCAGGTATCCATTACAAGGTGGTGCTCGGACCTAGCGGACTCCGGAGGAGCGGTGCCGATAATTCTCCTTTACAGGGTAACCCCATAGCTGGTCCCATAATTAATGTTCTCATGAGTAGTTACCCCCTCACCTCCTGTCTGCAATGCACCCACCCTGCCCACCTGTCCATGCCATGTTATGCCCCTGGTGCATTCTTGGATAGTATAAAAGTCCTTGAACGTGTCGGTCTGTCTGAACGCGCTAATGTCGAAAACTGCCGGACAAATTTTTGTGCAGTTTTCTCGATTATGTAGTGCAGATCCCGAGGAAGGTTTAGGTGTATTCACCATCACCCTATCCCGTATGGGAGGCGAGCAATAACAATTTTAGTCAATCAGGTTTATCACCGACGCGTGCCGTGGGCGCAACAGTATATAAATCGGGGAGGAACGCGGCGCTCCGCCATGAACCTGTACTAAGCAGGGCCGGGTCGCTACTCCTGTACTATTAAAAAGGAGCAGACTATCAGCATTGAATTGTCATTGTACAGGCTGCTTAAAATGACAGTTAGTGGCTTAATGGTTGGTACTTTATTCCTCCCTACTTTATCTCTCTCCAAGCTTTAATACATCTCTCCCTAAATTCGGTAGGATTCTCTTATTCCAAGTATTTCCAGATAGTTGATTCTGCAGGAGGACAGCCCAGCGAGGGAACGGCTGTGGTTTAATCTGAAACTGTCCATCACAATTGTGGGCTTCAGTATTTAATTCCTCTATCTATCATTCTAGACGTTCCACCAGGTCACATGGGCAGGTCATCAGATAACTGGCAGATGTGACTTCCGTGAGGGGACAGCCTAGTTGGCCCACATGGGGTGTGGTGGTGTGGAGATGGGGGTAGCATCCTTGCATCTTCGTGTCTCCGTCCCCCGCTTTATAGTGCAGAGATACAGGAATTGTATTTTGGTCAGTGACGCTGTTTGTGCTGAATGACATCATAGGGTCCCATCTAGGGCGTCACAGGCCCTACAGGATGGGCAGTACTGGGCTAGGCCAGTAGGGATTATATATGTGCGAGGTCATCACAATAATCGGATAATTGTGGCACGGAATAGATGCGCAAATAGTTATCGGCCGCAGCCAATCGGATGTGATCTTGCAGCTTGAAGCCCTAAGAAACCCCCCCTGCGGAAAGTGGACGTTACACAGCTATGGCGCAGCACTGCAGGGGTTAACGAGGCAGAGAACAATCTCGTTAGGTGCCAACGAGCGATGCTCCTCTGTAGATGTAATTATCCGGATCTCCAGCACTCAGGAGAAGTGCTGGAATCGGGGAGGCTTAGTGCCGGAGAGCGTCGGATTTCACAGGGCTGACAAGCTGCCAGGAGATGCAGGTGGGGCAGAATCTATTGCTGCATATGCCGCCTGTTTCAGTTATAGAACATATTATACAGAGAGATGCTGTAATGAGCTGGGGAGGGGTCAGTGCGCCCTGATGTCACACAGGAAGGTCACCAGTCATGCACCCCTTATTGCACCCTGCGGATGAGTCTTTTGAGGGCCCTTTAGGTGGTGGGCTGCTGACTAAGGGGGGGGTTATCCCTAGAAAGTAATCCCAGCTTCTGGTGACACTAGTCCTGCTGCGTGCCATTCCCTGCACTATCGCCGAAATGTTGCTGCCCCCATCCCAAGCACATTACTGGGGCGGGCAGGAAATGCCAACAGGAAAGGCAGGAAGACAATCTACAAAGCAAACATCTGTGGTGTACACAGCAGTCATACATATACAGTATATGGTGCGACAGGGAATCACATGCACTGGATAAAGATGAAATCTTGGTAAGGTAACCAGCATACCAGGTACACAGCATACCAGGTACACAGCATAGGCAAGCACGGTTACAGCATACCAGGTAATCAGCATAGGCAAGCATGGTTACAGCGTACCAGGTACACAGCATAGGCAAGCATGGTTACAGCATACCAGGTAATCAGCATAGGCAAGCATGGTTACAGCGTACCAGGTACACAGCATAGGCAAGCATGGTTACAGCATACCAGGTAATCAGCATAGGCAAGCACGGTTACAGCATTGCAGCACACAGGTGTCACAGCATAGTACAAACTCCTCAGTATGTACCAGTGGTCCCTACTGTAGCCCACACCCTGTCCTATCACCTGGGCAGCTATTACACCATCAGGAGCAATTATATTATATCATATTATTATGGGTGCCGGACGGGGTCCTGACAGGCAATCACCCGACGTCGGGATCCCGACTGTCAAAACACCGACAGCCGGGTTCCCGACGGCCACCTACTACTTTACCTCGTGGGGGGCAGGGGGACTGTACCAGCGGATGGGACAGGGGGGGGGGGGGACTCTGCCAGCGGATGGGACAGGGGGGGGGCTGTGCCAGCGGATGGGACAGGGGGGCTGTGCCAGCGGATGGGACAGGGGGGCTGTGCCAGCGGATGGGACAGGGGGGCTGTGCCAGCTGATGGGACGGGGGGGCTGTGCCAGCTGATGGGACGGGGGGGCTGTGCCAGCTGATGGGACGGGGGGGGGGGGGGGGACTGTGCCAGCGGATGGGACGGGGGGACTGTGCCAGCGGATGGGACGGGGGGGCTGTGCCAGCTGATGGGACGGGGGGGGGGGGGGACTGTGCCAGCGGATGGGACGGGGGGACTGTGCCAGCGGATGGGACGGGGGGGCTGTGCCAGCTGATGGGACGGGGGGGGGGGGGGGACTGTGCCAGCGGATGGGACGGGGGGACTGTGCCAGCGGATGGGACGGGGAGGATGTGCCAGCGGATGGGACGGGGGGACTGTGCCAGCGGATGGGACGGGGGGACTGTGCCAGCGGATGGGACGGGGGGACTGTGCCAGCGGATGGGACGGGGAGGATGTGCCAGCGGATGGGACGGGGGGGCTGTGCCAGCGGATGGGACGGGTGGGACTGTGCCAGCGGATGGGACGGGGGGACTGTGCCAGCGGATGGGACGGGGGGACTGTGCCAGCGGATGGGACGGGGGGACTGTGCCAGCGGATGGGACGGGGGGACTGTGCCAGCGGATGGGACGGGGGGGCTGTGCCAGCGGATGGGACGGGTGGGACTGTGCCAGCGGATGGGACGGGGAGGATGTGCCAGCGGATGGGACGGGGGGACTGTGCCAGCGGATGGGACGGGGAGGATGTGCCAGCGGATGGGACGGGGGGACTGTGCCAGCGGATGGGACGGGGAGGATGTGCCAGCGGATGGGACGGGGGGACTGTGCCAGCGGATGGGCCGGGGGGGGGGGGGGGGACTGTACCAGCTGATGGGACGGGGGGGCTGTGCCAGCGGATGGGACGGGTGAGACTGTGCCAGCAGATGGGACGGGGGGACTGTGCCAGCGGATGGGACGGGGAGGATGTGCCAGCGGATGGGACGGGGGGACTGTGCCAGCGGATGGGACGGGGAGGATGTGCCAGCGGATGGGACGGGGGGACTGTGCCAGCGGATGGGCCGGGGGGGGGGGGGGGGACTGTACCAGCTGATGGGACGGGGGGGCTGTGCCAGCGGATGGGACGGGTGAGACTGTGCCAGCAGATGGGACGGGGGGGCTGTGCCAGCGGATGGGACGGGGGGGGGGCTGTGCCAGCGGATGGGACGGGGGGAATGTGCCAGCGGATGGGACGGGGGGGAATGTGCCAGCGGATGGGACGGGGGGGGGACGGGGAATGTGCCAGCGGATGGGACGGGGGGCTGTGCCAGCGGATGGGACGGGTGAGACTGTGCCAGCAGATGGGACGGGGGGGCTGTGCCAGCAGATGGGACGGGGGGATTGTGCCAGTGGATGGGACAGAGTTGGGGGGTCGATACAATCATTAGCGACATGAGTTTTTCACGTTTTTCGTCCCGAATGTTGACAAAAAAAGTGAAAACCTCATGTCGACGTCTTCGTTACCTCTCATATAGATACTGTATATATGTGTAGTTGAAGCAGCCTTGTGTATGTATACTGATCTTGTGTGTCGGTGATTACTGTGTCGACAATGGCACATGCGTCAAAGCGCAACGGAATCTGCTGCGCTATATAAGAAACTGAAAATAAATAAATAAAAATAAATAAATAGGTAAGCTTATATACATTTCCCTAGGTTGGGTGATGAAGCAGCCTTGTGTATGTATACTGATCTTGTGTGTCGGTGATTACTGTGTCGGCGATGGCACATGCGTCCATAGGACAGCTTATAGATACTGTATTCCCTAGGTTGGGTGATGAAGCAGCCTTGTGTATGTATACTGATCTTGTGTGTCGGTGATTACGGTGTCGGCGATGGCACATGCGTCCATAGGACAGCTTATAGATACTGTATTCCCTAGGTTGGGTGATGAAGCAGCCTTGTGTATGTATACTGATCTTGTGTGTCAGTGATTACTGTGTCGGCGATGGCACATGCGTCCATAGGACAGCTTATAGATACTGTATTCCCTAGGTTGGGTGATGAAGCAGCCTTGTGTATGTATACTGATCTTGTGTGTCGGTGATTACGGTGTCGGCGATGCCACATGCGTCCATAGGACAGCTTATAGATACTGTATTCCCTAGGTTGGGTGATGAAGCAGCCTTGTGTATGTATACTGATCTTGTGTGTCGGTGATTACTGTGTCGGCGATGGCACATGCGTCCATAGGAAAGCTTATATATATTTCCCTAGGTTGGGTGATGAAGCAGCCTTGTGTATGTATACTGATCTTGTGTGTCGGTGATTACTGTGTCGGCGATGGCACATGTGTCCATAGGAAAGCTTATATACATTTCCCTAGGTTGGGTGATGAAGCAGCCTTGTGTATGTATACTGATCTTGTGTGTCGGTGATTACTGTGTCGGCGATGGCACATGCGTCCATAGGACAGCTTATAGATACTGTATTCCCTAGGTTGGGTGATGAAGCAGCCTTGTGTATGTATACTGATCTTGTGTGTCGGTGATTACTGTGTCGGCGATGGCACATGTGTCCATAGGAAAGCTTATATACATTTCCCTAGGTTGGGTGATGAAGCAGCCTTGTGTATGTATACTGATCTTGTGTGTCGGTGATTACTGTGTCGGCGATGGCACATGCGTCCATAGGACAGCTTATAGATACTGTATTCCCTAGGTTGGGTGATGAAGCAGCCTTGTGTATGTATACTGATCTTGTGTGTCAGTGATTACTGTGTCGGCGATGGCACATGCGTCCATAGGACAGCTTATAGATACTGTATTCCCTAGGTTGGGTGATGAAGCAGCCTTGTGTATGTATACTGATCTTGTGTGTCGGTGATTACGGTGTCGGCGATGCCACATGCGTCCATAGGACAGCTTATAGATACTGTATTCCCTAGGTTGGGTGATGAAGCAGCCTTGTGTATGTATACTGATCTTGTGTGTCGGTGATTACTGTGTCGGCGATGGCACATGCGTCCATAGGAAAGCTTATATATATATATCCCTAGGTTGGGTGATGAAGCAGCCTTGGGTATGTATACTGATCTTGTGTGTCGGTGATTACTGTGTCGGCGATGGCACATGCGTCCATAGGAAAGCTTATATATATATATATATCCCTAGGTTGGGTGATGAAGCAGCCTTGGGTATGTATACTGATCTTGTGTGTCGGTGATTACTGTGTCGGCGATGGCACATGCGTCCATAGGACAGCTTATAGATACTGTATTCCCTAGGTTGGGTGATGAAGCAGCCTTGTGTATGTATACTGATCTTGTGTGTCGGTGATTACTGTGTCGGCGATGGCACATGCGTCCATAGGAAAGCTTATATACATTTCCCTAGGTTGGGTGATGAAGCAGCCTTGTGTATGTATACTGATCTTGTGTGTCGGTGATTACTGTGTCGGCGATGGCACATGCGTCCATAGGAAAGCTTATATACATTTCCCTAGGTTGGGTGATGAAGCAGCCTTGTGTATGTATACTGATCTTGTGTGTCGGTGATTACGGTGTCGGCGATGGCACATGCGTCCATAGGACAGCTTATAGATACTGTATTCCCTAGGTTGGGTGATGAAGCAGCCTTGTGTATGTATATCGATCTTGTGTGTCGGTGATTACTGTGTCGGCGATGGCACATGCGTCCATGGGAAAGCTTATATATTTCCCTAGGTTGGGTGATGAAGCAGCCTTGTGTATGTATATGGATCTTGTGTGTCGGTGATTACTGTGTCGGCGATGGCACATGCGTCCATAGGAAAGCTTATATACATTTCCCTAGGTTGGGTGATGAAGCAGCCTTGTGTATGTATACTGATCTTGTGTGTCGGTGATTACTGTGTCGGCGATGGCACATGCGTCCATAGGAAAGCTTATATACATTTCCCTAGGTTGGGTGATGAAGCAGCCTTGTGTATGTATACTGATCTTGTGTGTCGGTGATTACGGTGTCGGCGATGGCACATGCGTCCATAGGAATTCTTATATATATATATTTCCCTAGGTTGGGTGATGAAGCAGCCTTGTGTATGTATACTGATCTTGTGTGTCGGTGATTACTGTGTCGGCGATGGCACATGCGTCCATAGGAAAGCTTATATATATTTCCCTAGGTTGGGTGATGAAGCAGCCTTGTGTATGTATACTGATCTTGTGTGTCGGTGATTACGGTGTCGGCGATGGCACATGCGTCCATAGGAAAGCTTATACTGTATATATTTCCCTAGGTCGGGTGATGAAGCAGCCTTGTGTATGTATACTGATCTTGTGTGTCGGTGATTACTGTGTCGGCGATGGCACATGCGTCCATAGGAAAGCTTATATATATTTCCCTAGGTTGGGTGATGAAGCAGCGCTGACGTCACATTATTGTCCCCTATTGTGTTACAGGTCCGTCAGTTAATGATCTGTTTCCCTGTCACCTCCGCTTATTGATTACACTGAGAGCACAATAGGTTTTACTGCTGGAATCCCCCAGAGAGGGAGCAGAATGTGGCGGGAATGGGGAGGAAGACGTTATGGCGGATGGTGTGAAACAGAACTGGCAGCTCATCCCGCGGACCATGGGGACAATCAGACACTTGTGTTATTGCTATTCCCCATTACCATCAACACAATCTCTGGTGTACAACGCAGAGCTCGCACTGGTGGCAAGTACAGGCTGCAGAGCACATTCTGGTGACCAGCGTATATAGCAGAGCTCGCGCTGGTGCCAAGTACAGGCTGCAGAGCACATTCTGGGGACCAGCGTATATAGCAGAGTACTGGTTGGTGACCAGCGCATATAGCAGAGTACTGGCTGGTGACCAGCGTATATAGCAGAGCTTGCACTGGTGGCAAGTACAGGCTGCAGAGCACATTCTGGGGACCAGCGTATATAGCAGAGTACTGGTTGGTGACCAGCGCATATAGCAGAGTACTGGCTGGTGACCAGCGTATATAGCAGAGCTCGCACTGGTGGCAAGTACAGGCTGCAGAGCACATTCTGGGGACCAGCGTATATAGCAGAGCACAGGCTGGTGACCAGCGTATATAGCAGAGCTCGCGCTGGTGGCAAGTACAGGCTGCAGAGCACATTCTGGGGACCAGCGTATATAGCAGAGCACAGGCTGGTGACCAGCGTATATAGCAGAGCACAGGCTGGTGACCAGCGCATATAGCAGAGTACTGGTTGGTGACCAGCGCATATAGCAGAGTACTGGCTGGTGACCAGCGTATATAGCAGAACTCGCACTGGTGGCAAGTACAGGCTGCAGAGCACATTCTGGGGACCAGCGTATATAGCAGAGTACTGGTTGGTGACCAGCGCATATAGCAGAGTACTGGCTGGTGACCAGCGTATATAGCAGAGCTCGCACTGGTGGCAAGTACAGGCTGCAGAGCACATTCTGGGGACCAGCGTATATAGCAGAGCACAGGCTGGTGACCAGCGTATATAGCAGAGCTCGCACTGGTGGCAAGTACAGGCTGCAGAGCACATTCTGGGGACCAGCGTATATAGCAGAGCACAGGCTGGTGACCAGCGTATATAGCAGAGCTCGCACTGGTGGCAAGTACAGGCTGCAGAGCACATTCTGGGGACCAGCGTATATAGCAGAGTACTGGTTGGTGACCAGCGCATATAGCAGAGTACTGGCTGGTGACCAGCGTATATAGCAGAGCTCGCACTGGTGGCAAGTACAGGCTGCAGAGCACATTCTGGGGACCAGCTTATATAGCAGAGTACTGGTTGGTGACCAGCGCATATAGCAGAGTACTGGCTGGTGACCAGCGTATATAGCAGAGCTCGCACTGGTGGCAAGTACATGCTGCAGAGCACATTCTGGGGACCAGCGTATATAGCAGAGCACAGGCTGGTGACCAGCGTATATAGCAGAGCTCGCGCTGGTGGCAAGTACAGGCTGCAGAGCACATTCTGGGGACCAGCGTATATAGCAGAGCACAGGCTGGTGACCAGCGTATATAGCAGAGCTCGCACTGGTGGCAAGTACAGGCTGCAGAGCACATTCTGGGGACCAGCGTATATAGCAGAGCACAGGCTGGTGACCAGCGTATATAGCAGAGCTCGCACTGGTGGCAAGTACAGGCTGCAGAGCACATTCTGGGGACCAGCATATACAGCAGAGCACAGGCTGGTGACCAGCGCATATAGCAGAGTACTGGTTGGTGACCAGCGCATATAGCAGAGTACTGGTTGGTGACCAGCGCATATAGCAGAGTACTGGCTGGTGACCAGCGTATATAGCAGCGCGCAGGCTGGTGACCAGCACATATAGCAGAGCACAGTCTGGTGACCAGCACATATAGCACAGCCCAGTCTGGTGACCAGCAGATATAACTTTGCACATGGACAGTCATCCCTACTATGTACTAATCACCGGACAGCATGGAAGGAGTAACAACAGACGCAGGCAAGGTAGTATTCCCCATCCCCCCTCCGAGCGCACTCGTCATGTGAGTAGCTATGCAAAGCAAAGGAAGCTGCCCTATGTGCCTGGACGTCATCCAGACAGTACATTCTAGTGCTCCTTACAGAGAGTACATTCTAGTGCTCCTTACAGAGAGTACATTCTACTGTTCCTTACAGAGAGTACATTCTAGTGCTCCTTACAGAGAGTACATTCTAGTGCTCCTTACAGAGAGTACATTCTAGTGCTCCTTACAGAGAGTACATTCTAGTGCTCCTTACAGAGAGTACATTCTAGTGCTCCTTACAGAGAGTACATTCTAGTGCTCCTTATAGACAGTACATTATAGTGCTCCTTACAGAGAGTACATTATAGTGCTCCTTACAGAGAGTACATTCTAGTGCTCCTTATAGAGAGTACATTCTAGTGCTCCTTACAGAGAGTACATTCTAGTGCTCCTTATAGAGAGTACATTCTAGTGCTCCTTACAGAGAGAACATTCGAGTGCTCCTTACAGAGAGAACATTCTAGTGCTCCTTACAGAGAGTACATTCTAGTGCTCCTTACAGAGAGTACATTCTAGTGCTCCTTACAGAGAGTACATTCTAGTGGTCCTTACACAGAGTACATTCTAGTGCTCCTTATAGACAGTACATTCTAGTGCTCCTTATAGACAGTACATTCTAGTGCTCCTTACAGAGGGTACATTCTAGTGCTCCTTACAGAGGGTACATTCTAGTCCTCCTTACAGACAGTACATTCTAGTGCTCCTTACAGAGGGTACATTCTAGTCCTCCTTACAGAGAGAACATTCTAGTGCTCCTTACAGAGAGAACATTCGAGTGCTCCTTACAGAGAGAACATTCTAGTGTTCCTTACAGAGAGAACATTCTAGTGTTCCTTACAGAGAGTACATTCTAGTGTTCCTTACAGAGAGAACATTCTAGTGCTCTTACAGACAGTACATTCTAGTGCTCTTACAGAGGGTACATTCTAGTGCTCTTACAGAGAGTACATTCCAGTGCTCCTTACACAGAGTACATTCCAGTGCTCCTTACAGAGAGAACATTCTAGTGTTCCTTACAGAGAGAACATTCTAGTGTTCCTTACAGAGAGTACATTCTAGTGTTCCTTACAGAGAGAACATTCTAGTGCTCTTACAGAGAGAACATTCTAGTGCTCTTACAGAGGGTACATTCTAGTGCTCTTACAGAGAGTACATTCCAGTGCTCCTTACAGAGAGAACATTCCAGTGCTCCTTATAGATGGTACAATCAGTTCTGGTAACTAATATACAATTTCGGCTTCTTGGTGGCTCATATACACACAGGACCTAATATGGTGACGTATGAATGGCGCACCCCATTCAGGGCTACACAAAGCAGTATTTACTCCAAACACTTGGACACAGAGGGGATGTTTCGATTTTTTTTTTTTTTGGGGGGGGGGGGGGGGGGGGGGGGGCACCCAGTGATGAATTGTTGCTCCGATCTGGTGCCCATTACTAATGACGCATCCAAAAGCAGCGACTGCAAAGCAGCAAATCCCGACTAATCACAGAAAATCCTATTTATAACTGTAGGGCACAAACCACAAGTGAATTATTCCACACAGCAAGACTTATACTGGTGCAATAAGCAGAGAGAGCCTTATGTATTGTTCCTTACACCAGATCCCTCCCTATTACACCTCATTCCTCCTGAGTCACTACTGTGTACCCAACCCCTTACACCAGATCCCTCTCTATTACACCTCATTCCTCCTGAGTCACTACAGTGTACCCAACTCCTTACACCAGATCCCTCTATATTACACCTCATTACTCCTGAGTCACTACTGCGTACCCAACTCCATACACCAGATCCGTCTATATTACACCTCATTCCTCCTGAGTCACTGCTGTGTACCCAACCCCTAACACCAGATACCTCTCTACTACACCTCATTCCTCCTGAGTCACTACTGTGTACCCAACTCTTAACACCAGATCCCGCTCTATTACACCTCATTCCTCCTGAGTCACTGCTGTGTACCCAACCCCTAACACCAGATACCTCTCTACTACACCTCATTCCTCCTGAGTCACTACTGTGTACCCAACTCCTTACACCAGATCCCGCTCTATTACACCTCATTCCTCCTGAGTCACTACAGTGTACCCAACCCCTTACACCAGATCCCGCTCTATTACACCTCATTCCTCCTGAGTCACTACTGCATACCCAACCCCTTACACCAGATCCCTCTCTATTACACCTCATTCCTCCTGAGTCACTACAGTGTACCCAACCCCTTACACCAGATCCGTCTATATTACACCTCATTCCTCCTGAGTCACTGCTGTGTACCCAACCCCTAACACCAGATCCCGCTCTATTACACCTCATTCCTCCTGAGTCACTACAGTGTACCCAACCCCTTACACCAGATCCCGCTCTATTACACCTCATTCCTCCTGAGTCACTACTGCATACCCAACCCCTTACACCAGATCCCTCTCTATTACACCTCATTCCTCCTGAGTCACTACAGTGTACCCAACCCCTTACACCAGATCCCGCTCTATAACACCTCATTCCTCCTGAGTCACTACTGCGTACCCAACCCCTTACACCAGATCCCTCTCTATTACACCTCATTCCTCCTGAGTCACTACTGTGTACCCAACCCCTTACACAAGATCCCTCTATATTACACCTCATTCCTCCTGAGTCACTACAGTGTACCCAACCCCTTACAACAGATCCCGCTCTATTACACCTCATTCCTCCTGAGTCACTACTGTGTACCCAACCCCTTACACCAGATCCCTCTATATTACACCTCATTCCTCCTGAGTCACTACTGTGTACCCAACTCCTTACACCAGATCCCTCTCTATTACACCTCAATCCTCCTGAGGCACTACTGCATACCCAACCCCTTACACCAGGTCACTCTCTATTACACCTCATTCCTCCTGAGTCACTACTGTGTACCCAACCCCTTACACCAGATCCCGCTCTATTACACCTCATTCCTCCTGAGTCACTACTGTGTACCAAACCCCTTACACCAGATCCCTCTATATTACACCTCATTCCTCCTGAGTCACTACAGTGTACCCAACCCCTTACACCAGATCCCGCTCTATTACACCTCATTCCTCCTGAGTCACTACTGTGTACCCAACCCCTTACACCAGATCCCTCTATATTACACCTCATTCCTCCTGAGTCACTACTGTGTACCCAACCCCTTACACCAGATCCCTCTATATTACACCTCATTCCTCCTGAGTCACTACTGTGTACCCAACTCCTTACACCAGATCCCTCTCTATTACACCTCATTCCTCCTGAGTCACTACTGTGTACCCAACCCCTTACACCAGATCCCTCTATATTACACCTCATTCCTCCTCAGTCACTACAGTGTACCCAACCCCTTACACCAGATCCCGCTCTATTACACCTCATTCCTCCTGAGTCACTACTGTGTACCCAACCCCTTACACCAGATCCCTCTCTACTACACCTCATTCCTCCTGAGGCACTACTGCATACCCAACCCCTTACACCAGATCCCTCTCTACTACACCTCATTCCTCCTGAGGCACTACTGTGTACCCAACCCATTACACCAGATCCCTCTATATTACACCTCATTCCTCCTGAGTCACTACAGTGTACCCAACCCCTTACACCAGATCCCACTCTATTACACCTCATTCCTCCTGAGTCACTAATGTGTACCCAACCCCTTACACCAGATCCCGCTCTATTACACCTCATTCCTCGTGAGTCACTACTGTGTACCCAACCCCTTACACCAGATCCCGCTCTATTACACCTCATTCCTCCTGAGTCACTACTGTGTACCCAACCCCTTACACCAGATCCCGCTCTATTACACCTCATTCCTCCTGAGTCACTACTGCGTACCCAACTCCTTACACCAGATCCCGCTCTATTACACCTCATTCCTTCTGAGTCACTACAGTGTACCCAACCCCTTACACTAGATCCCTCTATATTACACCTCATTCTCCCTGAGTCACTACTGTGTACCCAACCCCTTACACTAGATCCCTCTATATTACACCTCATTCCTCCTGAGTCACTACTGTGTACCCAACCCCTTACACCAGATCCGTCTATTTTACACCTCATTCTCCCTGAGTCACTACTCTGTACCCAACCCCTTACACCAGATCCCTCTCTATTACACCTCATTCCTCCTGAGTCACTTCTGTGTACCCAACCCCTAACACCAGATCCCTCCCTATTACACCTCATTCCTCCTGAGTCACTACAGTGTACCCAACCCCTTACACCAGATCCCTCTATATTACACCTCATTCCTCCTGAGTCACTACTGAGTACCCAACCCCTTACACCAGATCCCTCTATATTACACCTCATTCCTCCTGAGTCACTACTGTGTACCCAACCCCTTACACCAGATCCCTCCCTATTACACCTCATTCCTCCTGAGTCACTACTGAGTACCCAACCCCTTACACCAGATCCCTCTCTATTACACCTCATTCATCTTGAGTCACTACTGTGTACCCAACCCCTAACACCAGATCCCTCTCTATTACACCTCATTCCTCCTGAGTCACTACTGTGTACCCAACTCCTTACACCAGATCCCTCTCCATTACACCCTTATTCCTCCTGAGTCACTACTGCGTACCCAACTCCTTACACCAGATCCCTCTATGTTACACCTCATTTCTCCTGAGTCACTACTGTGTACCCAACCCCTTACACCAGATCCCTCTCTATTACACCTTATTCCTCTTGAGTCACTACTGTGTACCCAACCCCTAACACCAGATCCCTCTCTATTACACCTCATTCCTCCTGAGTCACTACTGCGTACCCAACCCCTAACACCAGATCCCTCTATATTACACCTCATTCCTCCTGAGTCACTGCTGTGTACCCAACCCCTAACACCAGATACCTCTCTATTACACCCTTATTCCTCCTGAGTCACTACTGCGTACCCAACCCCTAACACCAGATCCCTCTATATTACACCTCATTCCTCCTGAGTCACTGCTGTGTACCCAACCCCTAACACCAGATACCTCTCTATTACACCTCATTCCTCCTGAGTCACTACTGCGTACCCAACCCCTTACACCAGATCTCTGTCTTTTACACCTCATTCCTCCTGAGTCACTACTGTGTACCCAACCCCTAACACCAGATACCTCTCTACTACACCTCATTCCTCCTGAGTCACTACTGCGTACCCAACCCCTTACACCAGATCTCTGTCTTTTACACCTCATTCCTCCTGAGTCACTACTGTGTACCCAACCCCTAACACCAGATACCTCTCTACTACACCTCATTCCTCCTGAGTCACTACTGCGTACCCAACCCCTTACACCAGATCCCTGTCTATTACACCTCATTCCTCCTGAGTCACTACTGTGTACCCAACCCCTAACACCAGATCCCTCTCTATTACACCTCATTCCTCCTGAGGCACTACTGCGTACCCCAACCCCTTACACCAGATTCCTGTCTATTACACCGCATTCCTCCGGAGTCACTACTGTGTTCCCAACCCCTTACACCAGATCCCTCTCCATTACAACTCATTCTCCCTGAGTCACTATTGTATACCCAACCCCTTACACCAGATACCTCTATATTACACCTTATTCCTCCTGAGTCACTACTGCTTACCCCAACCCCTTACACCAGATCCCTCTACAGTGTATTACACCTCTTTCCTCCTGAGTCACTACTGTGTGCCCAACCCCTTACACCAGATCCCTCTCTATTACACCACATTCCTCCGAGTCACTACAGTGTACCCAACCCCTTACACCAGATCCCTCTCTATTACACCTCATTCCTCCTGAGGCACTACTGCGTACCCCAACCCCTTTCACCAGATTCCTGTCTATTACACCGCATTCCTCCGGAGTCACTACTGTGTGCCCAACCCCTAACACCAGATCCCTCTCTATTACACCTCATTCCTCCTGAGGCACTACTGCGTACCCCAACCCCTTTCACCAGATTCCTGTCTATTACACCGCATTCCTCCGGAGTCACTACTGTGTTCCCAACCCCTTACACCAGATCCCTCTCCATTACAACTCATTCTCCCTGAGTCACTATTGTATACCCAACCCCTTACACCAGATACCTCTATATTACACCTTATTCCTCCTGAGTCACTACTGCTTACCCCAACCCCTTACACCAGATCCCTCTACAGTGTATTACACCTCATTCCTCCTGAGTCACTACTGTGTGCCCAACCCCTTACACCAGATCCCTCTCTATTACACCACATTCCTCCGAGTCACTACTGTGTACCCAACCCCTTACACCAGATCCCTCTCTATTACACCTCATTCTTCCCGAGTCACTACTGTGTGCCCAACCCCTTACACCAGATCCCTCTCTATTACACCACATTCCTCCGAGTCACTACTGTGTACCCCAACCCCTTACACCAGATCCCTCTCTATTACACCTCATTCCTCCTGAGTCACTACTGTGTACCCAACCCCTTACACCCGATCCCACTATATTATACCTCATTAATCCTGAGTCACTACTGTGTACCAAACCCCTTACACCCGATCCCACTATATTATTATACCTCATTCATCCTGAGTCACTACTGCGTACCCCAACCCATTACATCAGATACCTCTATATTACACCTAATTCTCTCCAAGTCACTACTGCGTACCCCAACCCATTACACCAGATCCATCTCATTTATGCATATGTGCAGACGGTTGGTGCGAGAGGGCATGGTGAACCATTACCTGTCAGTCTTTTTTATTAACATGAACCTTGTCCATTCTTTACACTGCAGTCTTATTAATTCACAAGTGATTTGTTTACTCTTTATATTGCAGTCTTCCATATTCAATAGTGTCAATAGTGTCCACTGACTTTTTCACTATCAGACATTGTGTTTCACTAGTGCCTTGTCGATTCTTTACAATGTAGCCTTCCTGATTCACTAGTGCATGGTTTATGCTTTACACTAGGACCTTTGTGATTCAATAGTGCCTTATCTATTATTTGGGTTGGGATCATTTGGTCTATTGCATTATGGTCGAAAGTCATTAGGTCGAATCCATTAGGTCGACATGCTAAAAGGTCGACATGACTCTAGGTCGACATGGGAAAAGGTCGACATGATTCTAGGTCGAAAGGTCATTAGTTCGACAAGGTCATTAGTTCGACATTGTCTATGTCGACATTCACAAGGTCGACATGGGGTTTTTCACTGTTTTTTTACCTGAATGTCAACACAGTCGACATGGACACAGTTTAAAGTGCACTGCATCCCCTCGCATCGCTCGCTGCGCTCGCTATGCGTCGGGCACGGTGCCTCGCTACGCTTGGCACACTATTTTATTCTCCCACCACGCCCTAGTGGATGGTAGGGCATGAAATACCGCCTGTCGGCACATGTTGGCTCAAAAAACAGTTAAAAACTCCATGTCGACCTTGTGAATGTCGACATAGACAATGTCGAACTAATGACCTTGTCGAACTAATGACCTGTCGAACTAATGACCTTTCGACCTAGAATCATGTCGACCTTTTCCCATGTCGACCTAGAGTCATGTCGACCTTTTAGCATGTCGACCTAATGGATTCGACCTAATGACTGTCGACCATAATGCAGTAGACCAAATGACGCATCCCCTATTATTAACACTACAGCCTTCCTGATTTACAAAAGTATTGTCTATCCTTTACACTTTACACTCTATGGTTCACTAGTGCATTTTCTATCCTTTATTCCACAGGCTTCCTGAGTCAGTAGTGTGCTGTATGCCATTTACACCATAGCCTGCCTGAGTTAATAGTGCGTTTTCTATACAGTACTTTACACTTTAGCCTTCATGAGTCACTGGTGCGTTATCTGTCCTTTATACAGTACCACAACCTTCCTGAGTTGCTTGGGGGTTGTCAATCTTTACACGGTCATTAGAACTTCTTGAGTCACTGGTGTGCTCTCTATCCTTTACACCAAAGCCTTCATGAGTCACTAGTGTAGTGTCTATCCTTTACACCACAGCTTCCAGAGTCACTAGTGTAGTGTCTATCCTTTACACCAAAGCCTTCCTGAGTCACTAGTGTAGTGTCTATCCTTTACACCACAGCCTTCCTGAGTCACTAGTGTAGTGTCTATCCTTTGCACCACAGCCTTTCTGAGTCACTAGGGCATTGTCTATCCTTTACACCACAGCTTCCAGAGTCACTAGTGTAGTGTCTATACTTTACACCAAAGCCTTCCTGAGTCACTAGTGTAGTGTCTATCCTTTACACCACAGCCTTCCTGAGTCACTAGTGTAGTGTCTATCCTTTGCACCACAGCCTTTCTGAGTCACTAGGGCATTGTCTATCCTTTACACCACAGCTTCCAGAGTCACTAGTGTAGTGTCTATACTTTACACCAAAGCCTTCCTGAGTCACTAGTGTAGTGTCTATCCTTTGCACCACAGCCTTCCTGAGTCACTAGTGTAGTGTCTATCCTTTACATCCACAGCTTCCAGAGTCACAAGTGTGGTGTCTATCCTTTACACCACAGCTTCCTGAATCACTAGTTCAATGTCTATCTTTTACACTACAGCCTTCATACAGTATGCCACTATTGTGTTGTCTATCCTTTACACCACAGCCTTTGTTGCTCACTAGCACGTTGTTTAACCTCTACACCACAGCATTCCTGAGTCCCTAGTTTGTTGTCTTTCCGTTAAACTATAGCCTTCCTGAATCACTAGTGCTTTGTCTATCTTTAATACCACAGCATTCCTGAGTCACTAATGCGTTATCTATCATTTACACTAGTCTTCCTGATTCACTAGTATGTTGTCTATCCTGTACACCAGGGGTGGCCAAACCAGTCCTCGAGATCTACCAACGGTCCATGTTTTCCGGGTTACCTGGCTGGTGCACAGCTGTAGTCATTACTAACTGTCACATGACCCAAATCACATAGCTGGTGCACAGCTGCAGTCATTACTAACTGTCACATTCCCCAGACCATCTAGCTGGTGCACAGCTGTAGTCATTACTAACTGTCACATTCCCCAGATCACCTAGCTGGTGCACAGCTGTGGTCATTACTAACTGTCACATTTTAAAATATGCTGCATTCATTCCTACTATAGATCCACAGGTTGCCTGGAAAACATGCACCGTTGGTAGATCTTGAGGACAGGTTTGGCCACCCCTGCTGTACACTATAGTCTTTTTGATTTACTAGTATGTTGTCTATCCTTTACACCACAGCTTCCTTAGTCACTAGTATGTTGTCTATCCTTCACACCACAGCTTCCTTAGTCACGAGTGCATTGCTTATCCTTTACACCACAGCTTCCTTAGTCACTAGTGTGTTGTCTATCCTTTACACCACAGCTTCCTTAGTCACTAGTGTGTTGTCTATCCTTTACACCACAGCTTCCTTAGTCACTAGTGTGTTGTCTATCCTTTACACCACAGCTTCCTTAGTCACGAGTGCATTGTTTCTCCTTTACACCACAGCTTCCTGAGTCACTAGTGCATTGTTTCTCCTTTACACCACAGCTTCCTGAGTCACTAGTGCATTGTTTCTCCTTTACACCACAGCTTCCTGAGTCACTAGTGCATTGTTTCTCCTTTACACCACAGCTTCCTGAGTCACTAGTGCATTGTTTCTCCTTTACACCACAACCTTCCTTAGTCACTAGTGTGTTGTTTATCCTTTACACCAGTGGTTCTCCACCTCAGTCCTGAAGGACCCCCAACAGTGCACGTTTTCCAGGTCTCCTAGCAGTTGTACAGGTGCACTCATTATTCACTGACACATTTTAAAAGATCACAGGTGGAGCTAATTAGTTCACCTATGATTCTGTGTGGATACCTGGAAATTGTGCACTGTTGGGGGTCCTTGAGGACTGAGGTTGAGAACCCCTGCTTTACACCACAGCCTTCCTGAGTCACTAGTGCGTTGTCAATCCTTTACACCACAGCATTCCTGAGTCACTAGTGCGTTGTCCATCCTTTACACCAAAGCCTTCCTGAGTACCTAGTGCGTTGTCCATCCTTTACACCACAGCATTCCTGAGTCACTAGTGCGTTGTCCATCCTTTACACCACAGCATTCCTGAGTCACTAGTGCGTTGCCCATCCTTTACACCACAGCATTCCTGAGTCACTGGTGCATCGTCAATCCTTTACACCACAGCATTCCTGAGTCACTACTGCATTGTCTATCCTTACACCACAGCATTCCTGAGTCACTAGTGCATTGTCTATCCTTACACCACAGCATTCCTGAGTCACTAGTGCATCATCAATCCTTACACCACAGCATTCTGAGTCACTAGTGCGTTGTATATCCTTACACCACAGCATTCCTGGGTCACTACTGCATTGTCTATCCTTACACCACAGCATTCCTGAGTCACTAGTGCATTGTCTATCCTTACACCACAGCATTCCTGAGTCACTAGTGCATCGTCAATCCTTTACACCACAGCATTCCTGAGTCACTAGTGCATTGTCTATCCTTACAACACAGCATTCCTGAGTCACTAGTGCATTGTCTATCCTTACACCACAGCTTCCTGAGTCACTAGTGTATCCTCAATCCTTACACCACAGCTTACTGAGTCACTAGTGCATTGTATATCCTTACACCACAGCATTCTGAGTCACTAGTGCATTGTATATCCTTACACCACAGCATTCCTGAGTCACTAGTGCGTTGTATATCCTTACACCACAGCATTCCTGAGTCACTACTGCATTGTCTATCCTTACACCACAGCATTCCTGAGTCACTAGTGCTTTGTCTATCCTTACACCACAGCATTCCTGAGTCACTAGTGCATCGTCAATCTTTACACCACAGCATTCTGAGTCACTAGTGCGTTGTATATCCTTACACCACAACATTCCTTAGTCACTAGTGCATTGTCTATCCTTACACCACAGCTTCCTGAGTCACTAGTGCATCGTCAATCCTTACACCACAGCTTCCTGAGTCACTAGTGTATTGTATATCCTTACACCACAGCATTCTGAGTCACTAGTGCATTGTATATCCTTACACCACAGCATTCCTGAGTCACTAGTGCGTTGTATATCCTTACACCACAGCATTCCTGAGTCACTAGTGCATCGTCAATACTTACACCACAGCCTTCCTGAGTCACTAGTGCATTGTCTATCCTAACAACACAGCTTCTTGATGCACTAGTGCATTGTATATCCTTACACCACAGCATTCCTGAGTCACTAGTGCGTTGTATATCCTTACACCACAGCATTCCTGAGTCACTAGTGCGTTGTATATCCTTACACCACAGCATTCTGAGTCACTAGTGCATCGTCAATACTTACACCACAGCCTTCCTGAGTCACTAGTGCATTGTCTATCCTAACAACACAGCTTCCTGATGCACTAGTGCATTGTCTATCCTTACAGCACAGCATTCCTGAGTCACTAGTGCGTTGTATATCCTTACACCACAGCCTTCCTGATGCACTAGTGCACTGCTATCCTTACACAACTACTTCCTGAGTCACTAGTGCATTGTCTAGCCTTACACCACTACTTCTTGAGTTACAGTACTGGTGCATTGTCTATATTTACACCACAGCTTCCTGAGTCACTAGTGCATTGTCTATCCTTACACATCAGCTTCCTGACTCACTAGCACACTGTATATCCTTACACCACAGCTTTCCGAGTCACTAGTGCATTGTCTATCCTTACACCACAGCATTCCTCAGTCACTAGTGCATTGTGCAGGACAGGCTGATTTGCCCTGTACTGTACGTCACTCACATTACACAAGTCCCCTGATCCTCTAGCCCTCGCTCTCTGCCCATTGTATTACAGACCCTTCATTCATTAAATAGCCATTACATTCAGACACATGTCTAAACAATTAGATGACAGGGATTTCCTGATTCACTAGTGCACATCCCATCCGTCACCCCAGGCAATACAGCAATATCCTTTATCTTTGTATGTGTGTGCAGGCAGGTGTCAAGAACCTCATCTGGATTTACTGTGGCAGTGACCAGGTCTAGGTGCCCCAGGGACCTGTCAGAGCTTAGCCACAGGGTGCAGGGGTTGGGGGACACCGCTGGCTTAGAGAGTGCCACCTTGTATTACCAGAGCAAGCTCAGCGCAGATCCTCCTGGACTTGGACACATACACCTCCAGGTCCTTGCCATCTGCCAATGTCTTATTTATCACACTGGGCAGAGTGGGCATCATGCAGAATGTCACATGATCACCACATTCCTCCAGGACCTCCGCTGCAAGTTGTGGCCGTACCCAGCCAGGACCCAGGACTGGTGGAATGGCCACATCTGGACGTAGAGTCTAGGATACGTCGGTCGCACCCACAAGTTTCCCATACCTGCCGTACAGGTTGCTGCATCCTATGAACCTGGGGACCAGCGCAGCACAGACGGGGTTAAGGACTACCCCATCATCTCTTCCCTCCTCCAGTTCTGCAGAGAACTTTTCTTCTCCCCCCTCCCACACACACATACACACACACACACACACACACACAGTCACGCTCCATCCTATAGGAATAATGCATGGGAGGCTAGGAGACAGCACACAGCATGGTACCTCTGAAAGCCACTTTGGCGATCCGGTCGCCCTTTCCCCGCAGGTCGGTCACGCTCTTCAGGTGAACTATCAGAGCCATTGTGATGATCAGGAGAGTCTCTCATCCAGGCAGTGCGGTGCTGATGGGAGAGCAGGATAATCCTCAGCCGCCTCTGGAGCTGTACTGTGCATTGACAGAGCAGAGGAAGGGGGGGTGCTGCTCTATGTAGTGCTAATCTCCTCCCATCTCAGTGACTCCGGATAACTCTGGCCCCTTTTCCTTCCTTGTGCAGATACCAGACCCGTAAATTATTCACCATTCCTTCCAGGTTCTCCTGCCAGCATCAGCACAGACACATAACAAACCGGCTGCAGGCACCAAAGGGTTAAATCTGCAAAAAAAGGAAACAGCAGACCGTTAACCCTTTGGTGCCAACGCCGACAGCTTGACACTGCGTGACGGGACACCTTCCCCGGGGCGCAGTCTGTCGAGCGAAGTCACTACGGTCTGTGTCCTGGAGGGAATTCTGCACAATTAGGAATTATTATTAATAATAATAATATTCCTGTTGCTAATTACCAAGATGAAAGGTTTCCGCACATGTATTAAGGTAGGGGTGAGCAGAATTTAGTTTTTTTTTCCTAGCTGCAGGGAAGCTTACACACTATGGGCCTAATTCAGAGCTGATCGCAGGACAAATCTGCTCTTAAACTGAACAAAACCATGCTGCACTGCAGGCGGGGCAGATGTTACAGGTGCAGAGAGAGTTAGATTTGGGTGAGTTATTTTATTTCTGTGCAGGGTAAATACTGGCAGATTTACTTTCTTGCACTGCAGTTTAAATACATCCCACTCAAATCTAACTCTATCTGCACCTGTTACATCTGCCCCATCTGCAGTGCAGCATGGTTTTGTTCAGTTTGAGAACAAATATGTCCTGCAATCAGGACTGCATTAGGCTGTATGTACTAAGCCTCGGAGAGTAATGAAACAGAGAGAGATAAAGTATCAGTTCCTAGCTGCCACTTTTTCAAACATAGGGCCATATGTACTAAGCTTTAAAAAAAATGAAACAGTGGAGATTGCTGAAGTATCAACCAAACAGCTCCTAACTGCCATTTTAAAAACCCAGGCTGTAACATGGCAGTTGGGAGCTGAGTGGCTGCTTCTTTATCTCCCTATGTCAAGCTGTACACACGCTTCGATTTTTTCCGTTTTCGATTAGATTTTGCTTATAGAAGCCAAATCGAATCCGCATCGAATGGTTTTTAGGACACTTTTGATCTGCATTCGATTCGATGCGCGCTCCTGTTTTCTCAAAATCAAAAAGAAAAATAGACTGTGCAGCCAAGGAAACATCAAATTCGATCCAGTAAATCGAATGAGTACACTGTACCTTGAATGTAAATCGAATTCGATATCTAATGCAAAAGTACAGATCTAATGCCAGATCTAATAAAAAAATCGAATGTAACATCTAATCTAAAGCAAAACAAAGTGTGTGTACAGGGCTTTAACCTAATGTGTTGTAGGTAAAGCTGTGTACACACTCTTCGTTTTGCTTCAGATTCGATGTTAGATTAGATTTTCTATTAGATCTGGCATTAGATCTTCACACACACACACACACACACACACACACACACACACACACACACACACACACACACAGCTTCTAATTGACCTCATAGTGTAGAAGTGGTGGCTGTCAGACAGCAGTTATACTAATGGTGTGTACACACAGTGAGATACCTTTGCTATTCCACTTGCTACTGTGCCATCTTTACTATCTTCATCCAATTCTTGCTATGTGCATTAGATTTGCACTATATAGTCATTGCTGCCCTGTCTATCTGGGATTTGTGCTGCCAAGTAAATTGTTTGCGATCACAATCCTTTTACTCCTTGGTGTTCTGCGTATGTGCCGTCTGCATGTGTGGTGCCCAGTGCCGGGGTTGGTTGGGACCCTCGCATCAGGTACCCCATAGACCTAAGATGGTGTGAGCAGCTACAGTAGGAGTAAAATACTAGGGGGGATCAGCACTGGTCCAGTTATCCTGGATTCGGTCATGCTACACTGTCCATAGGCAATTAGTGGCCCCTCAGCTGCCGTGGAACTACACATACCAGCTTACCCTGCCCACTATTACACCATCTGGTACGCACTATATTGAATACCGGCTATTGGATAACAGAACGTTTTCATTGTGGAGAAGAACATATTACACCACATTACAGCACAGGGAAAAGTCAACAAAATATTTGGGATAAAATTCCTGTTGTACTTCCAGGCATGTCCACAAGGGGGCTGTGCTGCATATAACAAACTCCTCTGCTATAGCAGGGAACATTGGGTCTGATTCAGGGCTGCTCGCTAGGCAAGGTGAGCAAGGAGATGTGTACACTAACCATTGCCGAATTTGGGGCCATCGGGGCCCAAGCAGGCACAGACAAGCCCGGCAATAAAATGCTGGGCAGGCTCATGCATTAGCCCCCTGCCCGCCCACTATTTAGCAAACGGCTCGGCGAGTGTCTACTCACTCCCGGGGTTTGCACCTGCACATGTTCTGTACTGCAGGTGGGGTAGATATTACAGGTGCAGAGGGAGTCAGATTTGAGGGTTATTTTGTTTCTGTGCAGGGTAAATACGGGCTGCTTTATCCTTTCACTGTGATATAGATATCTGTTTGAACACACCCCACCCAAATTTAACTCTCTTTGCACCTGTTACATCCGCCTCACCTGCAGCGCAGCATGTTTTTGCCCATTAGAGAGATTTTGCAAGCCAATTTAGGCCCAAAATATGCCCTGCGATCAGATCTGAAGTAGGCCCCATGTTTACTTTATGTGCTGCACTACAACTCCCAGCAGTCTCCTAGGCTGCAGCAGCAGAATTGGGGAGCCTATCAGGCTTAAAAGGGATTAGCCACATGCTGAATTCCCCTGCATTTAGCATTTTAAGAACCTGTGGTTCCAGATCAAGGCATGCTGGGCCTTGTAGTGCAGCCCACAGCACCTGGAGAGCCCGTGGTGTACTCAGTGCTACACTCACCATACTTCCTGCTGGAGGAGAACTTGCACAGAGCACTGATAGCAGCCATACATCGTATCTGCAAGTGTTCACCACAGGAGGAGACCAGACTATGTAGGAGGAGGAGGGGCCCGGCCGGGGTTGGGGGCTGGTCCAAGGCTCTGTGCCAATTAAGGAATATAGGTTGATGGGCGGGACTATGAAAGTGGGCGGGACTTGATATCAGTGTGGTTGATGTGGCAGGGGCGGGGACATGCTACTGATTGGAGGGGACTTATAGCTACTCCAGCCATACAGATGGGAGGGGGAGGAGACTGGGAGGAAGACCTGCCTCAGATTGGCCTGGCCTGCTGCTGGAGACTCCCCCCTGGCACCCCTGCAATCCTTACTGTTACTGCAAATACCTGGTACACCACAAAGCCCAGCATAACCCTAATGCCCTGACGGCAACTGGAGAAATCCTTGTAACCTGCAGTGTTAGGGGACTAAGGGCCGCATTCTGGTTACCGAGACCCAGAGTGCCCGCCCCGCCGAAAGTCCACCCCTCCCCCGCTGTATCCCCTCACAACCATGCGAGGGGATGTGTTACGAAAACCGCTGCAGCAGGTGAGATGATCATTCGATGGTCGCTGACCATCGAAGGATATCGCCAGCCTTCGCACTGACACTGCGACAAAGACGGGTCAGGTGGCTAACATCATGTGACATTAGCCGCCTGTCCGCAACACACCTCGTCCCACCTGCATTCTCATAGCAACCAAACACACTCTACATCTCATTTATTCAGCACCTTCTAGAAGATTATTGGTCTGTGTGGTTGCCCATAGCAACATCCCATCTGACATAAACTCCCATAGAAGCCAGTTCCCCCACCCCAGTCAGTTCCCCCACACCTGCCAGTTCCCCCACCCCAGTCAGTTCCCCCACACCTGCCAGTTCCCCCACCCCAGCCAGTTCCCCCAGCCAGTTCCCCCACCCCAGCCTGTTCCCTCACACCAGCCAGTTCCCCCACACCTGCCAGTTCCCCCCCCCCAGCCAGTTCCCCCCCCCCCAGCCAGTTCCCCCACACCAGCCAGTTCCCCCACACCAGCCTGTTTCCTCACACCAGCCAGTTCCCCCACACCTGCCAGTTCCCCCCCCCCAGCCAGTTCCCCCACACCAGCCAGTTCCCCCACACCTGCCAGTTCCCCCCCAGCCAGTTCCCCCACCCCAGCCAGTTCCCCCCCCAGCCAGTTCCCCCCCCCAGCCAGTTCCCCCACCCCAGCCAGTTCCACCACATCTGCCAGTTCCCCCACCCCAGCCAGTTCCCCCACCCCAGCCAGTTCTACCACACCAGCCAGTTCCCCCACCCCAGCCAGTTCCACCACACCAGCCAGTTCCCCCACCCCAGCCAGTTCCACCACACCTGCCAGTTCCCCCACACCAGCCAGTTCCCCCACCCCAGCCAGTTCCCCCACCCCATGCAGTTCCCCCACACCTGCCAGTTCCCCCCCCCAGCCAGTTCCACCACACCAGCCAGTTCCCCCACCCCAGCCAGTTCCCCCCCCCAGCCAGTTCCCCCCCCCAGCCAGTTCCCCCACACCTGCCAGTTCCCCCACACCAGCCAGTTCCCCCACCCCAGCCAGTTCCCCCACCCCAGTCAGTTCCCCCACCCCATGCAGTTCCCCCACACCTGCCAGTTCCCCCAGCCAGTTCCCCCACACCTGCCAGTTCCCCCAGCCAGTTCCCCCACCCCAGCCAGTTCCCCCCCCAGCCAGTTCCCCCACCCCAGCCAGTTCCCCCACACCAGCCAGTTCCCCCACCCCAGCCAGTTCCCCCCCCCAGCCAGTTCCCCCACACCTGCCAGTTCCCCCAGCCAATTCCCCCACCCCAGCCAGTTCCCCCACCCCATGCAGTTCCCCCACACCTGCCAGTTCCCCCAGCCAGTTCCCCCCCAGCCAGTTCCCCCACACCTGCCAGTTCCACCACACCAGCCAGTTCCCCCACCCCAGCCAGTTCCCCCCCCAGCCAGTTCCCCCACACCTGCCAGTTCCCCCAGCCAATTCCCCCACCCCAGCCAGTTCCCCCACCCCATGCAGTTCCCCCACACCTGCCAGTTCCCCCAGCCAGTTCCCCCCCAGCCAGTTCCCCCACACCTGCCAGTTCCACCACACCAGCCAGTTCCCCCACCCCAGCCAGTTCCCCCCCCAGCCAGTTCCCCCACACCTGCCAGTTCCCCCAGCCAATTCCGCCACCCCATGCAGTTCCCCCACCCCATGCAGTTCCCCCACACCAGCCAGCTCCCCCACACCTGCCAGTTCCCCCACACCAGCCAGTTCCCCCACACCAGCCAGTTCCCCAAACCCAGCCAGTTCCACCACACCAGTACCATACCTCCCAACTTTGGAGGAGGCGGGACGACTTGCTGTGCGCCGGAAATTTCGAGGGTGTGGCCTAATTTTGGGGGCGTGGTCTATACTCACGACTCTTCCACGAGGCCACGCCCCCATTTTGACACTATGGGGGCATGACCCAGAGGCTCTGTGAGCCTCTAGCCATGCCCCCAGCCCCCTGGCTGCGGAAATAGACGCATGCGCACAGCGTTTATTCCCCGCTGCTTAGCAGCCGACAGGGGGGACTCCCAACAGCCCCCCCCTCACCACGGGACACCGCCGGCCGCGGGAGGGACAGCGGGACAGGCCCTGATAATTGGGACTGTCCCGCTAAAATCGGGACTGTTGGGAGGTATGCAGTACTCACATTGCTCCTGTTTTTCACCATCTCACCCCACCCTCCCATTCAATGTAACATGATCACATGCCGGGCTGTTGTAACTATGAGAGTATGTTGCAAGGTTAGTATGTGTCTGATGGGTCATCCCCTTCTGCCCCCCTAGGGTTCCCCCTTCTGCCCCCCTAGGATTACTCCGGACAGTCATGTAATTTACACCGGAGTCTGGAGGGGCGGGGTCCCCAGACTATACAATGTATCGGTAGTAGCTGCCTATTCCCGGACATTGTATAGCACCACCCAGTAGTGCACGCAGGGGGGGTTGCCCAGTACCCAGAAACCCCCCATGATGGAGCAAATGGTTTAATGGTTTTTTTTTTTTTTTGCTGACCTGGCATTGCGTTTATAGCTCTGCCCACTTTTTGGTTTAGGCTCCGCCCGCTCATGCATTTTGGCGGATTTGTACGCCGGGCTGTAGTGAGTAGGGAGAGGCGGGGCACTGGAGAGAAGCTGGGGCAGCCACAGACCTCCGAACTGTCCCTATTTTCGAGGGAACGTTAATTTGGTGTTAATTTCCCACAATTTGTGGATTTTCGGGAGATGGGCTAAAGATGCAAATAGTGCAATTTGGCCCTCGTCAGAGACTTGCAAATGACGTGATTCGCGGTACTGGGGGGCGGGGCCTGATGACGTCTACATTAGGCCCCTTCCCCGAACTGCTGTTGACAGTCTCCCGGAGAGGAGCCTTTAAATGTATGGGTGTATTTCTTAATCGCCACAAGTAAAGCAAATAAGGAGTGCCGCACCGCCGAATTATATATATTATAACTCCAAATAACACCGGTACTCACTGGTACTGACAAAAACCTTTCCAGGTGGCTTCCTGATTGCAGTGCACAGAAATACAATCCCCTAGAGGCAACACTCCGGCCCGTAAAAGGATAGATACGATTTTAGTGCATTTATTGGGCTTTCTATATCACATTTTTATTATTTATTCTACCTGGAAACCCCCTTTACAAATTCTGCATTTGCCCCTGCCACAACCTCCGGACACCGACCCCAATGGGTGTTAACGCTGGGTGCACTGGGTGGGCTCCTCACAGCACATCTGCTGCAATATTTCCCCTTCACTGGCAAAGCTGGGATGTCAGCAAGACTTCACCTGACCTGGTCCCCCACAAGACAATTGATCATCCTCTCTTAGGCCTCCACAAATGTCTCCTCCTAGAGTCAGGAGCCTTTGATACCTCCCCAAACCACACCATCATTCATTATAACATCAGCCCACAATAACAGGACCCCTTTGTGTCCAGATGCACCATCCTGTAATGATCGCACCCCCCTCCCCCATTACAGCCACCCAGAGCCCCTTACAGTAGCTGCTGGCTCCCAAAGGAGTTTTCAGCTGGTTCATCTCATCTATAACATCTTTTGGGCTGGATAATAACATTTGGGCTGGAGAGGGTGGTCCAGTCCCACAGTAGCTGGCCCCAGACATCCCTCTGGGGTTGCTCTTGTTGCACTCGCTCCTCCCTGAAGAGGTCTGGTTCAGGAACTGGTCAGAGTCAAACTTTTATCATCTCCCTACCGGTTGGCGAACCTGAGGACAGCTCAGATGTAGGGAGACAGTCAGTGCTTAGTGTAATGTTGTTAGAGCGTAGTACGCAGGCAGCAGCTGAGAGGGCGATGGGATTTCAATGTCTGCTGAAGAATAAGGAACAGATATTTATTAATCTCCTCATTGTACATACAGTAGGATCTCACCTGCAGGGCCCTCAAACTCTTAGCACGTTAGGCTGCAGCCTGATCAGTCTGTTGGTTACCTGGGCACTAGAGACAGGTTGTCCTTAGGCAAGTGCCAGCTCTGGCTGCTGTGAGGGATTTACAACGATGGCAGGAAACTACCGCTGGTTTACCATTTATGGTTACCACCATTGAGGTCATCCGTCCAGTGCAGACCGAAGCTAGAACACAGTGACCGGCTGAACTCAGAGCTTGCAGTATGATGAAGGTAGAATTGAATGATGTGTGTGTGTGTGTGTATGGATGTATGTGTGTGTATGGATGGATGTGTATGGATGTATGTGTGTGTATGGATGTATGTATGTGTGAATGTGTGTGTATGGATGTCCCACGATAACTCTCGAACGCTTTAACTATTTGTCTTCAAACTTTGCACACTATGGCCCTTATTCTGGTTGGTGCGGATATTCCCGCTTGCGCACGGCCCGCCGATGTTTATCGTCTGCGCATGTGCAGAGGTCACTCTGCGCATGTGCAGGCGATTTCGCCGCAAGGATTCTCTATACGCCGCACAGGGGGCGTAGAGGGGCGTGAGGGGCTACTTATCCTCATTACCCTATGCATACGCCCCGAGTTTCATGGGCGTTCCCATGCAAACGCGGGGCGTATGCATGGTAATGAGGCCGTGACGTGTGGGTACGGGGCGGGCATCTGACATCGCCGGATGTCAGCTGCCCGCCCCCATACAAGATTTCACACGGACAAGTGTCCGTGTGGTCTTGTGTTGCGGGAGCTGGTGGAGCGTGCGGCCCTGCATTCGATGTTCGGCGACCATCGAATGCAGGGGCTGCTCCCACCATGGAGGAGGCGTATCCCCGTCCAATTTCATGCGGATCGCCACATATCCGCGTACGGACGGCCGTGGCGATCCGTATGAAAGGCGGGGATTCGCCTGCACGGTCGGAGCCGCATATGCGGCTCCGGCCGCACCAACCAGAATAAGGGCCTTTGTTATTAGCTTAAGGAACGATCTAAGTCTGAAGATGGGGTTAATCGGACGAGCCCTTAAGGTCGCTGTCATAAGGGTCCGTGCTATTTCTGTTGTTTTCATGCATTGTGATGTCGTAGGAAAGCGTATGACTTTCTGAATACAACACAATAAACAAGTCCCTTAAGTGGCCTATAGCAGGGCTATTTTTCTGCAGGCTCCAGCAGGAACTGAGGCCCTTATTCTAGTTCACTCTTTCTGACAAAATATTTCTTAGATGGACAAAACCATGTGCACTGCAGGTGAGGCAGGTGTAAAACCCCACCCAAATCTAATTATCTCTGCACAAGTAAAACCTGCCCCACCTGCAGTGCAAATGGTTTTGTCCATCTAAGAAATATTTTGTCAGAAAGAGTGAACTAGAATAAGGGCCACAGTTCCTGCTGGAGCCTGCAGAAAAATAACCCTGCCTATAAGGGTCCATTAAATTAAAAACATTTTCACATTACAAAACTTTTGACAAACTGAATTTAATAAGCGACTTATCGGCAGAGCGGTCTGTGACTCGCACACTGTAGATATCGTTGTGAAATATATGAGATCCATCCCCAGTCAGTTATTATTGATTGTTGGCTTATTCATGGAGGGTTTTCAGGATCTTCTGTACCTGCTGCAGCAGCTCCTGCCCTGCTGTGGTCGGGAAGGTGGATAGTTGGAGACCTGCTCTTGCTGCTGCAGCAGCTTCTGTCCTGCTGTGGTTGGGAAGGGAAGGTGGATAGTTGGAGACTTGCTGTACCTGCTGCAGCAGCTTCTGCCCTGCTGTGATTGGGAAGGTGGATAGTTGGAGACTTGCTGTATCTGCTGCAGCAGCTTCTGCCCTGCTGTGGTTGGGAAGGTGGATAGTTGGAGACCTGCTCTGGCTGCTGCAGCAGCTTCTGCCCTGCTGTGGTTGGGTAGGGTAGGTGGATAGTTGGAGACTTGCTGTACCTGCTGCAGCAGCTTCTGCCCTGCTATGATTGGGAAGGTGGATAGTTGGAGACTTGCTGTACCTGCTGCAGCAGCTTCTGCCCTGCTATGGTTGGGAAGGGAAGGTGGATAGTTGGAGACCTGCTCTGGCTGCTGCAGCAGCTTCTGCCCCGCTGTGGTTGGGATGGGAAGGTGGATAGTTGGAGACGTGCTGTACCTGCTCTGGCTGCTGCAGCAGCTTCTGTCCTGCTGTGGTTGGGAAGGGAAGGTGGATAGTTGGAGACTTGCTGTACCTGCTGCAGCAGCTTCTGCCCTGCTGTGGTTGGGAATGTGGATAGTTGGAGACCTGTTCTGGCTGCTGCAGCAGCTTCTGCCCTGCTGTGGTTGGGAAGGGTAGGTGAATAATTGGGGACTTGCTCTCACTGCTGCAGCAGCTTCTGCCCTGCTGGGGTTGGGAAGGTGGATAGTTGGAGACCTGCTCTTGCTGCTGCAGCAGCTTCTGTCCTGCTGTGGTTGGGTAGGTGGATAGTTGGAGACCTGCTTTAGCTGATGCAGCAGCTTCTGCCCTGCTGTGGTTGGGAAGGTGGATAGTTGGAGACCTGCTCTGGCTGCTGCAGCAGCTTCTGCCCTGCTGTGGTTGGGTAGGGTAGGTGGATAGTTGGAGACTTGCTGTACCTGCTGCAGCAGCTTCTGCCCTGCTATGATTGGGAAGGTGGATAGTTGGAGACTTGCTGTACCTGCTGCAGCAGCTTCTGCCCTGCTATGGTTGGGAAGGGAAGGTGGATAGTTGGAGACCTGCTCTGGCTGCTGCAGCAGCTTCTGCCCCGCTGTGGTTGGGATGGGAAGGTGGATAGTTGGAGACGTGCTGTACCTGCTCTGGCTGCTGCAGCAGCTTCTGTCCTGCTGTGGTTGGGAAGGGAAGGTGGATAGTTGGAGACTTGCTGTACCTGCTGCAGCAGCTTCTGCCCTGCTGTGGTTGGGAATGTGGATAGTTGGAGACCTGTTCTGGCTGCTGCAGCAGCTTCTGCCCTGCTGTGGTTGGGAAGGGTAGGTGAATAATTGGGGACTTGCTCTCACTGCTGCAGCAGCTTCTGCCCTGCTGGGGTTGGGAAGGTGGATAGTTGGAGACCTGCTCTTGCTGCTGCAGCAGCTTCTGTCCTGCTGTGGTTGGGTAGGTGGATAGTTGGAGACCTGCTTTAGCTGATGCAGCAGCTTCTGCCCTGCTGTGGTTGGGAAGGTGGATAGTTGGAGACCTGCTCTGGCTGCTGCAGCAGCTTCTGCCCAGCTGTGGTTGGGTAGGTGGATAGTTGGAGACTTGCTGTACCTGCTGCAGCAGCTTCTGCCCTGCTGTGATTGGGAAGGTGGATAGTTGGAGACCTGCTTTAGCTGATGCAGCAGCTTCTGCCCTGCTGTGGTTGGGAAGGTGGATAGTTGGAGACCTGCTCTGGCTGCTGCAGCAGCTTCTGCCCTGCTGTGGTTGGGTAGGTGGATAGTTGGAGACTTGCTGTACCTGCTGCAGCAGCTTCTGCCCTGCTGTGATTGGGAAGGTGGATAGTTGGAGACTTGCTGTATCTGCTGCAGCAGCTTCTGCCCTGCTGTGGTTGGGAAGGTGGATAGTTGGAGACCTGCTCTGGCTGCTGCAGCAGCTTCTGCCCTGCTGTGGTTGGGAAGGGAAGTTGGATAGTTGGATACCTTCTCTTGCTGCTGCAGTAGCTTCTGTCCTGCTGTGGTTGGGTAGGTGGATAGTTAGAGACCTGCTCTTGCTGCTGCAGCAGCTTCTGCCCTGCTGTGGTTGGGAAGGGAAGGTGGATAGTTGGAGACTTGCTGTACCTGCTGCAGCAGCTTCTGCCCTGCTGTGGTTGGGAATGTGGATAGTTGGTGACCCGCTCTGGCTGCTGCAGCAGCTTCTTCCCTGCTGGGGTTGGGTAGGTGGAACAAGAATTGCATAAGCATAAACGTTCGCATCGGACAGGCCTTAAGACTAGTCTCTATATATATATATATATATATATATTGTATATAACACTAACTACTCCTCACTGCTATGAGGTGAAGTACCACCAGTGACCACTAGAGGCCACTCGCTGGACTAAATTACTCCTTAACAGAAAGTGAAAGCACATTTTGCAGGGACACGGATCTGTTTCTAAATTTGCTTGATATGGAGAGAGGGAGCTGTAAAGACAGTGATTGGAGGTGGGAGCAGATTGGGACTGGAGGTGGGGTGGACAGTTTGTGGGCTAAAAACTGCCACAGCTCAAACTCAAAGTTAAACCTGTCACAGCTCAAAGTGAAAGTACATTGCTGCAGCTGGCATTTACCTAGTGACAGTAAACGTACTTTTACTGACTGTATGTGGATGTTATTCTGTATTATGTGAACAACGGAATTGTGACATTGACTTCATTAAGCTGCAGTGACTGGACGAATAAAGGCAATTAGCAAACCGTGATAAACAAAGACCAAGGCCATATGTAACCGGCAGGGAGAGCCGCGCTGGCACATTAGAGAGCGACAGAGAGAGAGAGATGCGCTGGCACATTAGAGAGCGGCAGGGAGAGATGCGCTGGCACATTAGAGAGCGTCAGGGAGAGCCGCGCTGGCACATTAGAGAGCGACAGAGAGAGGCGCACTGGCACATTAGAGAGCGGCAGAGAGAGAGAGCCGCGCTGGCACATTAGAGAGCGACAGAGAGAGAGAGATGCGCTGGCACATTAGAGAGCGTCAGGGAGAGATGCGCTGGCACATTAGAGAGCGGCAGAGAGATGTGCTGGCACATTGGAGAGCGGCAGAGAGAGAGAGCCGCGCTGGCACATTAGAGAGCGACAGGGAGAGAGAGAGATGCGCTGGCACATTACAGAGCGTCAGGGAGAGATGCGCTGGCACATTAGAGAGCGGCAGAGAGATGTGCTGGCACATTAGAGTGTGACAGAGAGAGATGCACTGGCACATTAGAGAGCGTCAGGGAGAGCCGCGCTGGCACATTAGAGAGCGGCAGAGAGATGCACTGGCACATTAGAGAGTGGCAGATAGAGACGTGCTGGCAGGTGGTGTTGGCAGCTGGAGAGGTGGTGTCATCAGATGGAGAGGTGGTGTCGGCAGCTGGAGAGGTGGTGTCGGCAGATGGAGAGGTGGTGTCGTCAGATGGAGAGATGGTGTCGGCAGATGGAGAGGTGGTGTCGGCAGATGGAGAGGTGGTGTCGGCAGCTGGAGAGGTGGTGTCGTCAGATGGAGAGGTGGTGTCGTCAGCTGGAGAGGTGGTGTCGGCAGATGGAGAGGTGTGTCGGCAGCTGGAGAGGTGGTGTCGGCAGATGGAGAGGTGGTGTCGGCAGATGGAGAGGTGGTGTCGTCAGATGGAGAGGTGGTGTCGGCAGATGGAGAGATGGTGTCGGCAGATGGAGAGGTGGTGTCGGCAGATGGAGAGGTGGTGTTTGTCCAAAGTTAAATCAAAATACACAATTGATATACAGGGATATAACATATAGAACCAAAGGTCGGACTTTATGGACGTACATTTCAGCCTAACCTAGTGTGTAACGATAGAAGATACAGTTGGTGGCAGACATTGTACTCCTGCACTTCATAGTATGGGGACATGAGCACATTCTCACCAGTCGCGCGGCCCATACTACCATATACAGTATGGTATAGATTCATTTTAATTATAAAAATTCAGCATAAGGCATCATTCTATATGGGGCCGATGTAGTGAAGGTGCGCACACACGGAACATGCCGGAAGCGACCTGACATTGTTCCTGAGTATATCAAATCGCTCATCATGCATACACACGGAACAATCTATGATCGTCCTACATGCGATCGGCGGGTACGCACATCATTAATGATGCATGGAACGATTGGACGTTCCGATCGGGAATACCCAGATCTTTCCTCAAATCGTTCCGTGTGTAGGCACCTTCAACTCCTAGCTGTATACCTCCCACTGTCCCAGTGATGTAACAATAGCCCCGCAGACCCCGCGGTGGCGGGGAGGCGCTGTGTAGGTGTGGGCGCCAGGGGTCTGCAGGGCTATTATAATGGTGCTGCCACCTGCCGGGACCTCACCTGCCGCGTCTATGGCCGGGACCTGCAGATTTACTTGTCTGCGGTCCCGGCTCCCCTGTCCCCTCCTGGCTCCAGCTTCTAATCTTAATGGACTATCACAAAATGTCCGCCCCCATACAGCAGACAGTGTTTGAGCATGCTAGAGGAGGTGGCGGCCTTCTCTAGCATCCTCAAAAACTGTCTGCTGTATGGGGGCGGACATTTTGTGATGGTCCATTTTCATTAGAAGCTGGAGCCTACAAGGGAACCTACAGAAGCGGCTTTTGGAGGGGTAAGGCAAGGGGGTGGGCTAACTTTACTGGGGTGGGGGTAACTTTACTGGAGGGGGTGGGTGCTGCCCAAATTTTTGGCGGGAGGGCACACAACTTGTAGTTTCGCCACTGCACTGTCCCAATTACAGCAGGACAGTCCCACTAATCAGACATTGCGGGCCTGCATAGCGGTTGGGGGAGCCGGTGCTCACTGAATAGATACCATGCACATCTATCAGTGCAGGGAGGGGTGCCAGGGGCTGCCCAAATTGACAGAATTGGGGGTTGTGGTGCCAGGTTACACCTGTTTCACGAATAGTACTTTTGTTCTCAATATTTGTAAGGGGACCCTGTAGGATCTTTGTGATTACCGGGGCCCAGGGAATCTCTCTACAGCACTGAAGGTATACGATATACGTACATCACAAATATCAGAGCAGCACCTTGCTGCCTACATACTCTATCCGGGGGGATGCCCCCCTGGCCGGAATGTTAGCAGCATCTATAGCAGCGCGTAACTGTGTGATTGTCGCTGTGTGATTGTCGCTGTGTGATTGTCGCTGTGTGATTGTCGCTGTGTGATTGTCGCTGTGTAGATGTCGCTGTGTAATTGTCGCTGTGTAATTGTCGCTGTGTAATTGTCACTGTGTAATTGTCGCTGTGTAATTGTCACTGTGTAATTGTCACTGTGTGATTGTCGCTGTGTAGATGTCGCTGTGTAATTGTCGCTGTGTAATTGTCGCTGTGTAATTGTCACTGTGTAATTGTCGCTGAGTAATTGTCACTGTGCGACTGTCGCTGAGTAATTGTCACTGTGTAATTGTCACTGTGGGCCTTATTTTGGTTCATTCTTTCTGACAAAATCCTTCTTAGATGGACAAAACCATGTGCACTGCAGGGGGGCAGATGAGAGAGTGTTAGATTTGGGTGGGGTTTTACTTCAAAGTGAGATCTATATTGCAGTGTAAAAATAAAGCAGCCAGTATTTACCCTGCACAGAACCGAAATAACTCACCCAAATCTAATTCTCTCTGCACATGTTACATCTGCCCCCCTGCAGTGCACATGGTTTTGTCCATCTAAGACAAAAATGTGTGATTGTGGCTGTGTGATTGTCACTGAGTAATTGTCACTGTGTAATTGTCACTGTGTGATTGTCGCTGTGTGATTGTCGCTGTGTAGATGTCGCTGTGTGATTGTCACTGTGTGATTGTCACTGTGTGATTGTCACTGTGCGATTGTCGCTGTGTGATTGTCACTGTGTGATTGTCACTGAGTAATTGTCACTGTGTAATTGTCACTGTGTGATTGTCGCTGTGTGATTGTCGCTGTGTAGATGTCGCTGTGTGATTGTCACTGTGTGATTGTCACTGTGTGATTGTCACTGTGCGATTGTCACTGTGTGATTGTGGCTGTGTGATTGTCACTGAGTAATTGTCACTGTGTAATTGTCACTGTGTGATTGTCGCTGTGTGATTGTCGCTGTGTAGATGTCGCTGTGTGATTGTCACTGTGTAATTGTCGCTGTGTGATTGTCACTGTGTAATTGTCGCTGTGTAGATGTCACTGTGTGATTGTCGCTGTATGATTGTCGCTGTGTAATTGTCGCTGTGTGATTGTCGCTGTGTAGATGTCGCTGTGTGATTGTCACTGTGTGATTGTCGCTGTGTGATTGTCACTGAGTAATTGTCGCTGTGTGATTGTCGCTGTGTAGATGTCGCTGTGTGATTGTCGCTGTGTAGATGTCGCTGTGTGATTGTCGCTGTGTGATTGTCGCTGTGTAGATGTCGCTGTGTGATTGTCGCTGTGTGATTGTCGCTGTGTAGATGTCGCTGTGTGATTGTCGCTGTGTGATTGTGGCTGTGTGATTGTCCCTGAGTAATTGTCACTGTGTGATTGTCACTGTGTGATTGTCACTGTGTGATTGTCGCTGTGTGATTGTCGCTGTGTGATTGTCGCTGTGTAGATGTCGCTGTGTGATTGTCACTGTGTGATTGTCGCTGTGTGATTGTCACTGTGTGATTGTCGCTGTGTGATTGTCACTGTGTGATTGTCGCTGTGTGATTGTGGCTGTGTGATTGTGGCTGTGTGATTGTCACTGTGTGATTGTCGCTGTGTGATTGTCGCTGTGTGATTGTCGCTGTGTAGATGTTGCTGTGTGATTGTCGCTGTGTAGATGTCGCTGTGTGATTGTCGCTGTGTGATTGTGGCTGTGTGATTGTCACTGTGTAGATGTCGCTGTGTGATTGTGGCTGTGTGATTGTCACTGAGTAATTGTCACTGTGTGATTGTCGCTGTGTGATTTTCGCTGTGTGATTGTCGCTGTGTAGATGTCGCTGTGTGATTGTCACTGTGTGATTGTCTTTGTGTGATTGTGGCTGTGTGATTGTCACTGTGTGATTGTCACTGTGTGATTGTCACTGAGTAATTGTCACTGTGTGTTGTCACTGAGTAATTGTCACTGTGTGATTGTCACTGTGTGATTGTCGCTGTGTGATTGTCACTGTGTAATTGTCACTGTGTAATTGTCGCTGTGTGATTGTCGCTGTGTAATTGTCACTGTGTGATTGTCGCTGTGTAATTGTCGCTGTGTGATTGTCGCTGTGTGATTGTCGCTGTGTGATTGTCACTGTGTAATTGTCACTGTGTGATTGTCGCTGTGTGATTGTCGCTGTGTGATTGTCACTGTGTAATTGTCACTGTGTGATTGTCACTGTAATTTTCCCTGTGCGACTGTCGCTGTGTGATTGTCGCTGTGTGATTGTCGCTGTGTAATTGTCACTGTGTGATTGTGGCTGTGTGATTGTCACTGTGTAATTGTCACTGTGTGATTGTCACTGTGTAATTGTCACTGTGTGATTGTGGCTGTGTGATTGTCACTGTGTAATTGTCACTGTGTGATTGTCACTGTGTAATTGTCACTGTGTGATTGTCACTGTAATTTTCCCTGTGCGACTGTCGCTGTGTGATTGTCGCTGTGTGATTGTCGCTGTGTAATTGTCACTGTGTGATTGTGGCTGTGTGATTGTCACTGTGTAATTGTCACTGTGTGATTGTCACTGTGTAATTGTCACTGTGTGATTGTGGCTGTGTGATTGTCGCTGTGTAATTGTCACTGTGTGATTGTCGCTGTGTGATTGTCACTGTGTGATTGTCACTGTGTAATTGTCACTGTGTGATTGTCACTGTGTGATTGTCACTGTGTGATTGTGGCTGTGTGATTGTCACTGTGTGATTGTCGCTGTGCGATTGTTGCTGTGTAATTGTCACTGTGTGATTGTCGCTGTGTAATTGTCACTGTGTGATTGTCGCTGTGTAATTGTCGCTGTGTGATTGTCGCTGTGTAATTGTCGCTGTGTGATTGTCGCTGTGTAATTGTCGCTGTGTGATTTTCACTGTGTGATTGTCGCTGTGTAATTGTCACTGTGTAATTGTCGCTGTGTAATTGTCACTGTGTAATTGTCGCTGTGTAATTATCGCTGTGTAATTGTCGCTGTGTAATTGTCACTGTGTAATTATCGCTGTGTGATTGTCGCTGTGTAATTGTCGCTGTGTAATTGTCACTGTGTAATTGTCGCTGTGTAATTGTCACTGTGTAATTGTCACTGTGTAATTGTCGCAGTGTAATTGTCGCTGTGTAATTGTCACTGTGTAATTATCGCTGTGTGATTGTCGCTGTGTAATTGTCGCTGTGTAATTGTCACTGTGTAATTGTCGCTGTGTAATTGTCGCTGTGTAATTGTCACTGTGTAATTGTCGCTGTGTAATTGTCACTGTGTAATTGTCGCTGTGTAATTGTCGCTGTGTAATTGTCGCTGTGTAATTGTCACTGTGTAATTGTCGCTGTGTAATTGTCGCTGTGTAATTGTCGCTGTGTAATTGTCACTGTGTGATAACTCCATGCTCCTCCCCCTGATACTGTCTCCCGTTCTGTGTGTTACACGCTGAGATGCAGAGTAATTCCCCCGGTGCTGCCAATTCTCTGCACACCGTACATTGCGCTGGATGGAGCTGTCACTACAATCACCATCAGCCGGGGCTCTGGGCCTCATTCTGTACTGCTGACGGGGGACGACTACAGAGACGGCCAGGAATTACTGCCACTGAAGCAGCTTCTGTCTCAGATCAGTAATGACACGTTTTATGTTCAGGCTGCCAAATTCCAGCATGTATCTCTGAGTGGGTTGTCACAGGGGATTCAGAGAAAGCTTGGGACAGGACATCTTGGGCGAGATTTAGTGAAATGCGATTTTTTTACAAAGTGCGATTTTGTTCAAAACCGCCATTTTAAAAAAATCGCTAATTCGCTAATTTATTGAGATGCGAATTTGCGGCAAAAAAGTGCGATATGGTGCAATTTTTGTCATGAAAATGACTAAAAATGCACTACACATTACTGTATACAGCAGAGGTGTGCGGGGTGATACAGAGTAATATATAGTACAGGTGAGGAAGCAGAGCCTGTGCGGGGTGATACAGGAGGTTATTCTGATCGGAGCGGCCAAACGTGCGTACGTTCACTATTAACGTACGCTCTCCGTACGCGGCCGTTGGGGTTAAGTCCACCCACAACTCAGCCGCATACGTACGGCCAGAAACAACGTCGAAGGGGAGTGGCGTACAATTGAGCGTACGCCAACGTACACGGACGGACCAGCCCTTACACTCCGACAACTGGCGTACAACAGAGTGTACGCCACCGTTTACGGACGTCTCTCGTCCGTCTTACCACCGACTTCTTGCGGCTATCTGAGCGTACGCCAGCTTGCACGGACGGGTCCCTATTGTTTTCAATAGAAAACTCAGCTTATGTCACCGCTCGTGAGAGTGAGCGTACGTCCGTGTACGCTGGCATACCCTTCACATATATGGACCTGCAAATCTTGCCTTTCAACTACAATTCTGACAATTAATTAATTATTCTAATTGTTATTCAATTATTGTTTTCTATTAACTCAATTGTCTACCTTAATAAAGACCCTAATAAAACAACATTTTAACCCTCATTACATGTATATTTGTTATGTTTTAATGTGGCATTTTAATCACTATCTATGTGTCCCCATATTGCTTTTACTTGTAAATAAATTTATGTTGGTGTTTGTGTGTATGTACTAAATTATGTCCCTAATTAGTTTGATCTGATTTTTTTACCATGTATACCTACCCTGATGTTATGTGTGATGTTTTAATCGAACATTCATGCATTTTCACTATGTGTTATTTAACTCAAAAACAAACACATTCACACAGCAATCGTTACCCCTCACCTCAAATTACAAATATAACTTACATTACACATCTGTATGTACCTACCCTTACAAACCCTATAACATATTTATGATTAAAAACACAGCCAACTTCTAACTCAACAAAAACGTTTATTTCGTACAAACATAATAAGGGGGGGGGGGGGGGAATAAAAATAAATTAAATAAGGGCCTCCAAACGTAAAAAAAAGAATATTCAAATAAAATAACGTCAGGAATATCTCCCGCAAAATGTTGTCCACCTCCTCCTGGTGCTGTTCAGTGTCTGTAGTGAAGGGATAAAAAAAAATATATATATAATATACACAAATGTTTGTTGTATTTGTACATAATAAGAAGTTGTGAGTTATGTGTGAAGGCCACATACATTTTTTAACTACATTGAAGATGGGTCTGATGTAAACACAGTACTAAAAACTACACACATACTGTACATAGTAAATAACATTAATTAAATTACTCCTTCTTGGATGAATGTTTTCTGTATCCCAATTGGTAGTTTTGTTTTGGGGGACTCACCTCTAACCTCACAATTAGGCTGTGCTATTTAAGGGTTATGACATTGTTGCGGCTTAAGCACTCCTTAATATTTTAAATTTAGGACATTGCTGTACAAATTATAGGCCTAAAGCTATGTTTGTAAAGCATGCATCCGCATGGCCACACACACTATGAACAAAACAATCTATAAATTAATGTTGCACATCATGCTGGGAAGTGGAGTTACCCAACACCTGGACCCACATAACTACAACACCACTAATGTCGGATATCTCATTGGATGTACTGTTATGTCAATTATTCAAGGGGTGAGCCATGGCCACACTCCAAAAAACCACCAAGGGGACCCTTGTTCCTGGAGAAGGACAGGCCACACCTCATGGTCGCCCTGCAGTGATATGTTGCAACTAATGTTGATGTTGGATACACATATGTGGTTGTTGTGATTGTTTATGTGTAGAAATGTGTAGGTAAACATTAGACACATTATTTACTTACGGCTAGTTGAGCCATCCTGCTCGCCGCTGGTTGGGTGTGCGGTGGTTGGGGGGGTCAGGAGCAAGGGGGATGGGATAGGACTTGGGATACTGGTAGTGGGTTGGAGTGGGGATTGGAGAGGTTTGGGGGTGGGTGGTGGAGAGGTGTAGGGGGGTTGGAAATGAAGTGGGGAGGGGGTGGGGGTTGGGGAGGGGGTGGGGGTTGGGGAGGGGGTGAGGGTAGGGGTGTGGGTGGGGGTTGGGGAGGGGGTGGGGGTTGGGGAGGGGGTGGGGGGAGGGGGTGGGGGTTGGGGAGGGGGTAGGGGTTGGGGAGGGGGTAGGGGTGGGGGTTGGGGAGGGGGTGGGGGTAGGGGTGTGGGTTGGGGAGGGGGTGGGGGTGGGGGTAGGGGAGTGGCTGGTGGAAGGGGATGTCGAAATTTGGTGGGCCCCAGCTGGACCCATTGTCTCCTCCTCTTCCTCCTCCTCTTCCTCCTCCTCTTCCTCCTCCTCGTCTGGCTGCTCCTGGGCTGCCTGCTCCCGGGCTGCCTGCTCCCGGGCTGCCTGCTCCCGGGCTTCTATGCGTGCCCTTGCCCGTGCTGAAATGTTCATGTTGATGGCATAGAAATCGAAGATTGGGTTTCATAAAAAAGGGGGAAAGAAAAATTCACATTAGTCATGCTCATAACCTTCCAAATTATCATTGCTGTTATATTTCAGACATTTATCATGCAAACTAATTAATATGCTACACCCAAAAACTGAGCAACTACTTAAACCCCCCCCTATACACCCCATATACACCCCCTATACACCCCATATACACCCCCTATACACCCCATATACACCCCTATACACCCCATATACACCCCCTATACACCCATATACACCCCATATACACCCCCTATACACCCCCTATACACCCCATTTACACCCCCTATACACCCCCTATACACCCATATACACCCCCTATACACCCCATATACACCCCCTATACACCCATATACACCCCATATACACCCCCTATACACCCCATATACACCCCCTATACACCCCCTATACACCCATATACACCCACATACTCAGGAACATATTTATAAAAAGAACAGAAATCATTTGAAAAAAAAACGCAGACATACTAGTTAATAAAAACTTACATCGGGCAATATGGCGGCGAATGGAACTCAGCATGACTGGCTGGCGCCGGCGCAGGTCAGACCAGCGCCGCTCGACTTGGGCCAGGCTTCTGCGGACGCTGGTCCGGGTGTATATTAGGCGGCGGGCAGCATTATACGCCCGCCGCTTGTCCATGTTGGACACATATGGGCCCCTGGGCCCCAGCCGACGGTCCATGACCTCAACCAAGGCCACCAGCTCCTGGGTCGAAAACGCGCTAGCCCTGGTTGAAGTCATAGTGGCAATGGCGCAGTTATTAATTGCAGGTACATATATCACTTTTGGTGCTTGCTGATTGGTGTAAAAAATTGTTTGTTTAGTATTAACTTTATTAATCCTTCTTACATTAACAAACTGGATGCGAATAGAAACTTACGCGGACCGTTCCGATATACACACACCATAACCAACAGCATGCATTCAATGTATAGAGAGGAACTGTATATACAGTGTGCGGAAAAGAATACACGCAACCGTCTACTAATAAATACGCTGATAAAAGGGCACAATACACCGATTTCCATGGAGAGACGTACTGTATATACAGTGTGCGGAAAAGAATACACGCAACCGTCTACTAATAAATACGCTGATAAAAGGGCACAATACACCGATTTCCATGGAGAGACGTACTGTATATACAGTGTGCGGAAAAGAATACACGCAACCGTCTACTAATAAATACGCTGATAAAAAAGGCACAATGCAACATGTTGGCGTATGACAATTTTATACTCATTACATATGTAAGGAAAGCATTATAACGTGATGTTTTGAAATGTGACTCAGAAAGCATACACGAACTCCAACAGATACCAGCTGACAACACTCATCATTGGAATGACAGGTGCACACATTTTACGATGTAGTACACAATGCTCCACAACCTGTGTATGTGCATATACAGGTGATTGATCAGGTGCGTTGAGACCTGCGTAATTTAAGCGGGAATTATTGGCGGGAAATATCGGCGTAAATTAGCAACTACAATGCGGGGAAAAATATACGCCCCCTTGTTCATGGCGGGAGATTACCATATAAATATTCAGTCAGATGCAGGCCAGAATTGCTGCAAACATGTCTAGCTCAGAGGATTCCGCAGCTGAGGACGCTCTACAGAGAGCTACAGCAGAATCCCTGCTTGAAGCTTTGCAGAAGAGGGAACAGGAGCGGAGAAGGAGGGCCCAAGAGAGAAGTAGCCTGCAAGACCAAGCGGGCCCCTCACTAACAGGCCCTGTTCAAACTGCACCAGCTCCACAAGGGCCAAGCAACCAGCCAGAACAAGAGGTTGCATCTCTCCAAACAGGTGTGACCCAGCAGGTGCATGGTGAGAGAACTGGGGCCACCAGAAAACGAGCTGCAACATCTAGGGTGAGGACTGAGCAGGATACCACCACCAAAAAGAGAAACCCTGCATTTGTAGAGGCAGAATTGCGAATTTTAGTGCCCAGGGCACGCGAATGGATAGAATTGGCAACCAGGAAGCCGGGTGCCAGTGCAAGGAGAAACCTTTGGGACAAGATCACAGAGGAAGTGAACCAGGTGTCACCAGTGGTCAGAGATTGGCTAGCGGTGAAGAAAAGGCAAGTGTGTTTGTCCCCCTGATAATGTCATATGTGTGTACATATGTTACATGTATGTTTTGAGAATAATAGAAAGGTGTGTTTGTAGATAGTGCTACACTTCAATGTCACATGTGAACACAACCATGTCTAATAACCCACATTTATATATGAAACATGCACCATTGGTGTGATGTGAGGTTATGGGCACAGTTCTGCTCATGTGAAGTATGTGAAGTATGTGATGGGACAAGAGAAAGTGTGTTTTTGAAAGAGTTGTTGTAACATGTTCCATATGATGCTACTGAAACAAGAATGACCAAACTGTGCACATGTAGCTGGTGAGAAACTACACATCCCAGTATGCCATCCCATAGTTAAATTACTCCATAATAACCACACTGTCAAGCTATGGTGGAATGTGTAGTTTCACAACAGGTGGAGGTGCATAATTTGGCCATGGATGATGTCATTTCTGCATAGTGATCTATGTATGTGCATTTAGTGGCCTAATGAATGAGATGAGACACTGAAATGCCTCCTAATGGAGACATTAATGTGTGTGTGGGACACATATGGCTAAAAAACATAAGATCACCCACACTAGGAAATGTCACGTAGCACAGTGGTGCACATATTTCATGGTGATATTTGTATTTTTAAACTTGTAGGTGGACAGACTTCAAAACGACACTGAAGAGGAAGATGACTGACCGGTACAACCACAGCATGTCCACCGGGAGGGGGCCTATGCCAGATAATTTGGAGTATACCCCCCTGGAGCAGGACGCCTTGGATGTCATTGATGTGGCCGAGGTCAGGGGGATATCCAATGTGGATAGTGAGCTCCCGGCGGAGGTCTTTGCTGCTGCTTTTGATGGTAAGTCACAGTAATGCATTGTATTTGAAAGATATTTTTTTGTGCGTATGTGATGGTGACATTGTTTTCAATTATTATCCTAGAAGAAGCAGAAACCCAGGATGAACCTGCAGCATCTTCCTCTGCAGAGCCACAGGTGGAGCAAGTGGTCCAGCCTCCACCAAGACGACACCCCCAGCCACAGGAGACATGGGATGCCAGCGTGATGGTGATGCTGGAGAGGATCGAGAAGCAAGGGGTGGATGCTGCGGTCCGTCAGCAGCAGGTTGGGGAATTTCTGGCGGATTGGAAGGCCACAAACAGGCAGCAGTGTGAGGCCTTCAACCGCATGAATGACACTCTGGCGGCTGGCATGCAAAGCATTGGCCAACACCTCAGCCGCCAGAATGAAATTCTTGCGGAGCTGCTGACCACCGCCAGGTCCCTAAGGGACAATCCCCCATCTGCTGGCCCACCCCAAGCTGCTCCCCAACCTTCCACCTCTGCTGACCCTCCTGTGTCCACTAGGGGAAGACGCCGCAAGCCATCTTAACCAAAGGCCCCTGTCCCCAAGGCCCCATCTAAAAAGGGGAAAAAAGGGCCCAAATAATGAGACCTGGTTCACTTCCTCTGTGGTTGGACCCCAAATGTTTAAATTGCACTGGACATCCACTTCCTGAGTTGGCCATCGATCCATTTTCGTGCCATGGGCATTAAGGTTCTTATTTTGACCTCTACAAATGCAGGATACATTTTTGGTGGTGTGTATCTTGCTTAGTATTCACCCTGTTTGTTGCAGTACGTATTCTGGTGTCCCCATTTCTTTTATCATTGCATTTGCAGGGTAACACATGTTTGGAGATATGCAACCTCTTGTTCTGGCTCTTTTTTTATTTTTGTGTCTATTTTATTTGTTTATTTGATTTATGACATTAAAGTGTCAAATAAGCTGTGATGCTGAACAGCAAATAAATTTATTTTACCAATTAAAACAAAATTGTTGTATGTGTAATTTCTTGTGTGAAACAAATACTACATTTATGTGTACTTACTGACCAGGGTATTTTTGAACATTTGTTGAAGTGTGGTAGAAGTTTCCCATGTGTAACCCTCTCCATGGCCATTCCCATGTTCCTATCCAACTTTTCCCTGCTAATTAGTTTGTGTCAGCACATGTGCAGAGCAACTTCATAGGTGAGAAAGCAGTTTGTGTGCAGGTGAGGTAGCTCCTACAGTAGTAGGTAAAAGCAGGTCCAGAACAATGCTTTCCTCATGGAGTGGGTGAGGCAGACAAACAAGGGTCAAAAGGTACATTTGTGTAGGAATGCATATGTGTCCTCCCTAAAAAAAGATGTGTGAATCGGCCAAACATGATAAAATTGCTTGTGAACAAACATGTATACGTTTTTAAATATATATGATTTTACAGTGTCATAAGCAGATGTAGGAATCCTTTGTTAGAGAGATGTGAGTGCAATAATGTGATTGGTGGCATCTTACATCCAGAGTGTAGTAAAATCCAATTCATAGCAGATCAGATAGTGGTACAGTTCTGTATTTTGGGTACTATACAAAGATTGTGTGCAAAATAGTGGGCATGGGCTTAAAACATTGCTGAAACATACTTTGTAGGTGTTAGATGTGGTTTATGTTATTGTATCATAAATACAAAACCTATGTTTGTATTAGAGTGAACACGTTGACACATGTCGACTTGTGTAGATTGAGTGTGCTACTGTGTAAAGTCTATGAAAGCACGTAGTGAATGTGTATAACTGTTTAACAAATAGCTACCTTAGCATATATAAGCAGGTCTTAAAAAGATTCTTACCTTAAATTAAACAAACCTTTAAATGTCGAGAAGTATAGAAAGATAAGCTTCCAATGTGTTTGAGTGCTGTGTGTGGCTTGCAGGTAGTGAAATCATGGTTTTGACTTAATAGACTGCAGCATTGGTTATTACATTCAGGTTTATGTGTTTGAGTAGTAATCAGCGTTAATTAGCAAACCCAGGCGCACGCTGGCATGCGGTATCTGTAGGGGTGGTCTGAGGTGGCGGATGGCGGCCGCCTGTTTTGTGTCCGAAATGAACGGTGCTTTAGGCGATCGTGCGGTAGTAGCACCGTTCATTTTTGGTGCACACCCCCGTGTACGCCCATATTTACGCCCATTTTCCCTCATTATTTCGGCCGCTACCCTCAACACGCCCCTATGCCGCCCCCAATGCCCGTACTCTCGCGTACAGGTTTTTTCGCACGGAGAGACCCGTCCGTAAGCGTTGTGGAGTGTTCGCGCCTGCGCATTGGCGATTGTACGCATGCGCAGATCATGAAAAACCCCGGAACGTACGCGTACGGCCCGGCCGCACCAACCAGAATAAGGCCCACAGTGTAGTGTGACAGTTAGTGTGTAGTAGCTTAGTATCTGTGTTGTGACTGTACAGGTGATGTAGTAGGGACTGCACGGGGTGATACAGGGTAATATATAGTACAGGTGATGTAGCAGTAGCTGCATGTTGTGATACAGTGTAGTGTGACAGTGGGTGTGTAGTAGCTTAGTATCTGTGTTGTGACTGTACAGGTGATGTAGTAGGGACTGCACGGGGTGATACAGAGTAATATATAGTACAGGTGAGGAAGCAGAGGCTGCACGTTGTGATACAGTGTAGTGTGACAGTGGGTGTGTAGTAGCTTAGTATCTGTGTTGTGACTGTACAGGTGATGTAGTAGGGACTGCACGGGGTGAGGAAGCAGAGCCTGTGCGGGGTGATACAGTGTAGTGTGACAGTGGGTGTGTAGTAGCTTAGCATCTGTGTTGTGACTGTACAGGTGATGTAGCAGAGGCTGCACGTTGTAATACAGTGTAGTGTGACAGTGGGTGTGTAGTAGCTTAGTATCTGTGTTGTGACTGTACAGGTGATGTAGTAGGGACTGCACAGGGTGATACAGGGTAATATATAGTACAGGCGATGTAACAGAGGCTGCACGTTGTGATACAGTGTAGTGTGACAGTGGGTGTGTTGTTGCTTGGTATCTGTGGTGTGACTGTACAGGTGATGTAGCAGAGACTGTGCAGGGTGATACAGAATAATATATAGTACAGGTAATATAGCTCAGTGTAGTGTTGTGACTGTACAGGTGATGTAGCAGAGGCTACGCATTGTGATACAGTGTAGTGTGACAGTGGGTGTGTTGTTGCTCAGTGACAGTGTTGTGACTGTACAGGTGATGTAGCAGAGGCTGCGCATTGTGATACAGTGTAGTGTGACAGTGGGTGTGTTGTTGCTCAGTGACAGTGTTGTGACTGTACAGGTGATGTAGCAGAGGCTACGCATTGTGATACAGTGTAGTGTGACAGTGGGTGTGTTGTTGCTCAGTGACAGTGTTGTAACTGTAAAGGTGATGTAGCAGAGGAAGCGCATTGTGATACAGTGTAGTGTGACAGTGGGTGTGTTGTTGCTCGGTAACCGTGTTGTGTCCAGGTGATGTAGTAGAGACTGCACATTGTGATACAGTGTAGTGTGACAGTGGGTGTGTTGTTGCTCAGTGACAGTGTTGCGACTGTACAGGTGATGTAGCAGAGACTGCACATTGTGATACAGTGTAGTGTGACAGTGGGTGTGTTGTTGCTCAGTGACAGTGTTGTGACTGTAAAGGTGATGTAGCAGAGGAAGCGCATTGTGATACAGTGTAGTGTGACAGTGGGTGTGTTGTTGCTCGGTAACCGTGTTGTGTACAGGTAATGTAGCAGAGACTGCACATTGTGATACAGTGTAGTGTGACAGTGGGTGTGTTGTTGCTCAGTGACAGTGTTGTGACTGTACAGGTGATGTAGCAGAGACTGCACATTGTGATACAGTGTAGTGTGACAGTGGGTGTGTTGTTGCTCGGTGACAGTGTTGTGTACAGGTGACACAGAGGGACGGTGACTCTGGGAGGACGAGGATCTCGGATATACAGCCTGCAGTCAGGGTCTTGGATTTCCCTGTGAGTCACATTACACCTGACAGATGGCATCTAGGAGTGCTGGCACGCTGATCACTGACAACAATGCCACCTACATCCCACCTGCCCTCATGCCGGGGTAAGCCGTCCGTATATGCTTTGTGTATACTGAGAGTAACCCCTTATTCCCCAGTCCTTACATTGCTGAGGGACACGGCTGTATCAGAGCTCGTTATTCTGTATAGTACCCCTGCCTTATATCACCTCTATAGTGTCCTGCACCCCTGCATTACCAGTGCCCGTACCATACTAAGGGTGAGCTGCTGGTATATAGGGGGGCCTGACACTGGGGGGCATCAGTGTATCTCTATAGTGTCCTGCACCCCTGCATTACCAGTGCCCGTACCGTACTAAGGGTGAGCTGCTGGTATATAGGGGGGCCTGACACTGGGGGGCATCAGTGTATCTCTATAGTGTCCTGCACCCCTGCCTTACCAGTGCCCGTACCATACTAAGGGTGAGCTGCTGGTATATAGGGGGGCCTGACACTAGGGGGCATCAGTGTATCTCTATAGTGTCCTGCACCCCTGCATTACCAGTGCCCGTACCGTACTAAGGGTGAGCTGCTGGTATATAGGGGGGCCTGACACTGGGGGGCGTCAGTGTATCTCTATAGTGTCCTGCACCCCTGCATTACCAGTGCCCGTACCATACTAAGGGTGAGCTGCTGGTTTATAGGGGGGCCTGACTCTGGGGGGCATCAGTGTATCTCTATAGTGTCCTGCACCCCTGCATTACCAGTGCCCGTACCATACTAAGGGTGAGCTGCTGGTATATAGGGGGGCCTGACACTGGGGGGCATCAGTGTACCTCTATAGTGTCCTGCACCCCTGCATTACCAGTGCCCGTACCATACTAAGGGTGAGCTGCTGGTATATAGGGGGGCCTGACACTGGGGGGCATCAGTGTATCTCTATAGTGTCCTGCACCCCTGCATTACCAGTGCCCGTACCATACTAAGGGTGAGCTGCTGGTATATAGGGGGGGCTGACACTGGGGGGCATCAGTGTATCTCTATAGTGTCCTGCACCCCTGCATTACCAGTGCCCGTACCATACTAAGGGTGAGCTGCTGGTATATAGGGGGGGCCTGACACTGGGGGGCATCAGTGTACCTCTATAGTGTCCTGCACCCCTGCATTACCAGTGCCCGTACCATACTAAGGGTGAGCTGCTGGTATATAGGGGGGGCTGACACTGGGGGCATCAGTGTATCTCTATAGTGTCCTGCACCCCTGCATTACCAGTGCCCGTACCATACTAAGGGTGAGCTGCTGGTATATAGGGGGCCTGACACTGGGGGCATCAGTGTATCTCTATAGTGTCCTGCACCCCTGCATTACCAGTGCCCGTACCGTACCTAAGGGTGAGCTGCTGGTATATAGGGGGGCCTGACACTGGGGGGCATCAGTGTATCTCTATAGTGTCCTGCACCCCTGCATTACCAGTGCCCGTACCATACTAAGGGTGAGCTGCTGGTATATAGGGGGGCCTGACACTAGGGGGCATCAGTGTATCTCTATAGTGTCCTGCACCCCTGGCATTACCAGTGCCCGTACCATACTAAGGGTGAGCTGCTGGTATATAGGGGGGCCTGACACTGGGGGGCATCAGTGTATCTCTATAGTGTCCTGCACCCCTGCATTACCAGTACCCGTACCGTACTAAGGGTGAGCTGCTGGTATATAGGGGGGCCTGACACTGGGGGGGCATCAGTGTATCTCTATAGTGTCCTGCACCCCCTGCATTACCAGTGCCCGTACCGTACTAAGGGTGAGCTGCTGGTATATAGGGGGGCCTGACACTGGGGGGCATCAGTGTATCTCTATAGTGCCCTGCACCCCTGCATTACCAGTGCCCGTACCATACTAAGGGTGAGCTGCTGGTATATAGGGGGGCCTGACACTGGGGGGCATCAGTGTATCTCTATAGTGTCCTGCACCCTGCATTACCAGTGCCCGTACCATACTACGGGTGAGCTGCTGGTATATAGGGGGGCCTGACACTGGGGGGCATCAGTGTATCTCTATAGTGTCCTGCACCCCTGCATTACCAGTGCCCGTACCGTACTAAGGGTGAGCTGCTGGTATATAGGGGGGGCCTGACACTGGGGGGCATCAGTGTATCTCTATAGTGTCCTGCACCCCTGCATTACCAGTGCCCGTACCATACTAAGGTGAGCTGCTGGTATATAGGGGGGCCTGACACTGGGGGGCATCAGTGTATCTCTATAGTGTCCTGCACCCCTGCATTACCAGTGCCCGTACCGTACTAAGGGTGAGCTGCTGGTATATAGGGGGGCCTA